>NC_057417.1:19068888-19368888 GCF_019320065.1 Cervus canadensis | reverse complement strand
TTTATTTATTTCTTCACTTATTTACTGTCTTCTCTTCATGTCTTGGTCACTGTCAGCTCCTCAGTGCTTTGAATAGTGCGTGGCACATAGTAGGTGCTTAATGAAGATTTGTTGATTGAATGCAAAAAAAAATGGTAAAAGGGCTGAGAGATCACCTGGAACTTGGCTGGGTTTGCAGGGAAAGAATAAAGACCCTTCCTATTCTCACATAGGACCCCTCCTCTTGCCTACTGGCTGCTCTGCCCAGTAGGTGATGGGAAGTTCCCAAGTGGTGGTTAAGAGCAGGCTACCAGGCGGCATGGAGGTGGTGAGTGCAGCAGAGGTGGCCCAGCTGTGTCTGGACTGACCTTGGGTCCCCTACTGGGCTGATGTGCACGCTGTTCCTTCTCTTATGGGCCCTTGAGATGACCTCCTCCGGCAGGTCCCGTGTGTTTCCTAGAGTCCTTCAGTAGGGGACCATGGTTCAGATTTTCAAGACTTGGGAGGGGGGATGGCTTGGCCTGGGGAAGGGCCTTGTGTCAGGAAATAAGCCCTGTCTTAGGGCAGCTGGCAGCAGCAATTCTTTCATGTGAGGGTGAGTTGCCTTCCATCTGTCTCTCCCTGCTTTGTTTTTAAAAAATTCATTGCATTTATTAGATAAGCCATCACACATGATCCTTCAACATATTTCATGCTGTAAAGAGACAGCCCCTGCCATCAAGCTGTGCGCCATAGCTGACAACAGGCTCACCGCTCACACCAGCGCGCTTGCTGTTGCAAAGTGTGCCGATGTCACAGGCCGGTGGGAGCAGCCCTGAGCATGGAAGATCCAGCCTGGTACCGGCCACAGCTCCCTTCTCCTTTCTGGAAAAGTGGTTGTAAACATCGAATTCTCTGTGTGACTTGGGGAAGAGGCAGTGTGAGCAGATGAGGCCAGTGTCCCGAGTTGCCTCCTTGCCAAACAGAAATGACTGATCAGGAACTGGACTTTTATAAAATAATTAATTAATTAACTTTTGGCTGCACTGGGTCTTCGTTGCTGCATGAGGGCTTTCTCTAGTTGCGGCGAGCGGGGGCTACTGTTTGTTGCAATGTGCAGGCTTCTCATTGCGGTGGCTTCTCTTGTTGTGGGGCACGGCTCCAGGGGCACAGGCTTCAGTGGTTGCAGCACGTGGGCCTCAGTTGCTATGGCGCACAGGCTTAGTTGCCTCAAGGCATGTGGACTCTTCCTGGGTCAGGGATCGAACCTGTGTCCCCTGCATTGGCAGGCGGATTCTCAACCACTGGACCACCAGGGAAGCCCCAGGAACTGGTCATGATGGATGGGAGTTTGGCAAGCTCTCTTTTCCTTTCTTCCCTGCTGATGGAGGTGCTAACGAGCAGTGCCGGGTCCACAGAGAAGAGGGAAGCAAGAAGCCCGAGGAATCTACTCCCTGAATAATCAGCGCTGAATAATTGCGAATTGACATATAATTGCAGTTGTGTCAGCTGAGTTGCTGACGCTAAAAGACAAGGAACAGGCAGACAAGAATGACAGGGTCTGGAAAGAGGAAGCAGGATATGGGATTGATGCTGGCAAAGCAACTCAGGGGACTTAGGGGAAATTTTTTTGTTGCAATTTTAAACTGCAAGGGCAGAGGGCTAATGCCATGGGGGGAATGTTACCGGGAGGAGGAGAGGAGAAGCATACAGGAAGGAGTGATGTTTCTTTGAAGACAGTAAACAACTGCCAAAGAAATGCCAGAAATGACACTTGGAGAACGTCTGTGGGAAGCTCAGAGAGCTGCTCGTCCTGAAAGAGTTATTGGTTTTGTTCAAGCGTCATCTGATGCTCGCTTAAAAAGAATGGATTTTGTTTCTCCTCTTGCAACAGTCTGGAGGGGAAAATCAAGCACATAACGTCTGCCTCGTGTCAGTATTCAGATGCTTATGAATAAACCGACACTGTAAAGGTAAGGGAATATGGTGGGTCGGACCTGGCCAGCTCCTGATGTTCTCTTGGGTGGATTTATCCACTGTGGGGATTGTCCAGAGGAGGTGTCCATTCCAGGGTGGGATCCTTCCTGCCACTCAACAGGGTCCCAGGCTTTTGTCCTCTGTGGACTGTGAGCAGGCAGTGGCTAAGAGGGTGGTCTTGCAGGCAGATAGACCTGGACTTGAATTGGTCTCCCACCCACGCTAGCTGCAAGGTCTTGGGCCATGTCTCCATTCCTCTGAGCCTCTGTTTCTTCAACTGTAAGATGAGGCAGATGATGACTGTGGCGGTGACCTCTATGCTTATCAGTATCCGTGAGCTCCTCTGAATTTCCCAGCGTCCTCTGCAGTGGGATTGGCCATGTGACTGATATGGCCAGTGGGATATGAATGGAAGTGATGCAAGTCCCTTCTGGGCCAAGGTGGGGAAGTGTCCCATGTGTTCCCTCCATACTTTCTCTTTCTTCCCATGGTGCAGCTGCTCCATGGAAGCAGCCTGGGTCCTTGAGTCACCTCGTGGATGGGAGGCATGCAAGAGAGACAGCTGAGAAATAAGCCTTTCAGATTTTGAGATATTTGTAACAGCAGCTAGTATTCATTACCCAGATACAGTAGTGCTCCCCTGAGAGTTGTTGTGGAAAAATTAATGAGGGAGGCAGAGCTTATAAAAAGCTTAGCCAAGTGTCTGGAATATAGAAGAAGTTCAATAAACGTTAGGTATGCTTATTAATTGATTTACTTGGCAAATATTTATTGAGCTCATGTCATATGCCAGGCACGTGGACTGACAATAATAACAGCATACATTGTAATAACAACAGACACATAAAAACATATTTTGGATTGCAATTATGTAAATAAGTAAATATATGTATGTATATATATGTATTAAACATATACATATATATATACATAATATATGCATTTTATATATATATATTTTGGGGCTTCCCAGGTGGCTCAGTGGCAAAGAATCTGCCTGCCAAGCAGGAGATGTGGGTTCGATTCCTGAGTTGGGAAGATCCCCTGGAGAAGGAAGTGGCAACCCACTCTGGTATTCTTACCTGGGAAATCCCATGGACAGAGGAGCCTGGTGGGCTACAGTCCATGGGGTCGCACAGAGTTGGACATGGCTTAGCAACTAAGCAGTAGCAGTGATATATATATTTTGTGCACCACAGTAAAATAGAAAGGATTAAGTCCTTCATTCCTGCAGTATTTGCTAACCCTACTGAGTGCCAGACATCATGCTGAATGGTGGGGATGTGTGGTTGAATAACTTTTCACTCTTAAGTTGCTTGCTGGCACATATAGGCAAATAATTCAAATGCCAAGTGACAAGTGTCATATAGAGGGGTCTTTCCAGAGTCCTAGCTGTGTCCCTAATTCTGCTTGGGGGGAATCAGGGAGGGCTTCACAGAGGAGGTGGCTATGGAGTTCAGTCTTGAAGGTTTGAGTAGGAGTCTGGCAGGTGAGAAAGAGCATTTCAGGCAGAGGGATGGATATACCATCACGAGGTCTTGAGTTTGATGAGATGTGATGAGTGCCTTGGCTGAAGTCCAAGGTATCCATGGTGGACAGACAAGACTGTCTCCCCAAGAGGTCCCCGTGAGAATCTCCATAACCCATGAATATGCTGCCTCAAATGGTGAAAGAGATTTTTTTTCAGATGTGATTCAGTTAAGGATTTTGACTGGGGAGATTATCCTGAATGTTTCAGATGGGCCCAATCTAATCACATGAGTCCTTGAAAGAGGAGACCCTTTCCAGTTGTCATCAGAGAGGGAGCTGTGTCTATGGAAAGAGAGAGATTCAGCATGGCTGACTTTGCAGATGGAGGAAGGGACCATGAGTCGAGGAATGTGGGCAGCCACAAGAAGCTAGAAAAGGCAAGGCTGGGGAATTGTCCACAGAGTCTCCTTGAAGACACACAGCCCCTCCAATGCCGTGATTTTAGCTCAGTGGGACTCTTGTTGGAATTCTGACCTATAGAATTACAAGATGAAATTTTGTATTGTTTAAAACTTTAAGTTTGTGGTAGCTTGTTATAGCAGCATAGGAAACTAATACAGTGTCTGAAGGAGAAGGCAGACCACACTGGAGGAAAGAAGGGGCAGAAGGGACTTCCTTGGTGGTCCAGTGTTTAAGACTGCACTTCCAATGCAGGGGGCAAAAGTTCAACCCCTGGTTGAGGAACTAAGATCCCGCATGCCACGTGGCATGGCTAAAAGAAAAAAAAGGCAGATGAAATGCTTAGATTTATTCTGTAAGAGGAATGAGGCTCAAACTTCAGTGGGGTAACCACTTTTTCATGGAATATTGATATCCTGTGTTTCATACTGATATCAATTAATATTAATATTCTATGTTAATAATCTGAGAGAGAAAGAGCTGCTTTAATGGATGTGCATGCATTCTTGCTAAGGTGCATCAATTGTGTCCGACTCTTTGCAACCCTATGGACTGTAACCCACCAGGCTCCTCTGTCCATGGGATTCTCCAGGCAAGAATACTGGAGTGGGTTGCCATGCCCTGCTCCAGGGGATCTTCCTGATCCAGAGATAGAACCTGCGTCTCTTATGTCTCCTGTATTGGCAGGCGGGTTCTTTACCCCTAGCACCACATGTGAGTTTTCCATAAATCGAATGTGTATTTCTGATTTACTTCATGGGAATTTAGATTACTTCTAGTCTTTTGTTATTAAAATAATGCTGCAATGAATTATCGTGACCTTCTGTTATTTTGCACACGTGTGGGGATGTCTGTAGGAAGAATCCCAAGAAATGAAATTGTTGGGTCACAGAGAATATACATCTTTGGGAGTCTACATTTTTAATAAATGTCTGAGGACATGATGATTCTGATGAGAACTGAAATTAAGTGAGGGTTCCTGAATGGAATTTCAGATCGGGGCTCCATAAACATCCCCATGACTGACAATGTGGAGGCGGGGGGGGGGGCGCTGGGGAGGCTGGGGTAGAGGCTGGACCTCAAGAGAAATGAATGTGTGTATGTGAGAGAGAGATAGAGATGTTTAGGACTGACCTGGCATGGGTAAGTGTAAGTTGATTTTCTTTCTTTCTTCTTTTTTTTTTTTTAAATCAACTTGGGAAATTCTTACAACAGGAGAGGCTCCTTCTCAGTGACCCTAGGTCAGAGAGCCATGTTAGGGTTGCTGGGGACATGTGTTCACATGTGAGGACTGAATTCTAATCTCCCTTCTCTTCTGTGCAGGAATTTGACTCTAGGTAGATAGTTGCCCTTGTAATGGGAAGGCAGTGAAGGAAGAAAAAAAAATGTGTGCTTGTAGCCTTTAAACAAAATGTTTCCGGTATTAGACTCCTCCTGATAAACTTGAGAGGAACAACATTCCTACTGTTCTGACCTTCTGATTTTTTTTGAAAAAGTTATTTATTTATCTTTGATTTTGGCTGTCCTGGGCCTTCGTTGCTGTGGGAGGGCTTTTCTCTAGTTGTGGTGCTCAGGCTTCTCATCGTGGTGCCTTCTTTTGTTGTAGAGCATGGGCTTTAGAGCACTGGCTCAGTAGCTGTGGCTGCCTAGACTTAGTTGCTCTGAGACCTGTGGGATCTTCCCAGACCAGGGATTGAATCTGTATCCCTTGCATCATCAGGCAGATTCTTAATCACTGGACCACCACGGAAGTCCCTGACCTCCTGATTTTTTTATGGGTTTTACATCTTTCCTTGGTGGCTCAGTACTGAAGAATCTGCCTGCCAATTCAGAAGACACAGGTTTGATCCCTGGGTTGAGAAGATCCTCTGGAGAAGGAAATGGCAACCTACTCCAGTGTTCTTGCTGGGAAAAATCCCATGGACAGAGGAGCCTGTTGGGTTACAGTCCATGGGGTCTCAAAAGAATCAGACACGACTTAGCGACTAAACAATGAGTTTTACAAGGTCGGGATTGCATTACAGCCTTTGACTTGTGACCCTTAATATCTCCAATAGTTTCATTTTGTTTATGTGTTTTAGTTCAGTTCTGTCGCTCAGTCGTGTCTGACTTTTTTTGCGACCCTATAGACTGCAGCATGCCAGGCTTCCCTGTCCATCACCAACTCCTGGAGCTTGCTTAAACTCATGTCCATCGAGTCGGTGATGCCATCCAACCATCTCATGCTCTGCCTTTCCCTTCTCCTCCCATCTTCAATCTTTCCCAGCATTAGGGTCTTTTCCAGTGAGTCAGTTCTTCACATCAGGTGGCTAGAGTATTGGAGTTTCAGCTTCAACATCAGTCCTTCCAATGAATATTCAGGATTTATTTCTTTTAGGATTGAGTGGTTTGATCTCCTCGCAGTCCAAGGGACTCTCAAGAGTCTCCTCCAACACCACAGTTCAAAAGCATCAATTCTTCGGTGCTCAGCTTTCTTTGTGGTCCAACTCCATACATGACTAATGGAAAAATCATAGCTTTGACCTGATTGTTGGCAAAGTAACGTCTCTGCTTTTTAATGTGCTGTCTAGGTTGGCCATAACTTTTCTTCCAAGGAGCAAGCGTCTTAATTTCATGGCTCCAGTCACCATCTGCAGTGATTTTGGCACCCACCAAAATAAAGTCTCTTATTGTTTCCCCATCTGTTTGCCACGAAGTGATGGGACTGGATGCCATTATCTTAGTTTTCTGAATGTTGAGTTTTAAGCCAACTTTTTCGTTCTCCTCTTTCACTTTCATCAAGAGGCTCTTTAGTTCCTCTTTGCTTTTTGCCATAAGGGTGGTGTCATCTGCATATCTGAGGTTATTGATATTTCTCCTGGCAATCTTGATTCCAGCTTGTGCTTCATCCAGCCCAGTATTTTGCATGATGTACTCTGCATATAAGTTAAATAAGCAGGGTGACAATATATAGCCTTGACATAATCCTTTCCCAATTTGGAACCAGTCTGTTGTTCCATGACCAGTTCTAACTGTTGCTTCTTGACCTGCATACAGATTTTTCAGGAGACAGGTGAGGTGGTCTGGTATTCCCGTCTCTTGAAGAATTTTCCACAGTGCCTTGCTGATTTTACTGTGACTTCTCCATTCTTGAGTTGATTTTGGTTCATCCCCAGGTGAGCTGAATTTCAGTGTCAACTAGCTCTTCCAAGAATGGTTCATGGACACTCTATTCTCCAAGTGCCTTCACTCCTGAGGACATCTTTCCGCTGCCTTTGTAGTTGAACATGCAGCTCACTTGCCATTTATCTTCCTGCCGCCTCCCCCCAGGAGAATCCCATGCCCTGGGTTCTGGTTCTTCCATTCATCCCTGAGGACGGGTTGGGTGCCAGCAATGCTTGGGCAGCCTGGTGGCCCCTGAGCATGGCGGGGCAGGGCGGGGGGTGTTGGGAGGGGAGGGGCAGGTACATGGTGGGAAGATCAGAGAGTGCCATAGTTTGGAGTGAGGAGCTTTGACTGCCAATTTCAGTCTAGCTGAATAACAGATTAATTCTCTTTTGTCCTATGTTTGGGGGTATTTGTTACTCTAAAAATATCCATAGCTGCTGTGTACAGCCATGCAGGCTGTGTACTGCAGGACTCCGGGGAATCTCATTTGTATAAACTATCATGTGGATGGTCCTCCCAGCATTGTGCAGGATGGCAGCCGTGCAAGCTCGGAGCTTGGAGTGGACCTAGAAGCATAGAATGCTTTTATCCCAGGGCTTGCCAGACTTCAGTTCTTCTTTTAACACCTTTTTGAATTTGTTCTTAGTCACATACTCCTGTTCTACTATGAATTTTTTTTTATGCTCCATATTGGCTCACATTTTCCTTATATAAATGAATTTAAAAGGAGAGCTTTCAATTCCAATTGGAAATAGAAAGTCAGCATGGCTTGCCAAAAATAGAAGAAATATATACGCGCGTGCGTGTGTGTATGTGTATGCATACAAGAAAACAATGCAGTCAGATTCTAACTGGGTATTTTTGCTGTTTCTCTCTTTTTAAAACAGAAGATTACAAGTGTTAGAGCCATGTTAAGGACAGGCTAGCACAAAACTGAATTTTTTTTTTTCTGGAAGTAATCTTGAAGGGTTGGAAGGGAAAATCACTTCTCGTGATGTGACAGTGTAATTTAGCGTCACATCTCCCATCATGAACCACCTGTGGGACGTGAGGCAGTACTGCCCAGTCTGATACCCCTCTGGCTGCTTGAATCTCCTGGCAACATCTCCATGTGGGAATCCAACCTTTCCTTACATCCTCTCAGCTCTGGGAAGTCTGGGGTTTTTTTGGCTTGTTCATTTTTTTTGGGGGTTTGTTTGTTTGTTTTGTTTTGGCGGATCTTAGTTCCCCGACCAGGAATTGAACCATGGCCCCCTACAGTGGAAGTGCAGAGTTCTAACCACTGGACCACCAGGGCAGTCTCTCACTCCTGGGAAGTTTAATGCCACTGGGGAGGGACTTTTTCTGTGGCCGGACTCTTTTTCGATTGCGTTGGGTAGAGCTGCTCCTTGGGCCCACTGCGTTTAGTTCTGGTCCCTGGAGTCAAGCAGGAAAACAAAAAGAAAAAATCAACTGCTTCCTGCAAGTTCCATCCCTCCAAACATGATTAAAACCGAGGCCTCAGGGACTTCTCTGGCAGTCCAGCGGTTAGGGCTCAGTGCTTCCACTGCTCAGGGCACAGGTTCTATCCCTGGTTGGGGAACTGAGATCCCCCAAGCAGTGCGGTGTGGCCAAATTAAAAAGAAAAAAGTGAGGCCTCTGGAATTAGATTCCCTGGGTGGGATCCTGGATCCAACCATTTACTATCTTTGTGGGTTTGGGTAAGATACTTAACCTCACTGGGCCTCAGTTTCTTCATCTGGTAAATGGCAACAGTAATAGTGTGTCCTTCTTATGGGTGTTATGAGAATTAGACAAAGTGGTGCTTATGGAGATTTAGAACGGTGCCTGGCACCTAAGGCTCAGATGGTAAAGAGTCTGCCGGCAGTGCGGGAGATCCGAGTTCAATCCCTGGGTGGGGGAGATCCCCTCGAGAATGAAATAGCAACCCACTCCAGTATTCTTGCCTGGAGAATCCCATGGATGGAACCTGGCAGGCTAGGTCTCAAAGAGTCAGACACGACTGAGCGACTTCACTTTTACTTTTGGCACCTAGTATGTGTTGAGTTAAGGGTTGGCTACTGTTATTTTCTGTAGCCACAGAGAGTGAGTCCCCTGGCCTCTCATACCTTCTTCTGGGTTAGAAGACATAGGACTCAAGTTCCAGCTTCAGCTCAATATCCACCAGATGACAAGGTCATAAGCAAATCATGAGCCCTCCCTGGGCTGTGGTATCCATGTCTTGAAACTGAGGGTGGTGGGCTCCATGGTCCCCAAGTCCCTCCTCCCATCCCCAGCCAAGATGGAGACTTCTGGGGAGCAGAGGAGAAAAATGGGAATATTAATACAAATGATCGTGGGCCATAACATCCCTGTGTCAACCACAGGATACCACGGGAAAACTATACATACTCTCTCCTTAATTTCTCTCTCAGAACATCGTTTTGAGGAGTGAGATAGAACAGAGAATGAAAGATATTCGATAGCATAAAACAAAAGGGCAGAAATAAGAATAAGGTGTTGAGAAAAGCAGCTTTGCTTTGCTTTAACCAAACCCAACATATGGGATGACATAAAAACACCACAATATCCTTTATTTATCAAGCTCCCTTGAAAGAGGACAGTAATAATAATTGTGAACACTTGCTGAGTTCTTGTCATGCACCAGCTGTCTCGCATGTATGTTTTCATTGGATCCTGAACTATGTATAAGGCAGTAGCAGCTGCTGTAACAAATAAGCCCCTGAGATGGCAGGGGCCTGACACGGTAGCTCATGGAACACAGGTGATACTAGTGGGTGTCAGCTCTCCTCCACGCAAGGATTGGGGGATCTGGCAACTTCCATATTGTGCCTCCACTGTTTCCTAGGGCCTCAGAGTCCTTTGCATCTGGGCTGAAGCAGAAAGAAAAGGCACGCCCGTTTCATAAAATCCCACCTCAGGAAGTGCCATGCCTCACTGACACTCACATTTTATAGGCAAGAACCAGTCACATGACCCCAGCAGGTGTAGGGGTGCTGGGAAATATTGTGCCTGGTGGGGCAGCCACTTTGTAGCAATAACTCCACACTATAGAAGGAGTGGCACTTTTTTTGGATGGATAGCTAGCAGATTCTGTCACAGCTTATGTGGTGGAGATGACAATTACACCCATTTTACAGATGAGGAAACTAAGACCCAGAGAGTTGGGACTGGGTCCCAGAGTTTGTAAATGGCAGAGGCTCTATGAGTTCAAGTGTTTGTCGCTCAATCTTGTCTGACTCTTTGCAACCCCATGGACTGTAGCCCACCAGGCTCCTCTGTCCATGGAATTCTCCAGGCAAGAATACTGGAGTGGGTAGCTATTCCCTTCTCTAGGGGATCTTCCCGATCCAGGGATTGAACCCAGATCTCCTGCACTGCAGGCAGATTCTTTACCGTCTGAGCCACCAGGGAAGCCCTTGAGTTCATAGCTCTTACATTTAACCACTATGGTGTTCATCTGAAATAAGCAATTAGGCTCTGGCTGTACAGTTCTTCAGAACAAATTCTTCCCTTCCATTTTTAATGGCCCCAGGTGCCCGAGCAAGGTGTTCTGGGGTCAGGGTGACGCAGTTGTGATGCCAGGCAGGATTTTAGTTTCCAGTATTTCATCTACTTGGAGAAAAGATTATCCCCAGAAAGTTGACCCATATCTTGAACTCCTGCCAGAAATCAAGGCCTGGTACCATCTGTAAGAGATAAATAAATCAAAATATCATCAGCAGATAAGTGTATGCCATCTGCTGCCCTGTCAGTTGAACTGGCAGAGGCCTCTGGAGAATTCCAGGGAAGGGCTTGCCAAGGCTCTGCCGCCAGCGTGGAGAGCGAGAGGAGAAGCTTCACTTAGGATCTGCTGCCATGTTTCTTTACTTTCTGCTCCTGGTGCTGAATGCCTTGAATCCAGCCCAGCTAAGGTGTGTGAATTTTCGCCCTTGCCAAACAGTTAAAATTGTTTCTCTTTGGTCACATTTGTTGGGGGGTCCAGGACTGTTTTCCTTTGCTCTCCCAGCAAGTCAAAGACTCCTACTATACAGACAACTAGCCGAGTGCCTGCCCAGAGGTTGGGCTCCATGGAATCTGGGTCTCAGAACCAGAGGTAAACTCAGAACCAGCCATGTTTGGGCATCTGGCCCGACTTCTTGAAATGCAGCCCCATCTTGATGGATGCTGACTTTTCCTGGAGTCCTTTTGGAGGGCATCTAAGACTTCCCTTAGAAAGAATAGAGTTTTCTAGAATCTGCTTATCCTCCTAGGGGCAGCACAGAGTAGTGGCTAAATGCAAAGGATCTGTGATGGGCCATCTCCATTTGAATCCTGGCTCTACCTTCCGCTGTGTGACCTTAGACAAGTTACTCAGTCTGTCTGTGCCTCAGTTTCTTCATCTGTACAATGGGGGTGGCAGTTTGTAAAGCAGATTGGACCTGGCCCCTCACCCATGGGGCTCCCTCCAGATGCCCTCTTCCTACCCTGCAAGTTCACCATCAGATGGGACATGGAATTAAGTCACGATCCTCAGACCAGGATCTGGGGACCCAGCCAAGGACTCTGGGACCACCCCCAGCGCCCCTTCCTCTTGCTGCTCATCTTCCTGCTGCCAAGCAGATCTGGTGCCTGTGTGTTCATGCCGAGGGTGACTTGGCTGACCCTCAAGGCTCCTCACGCCTTCTGCCAGCTTTGGGCATCTGCCTCTCACCACCTCCCTGGATTGTGCTCGTGGCCCTGCCAGGCTCCCCCCACCTGCTCAGGCTGAGGTGGCATCATTACAGCCTCCTGCTTCTGGCTTGGGAAGACATCCAGGCTCTCTCTCCTTTGGAGGAGCGCAGTGTGACTCTAACTTGGGATCCAGGGACTGAATCGAAAATAGCGCTTATTTACGGAGCCAAGCATGGGGCAGGCATCTTCTCACACTCCCTTCTGTTTTCATCCTTTTTGGCAAGCCTAGAGGGCAGATCCCAAAGGACTTTCATCTGGCAGCTGAGGCAAAGGCTCAGACCAGTGAAGCCACTTCCTGAGGTCACGGGGCCAGGAAGAGGCAGAGGAGGGATTTGAACTCACGTCTTATGGCTTTGGAACCCAGACACCTCCGTTCACCTTTCTAGGAGGGCGCCCTGGGAGCTGTGATGAATGACAGAGGGATGTGGGTGTCAATGTATCAAGCTGATCCCTCGCAGGTGTTGCCTGATTTAAATCCTAACTGAAGACATCTTGTTTTATACCTGTTACCTCATTTAGCCCTTTAGCAACACCATGAGGCTGAAATCATCACTCTTTTCCTGGCCAAAAAACCCAACCAAATAAATGAAAACCATTGTTCCCCCAGAGTTCCCATAGCTGGCAGGTGGCAGAGCTGGGTTTTGAACTATGAAGTCAGAGCGCAGGCTTTTCACCGGGGAGCACGGCCTGCCTGGCCCCCACGGGGGCCCAGGGCACCCGCCTCCCCTGGCCGCCTCCACCATGAACTTCATTCTCAAGAAGATCAGACCTGGAGGAGGGACCTCGGGGTAAGATTCCTGGAATCATGAGTGCGTGGTGAGTCAGAGAGGAGGTGGCTCTGACCCACTGATTGTCTCTGGAGTGGATTCTTGGAAGACTCGTTTCTACGGTTTCTGCCGAGAACCTGTGCCAGGCGCTCCCCTTGGTGGCAGGATCAGAGCACCAGCTGACACATTGAAGATGTTGTGTGGAGGGCAATTCCTGAGCCGCCTCACCCTTAGCTCAGCCAGGTCGCACAGACGGTGGGTCAGAAGGAGTCAGCAGCTAGAGCAGGCCAGGACCTCTTGGGTTGCGTGTTTTATTCCCATAATGCTAAAAGTCAACAGCCCCGTTAGGGTGACGCCATAGGGTTTGAGAAGAAATGACCTTCCATTTGTCTTTTCTGAGCAAGGAAGCAAACCTTTCAAAGAGACATTTAGATACAAACCTTTAGGATTTGTTTCAAGATAACCCCACTAATAGTTAAGTATGGTTGTGAGAGTTGGACCATAAAGAAGGCTGAGTGCCAAAGAATTGATGCTTTTGAATTGTGGTGCTGGAGAAGACTCTTAAGAGTCCCTTGGACAGCAAGGAGATCAAGCCAGTCAATCCTAAAGGAAATCAACCCTGAATATTCATTGGAAGGACTGATGCTGAAGCTGACGCTCCAGTACTTTGGCCACCTGATGTGACGAGCCAACTCTGGAAAAGACCCTGATGCTGGGAAAGATTGAGAGCAGGAGGAGAAGGGGATGACAGAGGATGTGATGGTTGAATGGCATCATCAACTCAATGGACTTGAGTTTGAGCAAACTCCAGAACATAGTGAAGGACAGGGAGGCCTGGTGTGCTGCAGTCCATGGGGTTGCCCAGAGCTGACCATGACTTGCCAATTGAACAACAACAGCAACTCCACTGGTGGTGGGGGTGGTGGGTGCAGAGAGAAAAGACTGACCATGAAGCAACAATTTCCAAGCTGAGGTGGGGACATGGGACTCTCATACTAGCCTCTCTGCTTTCTTTTTTTTAATTTTAATTTTTTTTTTTTTGCCTCTCTGCTTTTGCAAAGGATAGGAACTCCCCATATTATGATGGTTAAAAAGTGTATTTCAGAGAGAGTGTTGATTTGCTGGAGTCCAAACAAGCTAGTCTGGCTGTGGAATGCCCTGGGTCCCCGCCTCCTCTGTACAAGTCAGTCTCTTTCATGATGGAAAGTGCTTTGGAAAGATACAGACCTGGGTCCAGCTCCCAGTTCTCCTGCTCCCTGGCTGTGTAACCTTGGGTAGGTCACTTTGCCTGTGTGAGCCTCAGTTTCCTCATCTGTAAAGTGGGGATGGTTACTGACTTCATACAGTTGTGATGTGTGCCAAGTTCTTAGCATGCTGCTTGCCCTGGACTCTTCCTGGGTCACTGGATCCTGGATCCTGGGCAACGTGACAAACTCTAGCTTCTACCTGATGGTGGATAGATTTGCTATTGACAGTGCCACAGGGGCCAAGCTGTGCCCCAAGTAGAAGGGCGCAGTGTCTTGGAAGGTGAAACACTGGGAATTCAGGGAGACATCCCTTCAGGGTGGGGCAGGTGATTGGTGGATAATACTTGATTCTTGGTGGGGGAGCCGGTGGACTTGAAGGCTCGGGATGGGTCAAATATGGGGAAATGGAGGGAGAGAAGATGTTGAGATCGAGAGGTGGGAAAAGGGAGGTTATAAATCTGAACCACCAGGCAACAAGCAGCAGAAAAGGAGGTGAAAGGTGGCCATTAAAAATATCACCTCCAGGCTGATCTCCAGCCTCCAAGCCCTCTGTGTTGGCAGCTGTGAGGCTGGGCACGCCTCTCTGATTGCCCCTTCCCTCTCAGGTGGGCCCCGAGACGCTCTAGAGCTCAGCTTTGTCTCACCTTGACCTGGCCACACCTGTAGGATTCTGTAGAGCCGCCCCCATATGGCGTAATCCTTGGCAAAGGCCGTTTGTGAAACGCTTTTCATTTACTCATTCCATCACCATGTCGTGTCCGGAGCATCTGTTACTGTACAGGCTACGAGGACACAGCAGCAAATGAGACACGTGGTCTCAGAGCTTCCGCTTGTCTCAGAGATGCTGTCTGGGCACTGTTTATTCACTAGTTTTAATTTTCATGTAGTTGATTTACAATGTTGTGTTAATTTCTACTGTACAGCAAGGTAATTTAGTTATACACACACATATATATATACATTCTTTTTATATTCTTTTCCATTATGGTTTATCACAGGATATTGAATATGGTTGTCTGTGCTATACAGGGAACCTTGCTGTTTATCCATTCTACATATAACAGCTTACATCTGCTAACCCCAACCTCCCACTCCATCCCTCTCCCAACCCCCTGCCCCTGACACCTGCCAGTTTGTTCTTTATGTCCATGAGTCTATTTCTGTTTCATAGAGAGGTTCATCTGTGTCATATTTTAGATTCCATGTGTAAGTAGTCTATGGTATTCGTCTTTCTTTCTGACTTACTTCACATAGTATGATAATCTCTAATTGCATCCATGCTACTGCAAATGGCATTGTTTCGTTCTTTTATATGGCTGAGCGGTATCCATTGTATATATGCAACACATCTTTATCTATTCATCTGTCAACTGACATTTAGGTTGTTTGCATGTCTTGGCTATTGTGAATAGTGCTGCTATGAACATGGGTGTGCATGTATCCTTCTGACTTAGTTTTGTTTGAATATATGCATCTGAATACTGTTCAGATGAGCTGGGAAACATCCTCTTTTGGTGCAAGGATTCTGAGCGCTCGATACATACACTTTAACATTAGATCCGCGGCTCCATGAGGGCGGGCACTTGCCTCCTGGTTCACTGCTGCATCCCCAGCACCTTGAGTGGTGCCTGACACATAGTAGGTGCTCAATGGATGTTCACTGAATATAATTGCATGAATATCAAACACTGGTATTGGGAACCAAAGAGAAGTATATTTTTAGGGATCAAAATTAATCCAAACATCCTCAAGTATCACTGCTGGTTGTGATTTAGATTCCTAGGATTGAGAGGGAGAGAGAGAGTGAAGGAGAGAGGGACAGAGAAGGGGAATGATTTCCTCTGCACTGTTGTATTGTTTTCAGAATGGTCCAGAATGTGGTCAAGCCTACAGCCCAGGCATATCTACGTGTGTATATAACCCACGTAGAGGAAAAGTCCCCACGCATCCCATAGAGAACCCAGACAATAAACACATGACCAAATGCATACACAAGATCATTTTAGATGGAGACTGTGGTGAGACTATGAAAGAGAGAAAGAAGCATCCAGGGTGAGGGCATGAGGGTGATGGCTAAGGAGGGGTGAGGGCCACCTTGGGTAGGGTGGCATACTGGTTGTTCGCTGTTCACCCCTCCACCTCTGTCCACTGCCCCCTGTGCCATGAGAGACTGCTCTACTCAGGGGCAGTGTCCAGACTCCCGCGTCCTCTGGTTTCCCTTTGGTTCCAGCCAGCGGGAGGCATCGGCAGGAAATCAGAGGGCAGAAAGGGGAGAAAGCTGGGGTTGAGACTTCCCTGGTGGTCCAGAATCTGCCTGCCAGTTCAGGGGACATGAGTTTGATCGCTGGTCCGGGAAGATCCCACATGCTGCAAGGCAGCTAAGCCCATGTGCCACAGCTACCAAAGCCCACTCGCTCTAGAGTCCATGCTCGGCAGCCAGAGAAGCCACCGCAAGCAGAAGCCGGTGCACCGTAACGAAGAGCAGCCCCTGCTCGCCACAGCTAGAGAAAGCCTGAGTACAGCAGTGAAGAACCAGTGTGGCCAAAAAAATGAAAATAAATCCATTTTAAAAAAAGTTGGGGTGGTCTTCCTCCCCTGCCTCATTCTCACCCTGTCGAGGTTTGACAGTGACCACATTCCTCTAAGGACTGTGTGGTCCCCAGACCAGCAGCATCAGCAGCCCCTGGGAATTTGTCAGAAACGCAGATTCTTAGGCCCTACTCCAGAATTTCTGGTCCTGATGCTTGCTTCGGCATGGCTAAGCTCCAAGGGGCAGGTCCTTCTCTGTGGCTTCACCTCTCGCAGCCTCCTTTCCCTCCCCAGCCCCTTCAGGCTGGAGCTGAGGGCTCCCCACTGTTGCCGGTCCCTCACCCCTGTCCCCATGTCTATGAATAGACCCTTCACTCAGCAGTCTGAGGCGAGCCCCTTCCAGGGTGCCATCTGTTTCCTGCTGGGACCCTGACTGGTCCAGATGGCCAGGATGTTAATTCATATTCCTTTAGACAGAGCATATACCCTCTAGGTTACCCTCTAGTCCACACAGGCTTCCCCAGTCATTCCTGGGTATTGAGATCTCATGAATTGGCTACCTTTGGGGTGGGGCTGGGTTCCAAGTCCTATCCATTGACCACGGACCTTGAAGCAGGAGGCAAAGATGAAGATCTTGTGCTGGATATTTCCTTTGAGGCTATGGTGGGTCTGAGTCCCTTCTTACCAGCAAAGTGCTTCCCATGAGTTTATTTCTCTGGTTCTCATGGGACTGAATATCCATTCTCTGGGATAGAGAGAAATTCAGACTTCACATAATGCAGGTTCCCTCCCAGCCCTGGGGTGATGTGAAGTTTTCAGGACTTTTTGGAGAACCTCTGGTCTTCTGGGAGAAGGAGGTCAGAGGGGATCAGAGGTGGAGGAGCGATGGGCAAAAGGGCATCTTCAAGGGGGCACAGATGAGGCAGCTAGCAGGCAGTGTCCTTGGGTTTGAGGGGAACAGTGGAAGGCGTGGGGCCGTGTCCCTGTAACTACCGTAATTACAGGGGCCTTTATCCCTGTAACTACCACTTGGCTGGACTCCTGCGTGCTGAGCGGTCCTTGCTGTGCTGCCCGGTGTTGGCGCCGAGCCCTGCGGATCCACCCGCTAATAAGCACTGCAGAAACACTAGCATGGATGATCATCCTTTTTCTAGATAGGGAAACCGAGGCACCAAAAGATTCATGTTGATGTCGCATGTCTGGTAAGTGATGGAGTCAGGTTGGAACCCAGGCAGGTCTGGCTCCACGGCCACATGCCACCAACTCCATGGTGGTGACCCAGAGGTCAATCTTCTCTCTCCTCCCACAATGTACATGTCTCCTCTGACCCCTGTGTGGGCGGTGACAGTGATGATGATGATGACAGTCACCATCTCCTAAGCGTCTACTCTTTCTTCTTAAAAGAAACATTTCATTTATGTATTTGGCTGTGCCAGGTCTTAGGTGCATCAGGTGGAATCTTTCGTTG
This sequence comes from Cervus canadensis, assembly GCF_019320065.1. Taxonomy (NCBI): domain Eukaryota; kingdom Metazoa; phylum Chordata; class Mammalia; order Artiodactyla; family Cervidae; genus Cervus; species Cervus canadensis. Next base: position 19,351,153 of record NC_057417.1, on the reverse strand, counting down.
CGGCACTTAGGATCTTCTTTAGTTGCAGCATGCAAACTCTTGGTTACAGCATGTGGGAATCTATTTTCCTGACCAGGGATCAAACCTGGGCCCCCTGCATTGGGAGCGTGGAGTCTTAGCCCCTGGGCCACCAGGGAAGTCCCTAAGTTCTTACTCTATTCCAGGAGTCCTAAGTTGTTGGCCCATGTTGAGTCTTTATAACACCCCTACAGGTCTGTGCCTGTTCTACAGACTAGGAACTCAAGGTCCAGAAAGACTGGGAACTCACATGACAGGAAGTGATGGAGTCAGGATTTGGGCCTGACCCTACTGATTCCAGAGTTCAGAGCTTGGCCACCCTGCTCTCCTGCCCCATAAACACTGCCGCTTGAAGGAGTGTCCAGTTCAATAGCACCAACCGCCACTAAAGTGACTTTCTATTGCTTTTCTAATGCTGAAAATCGATATTTTTATTTAAAAACATATATTTAAAATAAGATATATTTATTTAAAAAATATATAAAATAAATATATGCTTATTTTTGGCTGCGCTGGGTCTTCCTTAATGTGTGCTGGCTTTCTCTAGTTGTGGCGAGCGGGGGCTTTTCTTCCATGTGGTGCGCGGGCTTCTCATTGCTGTGGCTTCTCTTGTTTTGGAGCATGGGCTCCAGGACGCATAGGCTTCAGTTGTGGCTTAATTTCCCCAAGGTATGTGGGGTCTTCCTAGACCAGGGATTGAACCAGTGTTTGCTGCATTAACAGGCAGATTCTTAACCACTGGATCCCCAGGAAAGCTTCAAAAATAGATGTTTTTACAGATCAGATTAGAGGGTGAATCTTACCCTGGTTGTCTGACTAGAATCACCTGGGGGCTTTGAAAACCCACTGATGTTTAGGCCTCCTGCTGACAAATTAAATCAGAATGTCTGTGGGTGGGCTTCCCAAGGGCTAAGAACCACTTACGCTGGGTGATCTTTAGGATCCTTCCTGGCTTCCCTGGTGGCTCAGTTGATAAAGACTGTCTGCAATGCAGAGGACATCATGTGAAATGCTGGGCTGGATGAAGCACAAGCTGGAATCAAGGTTGCCGGGAGAAATATCAATAACCTCAGATACACAGATGACACCACCCTTATGGCAGAAAGTGAAGAGGAACTGAAGAGCCTCTTGATGAAAGTGAAAGAGGAGAGTGAAAAAGCTGGCTTAACACTCAACATTCAGAAAACGAAGATCATGGCATCTGGTCCCATCACCCCATGCCCAATGGATGGGGAAACAATGGAAACAGTGACAGACTTCATTTTCTTGGGCTCCAAAATCACTGCACATGGTGACTGCAACCATGAAATTAAAAGACACTTGCTCCTTGGAAGAAAAGCTATGACCAACCTAGACAGCATATAAAAAGCAGAGACATTACTTTGCTAACAAAGGTCCATCTAGTCAAAGCTATGGTTTTTCCAGGAGTTGTGTATGGATGTGAGAGTTGGACTATAAAGAAAGCTGAGCACTGAAGAACTGATGCTTTTGAACTGTGGTGTTGGAAAAGACTCTTGAGAGTCCCTTGGACTGAAGGAGATCAAACCAGTCCATCCTAAAGGAAATCAGTCCTGAATATTCTTTGGAAGGACTGATGCTGAAGCTCCAATACTTTGGCCACCTGATGGGAAGAACTGACTCATTGGAAAAGACCCTGATGCTGGGAAGGATTGAAGGCAGGAGGTGAAGGGGACGACAGAGGATGAGATGGTTGGATGGCATCACTGACTCGATGGACATGAGTTTGAGCAAGCTCCAGGAGTTGGTGATGGACAGGGAGGCCTGGCGTGCTGCAGTCCATGGGGTTGCAAAGAGTTGGACACGCCTGAGTGACTCAACTGAATTGAACTGAACTGCAATGTAGGAGACCTGATTTTGATCCCTTGGTCAGGAAGATCCCCTGGAAAGGAAAATGGCAACCCACTCCAGTATTTCTTGCCTGGGAGATCCCATGGATAGAGGAGTCTGGTGGGCTGCAGTCCATGTAGTTGCAAGAGTCAAACACGACTGAGCAACTAAATCCCCGTCATCCCCAGCTTTCTGCTTCCGTGGTTCGAGGAAGGTATGCTGCCCTCAGGCGGTGGTAACAGGCCACAGCTCCATGATCTTATTGACAAGCCTCAGTGTGAACACTTGTCTTCAGTTTTATACCCAAACGAAATCCCTTGTTCCACATATAGATTTAATAATGATTGTAAAAAACATTAACGTTTTAAGAACTACTTCTGAAAGCAATTAGCCAATATGTTAGTTTGATGCCTTTCTCACAAATGGTTAGCTAACTTTTATCATGGAACTAAGACTGTAGAACCAAAAAAATCTCTTCTGAGTTTGGATTTTCGTCGTTAGACTTGTTGACGATCGATATATCCAGGCTTTCTTATGTCATCACTATTATTTTTCCTTAAACCTCAGCTTTGCCCTGCACGGGCAATGTGGGCCAATTTCGACCATCTCTGCTCAAACATCTTCTGTTTGGTCTACTCCACATAGAGGAAATGGATGCGTGAGAGTCATTTTATTTAGCCCCTAGAGGATTTTCCCCATGTACATGGAGCTATGTTCTTAGAGAGTTGCTTTCAGGACCCTGATGCTCTGCAAATGGGAATAGATAGATGGAACAACTTTAGGGCATAGAGTTTGGAGCCTATGGACTTGGGTTGAATGTGTCAGTTACTGTCTATGTGGTCTTGGGCAAGTCACTTCAGAGCCTCTGTTTGCTTGTCTCTAAAATAGGGATTCTCAGAACGACATTACAGGCTGTTAAGGAATTAAAGAGAAAGCAAACATACTTTTACAATAAAACTACTCAACAAACTAGGAATAGAAGAGAGCTCCGCCAGTTGATAAAGAGTATCTATGAAAGGAATATCTATGCATGCGTGCTCCGTCATGTCCAATTCTTTGTGACCTCATGGACTGTAGCCCACCAAACTCCTCTGTCCTTGGAATTATATATAGTATATATACATTCTTGTATATAGTACATTATAAGAATCCACTAAAAACTACTAGAATAAATGAATTCAGCAAGATTTCAAGGTACACGGTCAGAATAAAAGTCCATAAAAATATTTTAATTTCTTTTAGAATCAAAGAAAAAGAGAAAAATTTCGATACACTGAGTTGGGCGAAAAGTTCATTCCAGTGTTTCCAGGTATTATGGAAAACCTGAACGAACTTTTTGGCCAACCCAAAATAATGTTAATGCATTAATGTTTAACCAATGCATTTGTAAAATATAATTTCTAATTTAAATTTTTTATTGAGGAAGAGACCCCAAAGGCAAAAGAACCTAGGGTCCACAAAGTTTTAATGGGGCCCTTGCTGCTCGTATGAATTTGACGGTAAAAATTTTCCCTCTCTAGTTTTGAGAGGAAAAATATAATGTAAAGAAAGTTTAAGGTGATGCATTCAAAACCCATGCATTCTTAAAGTGTTAGGCGCTCAATTGTGTCTGATGCTTTGTGACCCATGGACTGTGGCCTGCTGGGCTTCTCTGTCCATTGAATTCTCGAGGTAAGAATAGTGGAGTAGGTTGCCATTCCCTTCTCCAGGGGATCTTTCCTGACCCAGGAAAGGGATTGAACCCAGGTCTCCTGCATTGCAAGCAGATTCTTAACTGTCTGAGCCACCAGGGAACCCTGGGCGGGGAAGAGGTGGGGATGGGGTGTGGACGGAGAGGCTGATGGGGGCCAGTCCTGCGTCCACGTGAAGGAATATGGGCTTGATTTTGGGATGGTGTTTTGAGCAGGAGTGTGTGTCCTTGTGTGTGTGCTTGTGACATAATGTGTGGTGTGAAAATACCCCTCCAGCTGCAGTGTGGAGAGTGGATCAGACAGAGGCCCAGGGAGCCCAGTGATGGCTTCTGCCCTCGTCCTGCTGGGCCTGGATGGGGTGGAGGCCGAGGAAAGGGCCACAGGGCTTTGAGGAGGTGCAAGCGACAAGGCTGGATGGATTGCGCTGGGAGGTGACAGGAGGTGGCATCACAGCGGGGGCTGTTCAGTTGAGTTTGCATCTTTGCCATCCACATTCCTCGGGGTGTTGGCTTTCTGGGAATTAAGGTTAGGAAAGAAGCTGCTCAGGTTAGACATGCTTGGGCCGCTGCTCAGTCTGGGGCTCCTGGGAGGGGGAGAGGTGAAAGCCCAAAGCTCTCACTTCCTCTCATATTCTGAAAATCTTTCTTTTCTTTTTTTCCCCCAAAGGTGAAAAATGCCGCAGCTTCATTGACCTGGCCCCGGCTTCAGAGAAAGGTAGGTGTGGCCCAGCTCAGGTGTGCCAGCCTCGCCCTCTGGGACACTTCCCGCAGGCCTGGGAGAGCCTGTCTGTTAGCACCCCTGGGTGGTGGTGCCCCAAAGTGCCAGGATCCTGTTGCAAAGCTTTGAGTTCCTTGAGTGGTCAGAGCAGTGGGAGAGGCAGGTGGAGGGTCCTCATCTTGCCCCCTACCCCTCTACCTACCCACAGTGGGTGTGTGGTCCTGAGAATCCTTCCGCTTCTGCTACTTGTAGAGCATGCTGGGACTTTGGGGGAGGTAGGATGGGTGTGTGGAATTTAGGGTCAGGCAAGACAGTGCTGGGGGCATTGCCTCCCAGTATAGGATTTGTCCTTGGAAGGGAGGAAAGCCAGATGTTCTGTTTCTGCCATCTCATGGGTGTGGGGAGGTCCAGCCTGATTGGACACTGTTTCTCAGACAGGATCCACTGATGTTCAGGGCCAAATATCAGAGATTTTGAGCCCAGTGACACTCAGATAGGATGACTGGGGGTGGGCTGCAGCTTATGTAGGGGGCAGAGTAGTCAGGATTACGTTTAGTTGGAAGTAAAGTGTTAATAAGTGTTAGTCACTCAGTTGTTTCTGACTCTGTGACCCCATGGACTGAACCCACCAGGCTCCTCTGTCCATGGGATTCTCCAGGCAAGAATATTGGAGTGGATAGACATTCCCTTCTCCAGGGGAACTTTCCTGACCCAGGGATTGAACTTGGGTCTCCTGCATTGCAGGCAGATTCTTAACTGTCTAAGCCACCAGGTGACCCCAAATAACTGGCTTCAGTGGAGAAATGTGTTTATAGCTTTTACAAAGATTTGAAATCCAGAGTGGATCTGCTCCATACAGTCCTTAGGATCCCAGCACTTGAGGGTCCTCTCCATCATCCTTTGTCCTCGTGGTCTAAGAGGGCAGTTGGAGCTCCAGCTGTCACATCTGTATTCCAGGCAACAGGATAGAGGAAGGGCAAGAAAGAACGGGCAAAATCTTGCGTGTCAACTGGGTTCCCAGAAGTTGGCCCATGACATGGGCTCACTTCCTCTTTGCCAGAACTTGATTATAGCTGCAAAGGAGTCAGGGAAATGAGATCATAATCAGCAACCTTGGGCTCAGCTAAAAGTCAGGGGTTCTATCATTGTGGGGTGGGGGCAGGAGAATGAATACTGGAGGCTGTGCTATCACAAGAACATAGGGCATGGCTGCCTCCCCACCTGCCTACCCCCCACCACAAAGGAGAACCCCTGCCAAGAGCAAACAGGTGTGCAGGGCCCTTTGGACAGCCTGGAGATTAGGAGAGGGCTCTGGTCCTGGGAGTTGGGATCGGGAAACAGGCAAGGGTTCAGTCCTATGCATTGGAGTCCTGTATTTGTATACATCCTATTCAAATATGGAGGGCCTTGGTAGGCACTGTTGTTGTTCAGCCACTAAGTTGTGTCTGACTCTTTTTCGACCCCATGGACTGGAGCCCGCCAGGCTCCTCTGTCCATGGGATTTCCCAGGCAAAAATATTGGAGTGGGTTGCCATTTCCTCCTCCAGGGGATCTTCCTGACCCAGGGATTCAACCCATGTCTCCTGCATTGCAGGAGGATTCTTTACCACTGAGCCACCAGGGAAGCCCTTGGCAAGCATGGGTCAGGGAAAATTAAGTCCAGGACATGTGGCCACCCACAGCCCCTGCTGGTAGGGCTGAGTTTGGGGTTTCCTTGCAGTGTCAGGAGGTTTAAGAGCCTGGAGGGCCGGGACTCTAACCCCTCCAAGGTGTTGGCAGAGATGGGGTAGGCAAGGGGGTGTGTGCCATTGAGGCTGATGACATTCCTGTCTTGCGCACACTGTCCCCTGGGAGAGCTCTGGCCAGGTGACAGCTGGTGAGACTGAGGGGCCTGTGATAGGAGGCCCGCGGTGCCCTCAGGCCCAAGACGAGGCTGGACTCCCCTGCTGAGCAAGCATGTGGCCGTGGGGACTGCCTCCTCTATTTCCTTTGATTTCCACCCACACTCTGTAGCGACCCTTGTATTGCATCTTAGAAGTCAACACCTGCATGTAGCCATGCCTGAGGCTTCGGGCTGAGCGACTCAGACCGTGCCTCTCAAACTGAGATCTCCAGAAAATACTGTGAATACAGCTGCCAATAAATGACTGATACGTGATTGATTGGATACCATGTGCCGGGCACTGAGCCGTGCGCTGTGAATGTATTAACTGGGAAGCCTCCCCTCAACCTTGTGAAGAAGGGGCTGACTTTCTCTCCCCACTTGACAGATGAGGAAACTGAGGCTTAGAGATATTAAGCCACTCACATCTCACATCTCATAAGGCAGGGGTCCCCACCCCCTGGGCCATGGATGGGTGCTGGTCTGTGATTAGGGACTGGGTCACAGCAGTAGGTGAGTAGCAGGTGAGTACTGTATTTATAGCTGCTCCCCATCGCTCTCATTACTGCCTGAGCTCTGCTTCCTGTCAGATCAGCATTGGCATAATAAATGTAATGCACTTGAATTATCTAGAAACATCCCTCCCCCGGACCCTTGGTCCGTAGAAAAATGGTCTTCCATGAAATCAGTCCCTGGTGCCAAAAAGGTTGGGGATCGTGTCATAAGTGGCAGAGTGCACACTCCACACCCCACCCTTGTACTGCAGGTTACCTGTAGGCAACCTCTATGATGCCCATCCCATAATCCCCAAGGCCTTGGAGTTTCTGGGTCACCTCTGCTCCAGATCTGATTCCAGGACGCATGACCATGTGTTGTTCTTCAGTCATTCAGTCATGTCTGACTTTGCAATCATGGACTGCAGCACGCCAGGCTTCCCTGTCCTTCACCATCTCCTGGAGCTTGCTCAAACGCATGTCCATTGAGTTGGTGATGCCATCCGACCATCTCATCCTCTGTCATCCCCTTCTCCTCCCGCCTTCGATCTTTCCCAGCATCAGGGTCTTTTCCAATGAGTCGGCTAAAGTATTTTGCTTCAGGTGGCTAAAGTATTGGAGCTTCAGCTTCAGCATCAGTCCTTCCAATGAATGTTCGGGGTCGATTTCCTTTAGGATGGACTGGTTTGATCTCCTTGCAGTCGAAGGGACTCTCAGGAGTCTTCTCGGTGTGTGCACATGTGAATGTGTGTGCATGTCCAGTTGAGGGTGAGGGTGTGCTCCTGTGAGTGTGCACATGGATCTTGTGTGTGTGCCTGCGTGCACACTGGTGGGTGAGTGGGCAGGGAGGCAGGTATGTGTGTGTGCATGTAGGAGTGTGTGGATGTGTGTACATGGGCATGTGTGTCCATGTATAGCAGCAGGTGGGTTTCTCTTGCCTCCTGCTGGGGGCATCAGATCTTTATTTATGCTTCTTTTACAAGGACCCAGGGCCCCAGAGAAGTTGTTTCTTTGTGTTTACTAGCCTTGTGATTTTACTTTCAGGGCTTGGCGGCCACGCCGAGGACCTTCCTTCTGTGTATATGAAAGTGTTTATAAGGAGGCTGAGTGGGCTGGTTTTGCAGACCAGTTTTCATGGACTCAATGCCTCTCAAGCACTTAAGGTCTCCCTCAGGGCCGGAGGGGTTTGGTTGTGGCAGCTCGGTGGCAAGTTCCCAAGCCTCCTGGCCCCTCCCAGGGGCACCTGCAGGAGTGAAGTGCTCCTAGACCCTCTGCGTGCTCCCCGAGTCCTCACCATATTGACTGTCCATTTCACAGGTGAGGAGCCTGAGCTGCAGAGAGGGAGGGATTGGTTCTGGGTCATGGTGATGTTGCAGCCCACGTGTGTTCTCTCCCTAAGCACACTCTTCTGCCAGACTGTGACTTCACCTGCTTCCCCTGTGACTTCCTGCTTGCTTTGCAAAATCCAATCATAATCATTAGTGTTAGGTGACACTAACAAGGACTGGCTTTCCTGCAGTGCTTGCCACGTGCCAGGCACTGTTCTGAGAACTTTACACCCATTGGCTCATTTAATCCCCATTTTACAGATGAAGAGACTGAGGTCTAGAGAGTTAATTGACTTGCCCAAGGTCACATAGTTAGGATACTGGGATTTGGACCTGAGTCATCTATCTGGCTCTTAAACGCCTGGTTCTTCTGCTGAAAAGCTAGGCCTTTCGAGCCTGTGGTGTGTGTGTGTGTGTGAGTGTGTGTGATTGAAGCCCTTCTCAAATGGCCCCCATCTTTGCCATTTTCTCCAGTACTCTCCTGTCTGTCCCTCCCCTACTCTCTCCCCTGGCAAAATATGTGTCTGTCATCAGTGTTTTTAACATGGCATATTTTTGTTGGTTCTCCTGATCATTCTAGCTTTCTGCTTCACGTGGGAAATCACTTTCCATTTTAAACCAGCCTAAGCCACATCCACTTTTCATCTGGATTCCTGCCACAGTCTCTTAACAGGTTACATCTTTTTATTTTTGCCCCCTGTTGCACTGGTAGCCAGAAGGATCTTTTGAAAGCATAAATCATCTCATGTGGTTCCCTTTAAAACCCTCTTTTGGCTCCCATCTCGCTCAAAGGAAAAGTCAGCATTCTCATCGTGGCCTGTGTGATCTAGGGGATCCGGCCCTGGACATACAGGAGCCCTTCTCCTGAGATCTCCCCCTGTCACCACACTTCAGTCTCCAATATCTTTTTTTGTTGCTGTCCAGTCGCTAAGTCATGTCTGACTCTTTGCGACCCCATGGACTGCAGCACGCCAGGCTTCCCTGTCCTTGACTGTCTTCTGGAGTTTGCACAAACTCATGTCCATTGATTTGGTGTTGCTATCTAAACACCCCATTCTCTGTCGCCCTCTTCTCCTCCTGCCCTCAATCTTTCCCAGCATCAGGGTCTTTTCCAGTGAGTCAGCTCTTCGCATCAGGTAGCCAGAGTTTCAGCTTCAGCGTCTGTCCTTCCAATGAATGTTTAGGATTGTTTTCCTTTAGGATTGACTGGTTTGGTTTCCAAGGGACTCTCACAAGTCTTCTCCAGCACCACAAAGTCCTTACTGTTTCTTGAGTCGGCCAAGCTAGTGTGTGCCCCAGGATCTTTGCATTTGTTTCCTGCTCCTGGAACACTGTTCTCTCAGTTCTTGGCACAGCTGCTTCCTGCTCATCCCTCGAATGTCGTATCTTCAGGGCCGCCTTCCTTTAACATCCTTAGAGCAGCCCTTCCTCTTGCCGTGTTATTTGCTGCCCCCTTCTCTGTTTAGTTGTCTTTATATCATATATGAAATGTGTCCAGTGCTTCTTTGATTAACAGTGGTCTCCCCTGACAGACTGTCAGTTCCATGAGGGCAGGAATTCTGTCTTATTCATGACTCACTGTATCCTCAGGGCCCAGAGCAATATTGAATTAATCAAAATATAAACATTGATTTTTTTTTTTTACTGTATACACGTTATCAAAATTATAGCAATTCTTACATGTATAAATGAGAAATGAAAGTCTCTTATAAGCCCACCCTTAGATATTCACTGGTAATTGTTTGATTTATTAGTCCTTGAAGAAGGATAGAAGGATGAAAGATAGGTAGGTAGATAGATAAATACACATATATGTGCACACACATACACACAGTGGCTTCTCTGGTGGTTCAGACAGTAAAGAATCCTCCTTCAATGCAGGAGACCCAGGTTTAATTTCTGGGTCGGGAAGATTACCCTGGAGAAGGGAATGGCTACTGACTCTAGTGGGTACTCTAATATTCTTGTCTGGAGAATTCCATGGACAGTGGAGCCTGGTGAGCTACAGTCCATGGGATTGCAGAGTTGGACACGACTGCGTGACTAACACACATGCACACACACACACACACACACACACACATAGACAGTAAGTCCCCTACATATGTTCCTTCAAGTTTCAAACTTTCAAAGATGTGGACATGCATTCCATCAGCGTCAGGCATGAGTGAAATTGTAGCCTTCCCTCTGTCTCCTGTTGCTGACAATCCTTTGGCTCCACCGTCTCCCACCTCCCCTCCCTCCTCCGGTCAGTAGCTCTTCTTGCCTGTTCACTTGATGCCAGCCCCTGTGTGCCAGCTCTTGTACTGTGCTTTTCAAGGTACTGTACTGCAAGATTAAAAATGTTTTATTTTCTGTGTTTGATTTTTGTGTATTATTTATGTGAAGAGTATTATAAACCTATTACAGTGTAGGACTACATAGCCACTTGTGTTAGTTGGGTACCTAGGCAAACTTTGTTGGACTTATGAACAAATTGAACTTAGGAATGTGCTTTCAGAATGAAACTCATTTGTATGTAGGGGACTTACTGTATACTTATATACCTGTATAAAATTGTAGATTGCTTTTTATAGCAATACAATAGAACTCACCTTCATCTTTTGGAACAACTGTGTAATAGCCCATCACATAGAGACAGTTTATTTAATCAGGCCTTGTAGCTGGACATTCAGATTATATCCCCGGTACACTTTGAGAATCTTGTATCATAGCTGAATAATAGCAACCTGTACACACATCTTTCTCCCTTACAAGAACGGGGCCCTCCAGCGCTCAGCCCAGGAGGGCTCAGGAGCCCCGCTGGCAGAGCAGAGTAATAGGTTCTCTGACAAAGATCTTCCCAGCAGGCCATGGTAGGCACAGGAGGAGGAATGAAAGATGGTTGAGCAGTTTATGAAGATGAAACGTGCAAATGCAAATAAACAGCAACGTTTGTGTGTTCTGAACTTGATATTGAAAATGCAGGGGAAAAACTTCCTAATCTTCGGCTTCAAACTTCCCTTATCTCTCCAAATCTCAGTCTCTTACTCCCTGGGGCCAGCTTACCAAATAATGTGATGATCTGGGTAACTGTCAAGCCTAGCATGTTGGTCAGCAATAGCCACCATAATGCTGTATAACTAACCATCTCCAAACTTGTTGGCACTTAGCATTTATTTATTTTTTTTGCTTGCATGTCTGGGGTTGACTTAGGTCTAACTGATGTAGACTGTCTGAGTTCCAGGATGTAGACTGGGCTGAAGTCTGTTCCATGTATGTTCATTTTAGGGACCAGGTTGTTGTTCAGTCACTCAGTTGTGTCCGACTCTTTGTGACCCCATGGGCTGCAGCATTTCAGGCTTCCCTGTCCTTCACCATCTCCTGGAGCTTGCTCAGACTCATGTCCATTGAGTCGGTGATGCCATCCAACCATCTCGTCCTCTATTGTCCCCTTCTCCTCCCACCTTCAGTCTTCCCCAGCATCAGGGTCTTTTCCAATGAGTTGCCTCTTCACATTAGGTGGGCTTCAGTCTCAGCCTAGGGCCAAGGTAGAGGGAACAAAAATGCAAGGTGGCTAACTGCACAAGCACATTTAAAACCTTTGCTTGCCTCCTATCTGCGAACATCCTATTGGCTAAAGCAAGTCATGTGGTTGCAAACAACATCAATGGGGCGAGAAATGCATGACCCATGCGGAGGGGAGGATGGAGTGGGAATAAATATTCGCTGAACGATAGTCTAATCAGCTGGGTCACCACCCCTGGGTCTGACCACAGGCCTTAAGGATGATTGGCAGCTGGTTGTGCTGAAACCGGCCCAGCTGGATTTCTGGATGTATATGTGTAGGGATGACTCATTTTCAAAAATTTTATTTATTTTTATTTTTGGCTGTGCTGGGTCTTTGTTGCTTTGCACGGCTGGTTGCAGTGAGCAGGGGCTCCTCTCTAGTTGTGGCGCTCAGGCTTCTCGTTGCAGCGGCTTGTCTTGTTGTGGAGCACAGGCTTTAGGTGCGTAGGTTTCAGTACTTGCGGCTCACTGGGCCCGAGAGCTCTGACTCAGTGATTGTGGCGCATGGGCTTAGTTGCTCCACAGCATGTGTTATCTTCCTGGACCAGGGATGGATTCCATGTCCCCTGCATTGGCAGGCAGAGCCACCAGGGAAATCCTGAGGGTGACTCATTAATTTGCTTATCAAGGTCTCCTCTGTTTATTCTCATCCCAAAGTGACTTATTTATTTGTCTCAAAGTGTCCTAAATGCTTGGGGGGAGGTAACGGCTGTTCATTCCCTCACCAACCAACCAACCAGTCGAGCCGCCCCTGTGTGCCAGTCATCTGCACACAGGGCTTCCAATTCAACACAGATTTTCTGAGCACCTACTATGATCCAGGCTGTGGGCTAGGCTTTGGTCAGGGGTGTGTGGGGATGAATGAAGTGAAGCTCCCTGCCCTACAGGAGTGGAAGACAGCTATGTAAATGGTGATCAGGCATCGTGGAAGGGCTCCAACCGAGGGACAAAGAGGATGCCACCTTCCAGTACAGAAGGCCGGGGACATGATGGCTGCCACCTTTAATCCTGCTGCAGGGGGGTGGGGTCCATGAAGAGTCTGTCCTTTTCTTTTATTAACTGCCCCCACCCCTCAGTAGAGATCTATCCTGTCATTTGTCAAGGTGTGGTGTGGGGAAAGCTCCCAGCTTCTGAATCTGAGGTTGGAGCTCCCACTCAAAGGTGGGTGGGTTCTCATTGTGAATGAATGAATGAAGAATGAGTGAAGGAAGGAAGGAAGGAAGGAATTGAGCCTGTCATGATTCATATTTGCCATCAAGGCTGCACCAGTAACCACCCACTGTGATTCTTCAATGCCCATCCATACACACCGCAGAGTGCTGTGTAATCTATAACTGCTCCCAGCAGCATAGATGCTGGGCAAATGAAGCCAGATTCACAGGAACCCATTGTACGTGTTTCCATTTGTATAAAACTGGAAAATAGGCAAAACAGATCTTTGCTGTCAGAAGCCAGGACAGAGATTGCCCTTGAAGAGCAGGTGTGACTGAAAGGGAACCCGCGGAGGGCTCTGGCAGCTGGCGAGGTTCTGTTTCTTAATCCGGGTGCTAGCTACACAGATATGCTCAGTTTATGAAAGTTCATCAAGCTGTACTTTTGTGATCAATGCTCTTTTCTGTATATGCGATCCTTCCATAAGAAGTCAAGCAAAAAATTCCCACACTGAATTCTAAATTATCTTTCTAAAGTGAAAATCCAGCTCCATCAGCCTCCTGCTTAAAAGCCTTTCCTGGCTCGCAGACGTGGACCATGTAACAGGACCTTCGTGTTCTAATGTGTTCCTGTTCCTCCCACCTCCTACAGTCCCTCATGTGGGTCTTGTACATTTCTCCCCAAACTCTCCATCATCTCTCATGCCTCCGTGCCTTTGCATATTCTCTTCCCTCTGCTGACCTGGCAAACTTCTGTGTGTCCTTTAAAACCCAGTTGAGACATGATCTCTTTTGAAGGTACTCAGGCTTCCTAGATGGCTCAGCTGGTGAAGAACCCGCCTGCCAATGCAGGGGACGCAAGAGACACAAGTTCGATCCCTGGGTCAAGAAGATCTCTTGGAGAAGGAAATGGCAACCCGCTCCAGTATTCTTCTTGCCTGGAGAATCCCATAGACAGAGGAACCTGGTGGGCCACAGTCCATGGGGTCGCAAAGAGTTGGACATGATTGAGTGTGTGCACACACACATAGAGCTCATCTTATTATAACCCATCACTCTGCCTTCTGGTGATCTCCTCTGCCAGACTAGACACTCCCTAAGGACAGGCACTGCATCTTCTCTAGACCTTTAGTGGCTCCTGAGCTGCCATGGAGTTGGCACACAGCAAGAATTTAATAGAGGTTTGTTGAACGAAGGAAGAAAGGAAAGAAAGAGGGAAGGAAGGAACGAGGGCCATGTTTTAGACACTGGGTGTCCCATCTGGTTTTGGAGACCTGGATCCCAACTCTGGAAGCCGTGGTCTCCTCCGTCCCTCCTGGGCTGAGTTGTGTTTGAAGGCATCTCTGCCTGCTTCCTGCTCGTGTTTCCCAGAGAGCTGGGATTTCTGGCAGCCACCAGCTGGCAATTTCTGTGAAACAATCTCCAAAGCTTGTAAGTTTCATTTGTTTAATATTTCAGGAATGTGTAACAAGGTGGTGGCTCCGCGACCACAGTCCCGAGTCTTGCGTGAGTCATTTCTCACTTGAGTTCCCATAATTGTCTCTTGTTGGTTCCCTCAACCTCTCTGTTCTCCGTCTGAAATCGATTTACAATTCTGCTGCTCACTTAATTTATTTAGTGCGTTTTATTGATTTATGCCATAGAACTGAAACGTGCATAGATCAGAACATGCTGAAGGGAAGGGAGAGAAGAACCAGCTTCCACAGCTGCCCAGACTCTGACACTAGAGCTGCAAGCGGGTCACCCGCCGGCTGCAGCCTGAACAGAGTTGCTGGTGCATCCTGGTGCCTGTGCCTTAATCCTGGGTGATCTTTTCACCCTGGCTATTTGAGGACCTCCCTGTGACCTTCACCTGCCAACTCAAAGATCCTGACTCTGTGAAGTCCTCTCTGGCCCCCAGACTGAGTCAGTTACACCAACTTTGGTCTCCTACATTGCTTCATTTGTGTCCGACTCTTTGCAACCCGATGGACCATAGCCCACCAGGCTCCTCTGTCCATGGAATTTTCCAGGCAAGAATACTGGAGTGGGTTGCCATGCCCTCCTTCAGGGGATCTTTCTAACCCAGGGATCGAACCCGTGTCTCTTACGTCTATCTGCATTGGCAGGCAGGTTTTTACCACTAGCACCACCGTGGTGGCTCAGATGGTAGAGTCCTCCTGCAATGCAGGAGACCTGAGTTTGATCCCTGGGTTGGGAAGATACCCTGGAGAAGGAAATGGCAACCCACTCCAGTATTCTTGCCTGGGAAATCCCATGGACAGAGGAGCCTGGGTGGGCTACAATCCATGAGGCCGCAGAGTTAGACACGAGTTAACAATTCAACAACTGGGCTCCCCCAGAGCCTGACAAAATGGAAACTCTGATTGTTTCATCCACTGAGTCACACTTTAGGACACAAAGAGGCAAGAGACCAGCTCGAGTGGTTCACATGTCCGTTCTTCCCTCTCACCTGCCATTCCCAGCCAGCATGGAGCTAATTCTAGGAGCCCTCTGACTGCGGGTGGGAATCATTGTCTGTCTGAATGGTCCTGCTGCTTCCATGGAGGTAGGAAAGGGGTGGAATATTCCTACAGAAGGGTATTGTTGCCTGGCCATTCTCAACAAAGTCACAACACAGGCCACCTCATCTGGTGCCATTGCATCCTTGGAGGCAGGTTGCACCCTTGCTTTCAGGGAGGGGCTGTGGGGACCTTGTCCTACTTGCCTCAGGCCAGTGGCAGCATCCCTTGGTGCCAGGCTATATGCCAGGAGCTGGGACAGCGAGGAGAACCCCCACCTCCCAGCTCCCCATCTCTAGGAGCTGTCTAGTGGGGTCAACACATAAAGAGGTAGAGAATCATCTGTGAATCAGGGACCCAGAGTGGGTGGCCAGAGGTCTGTGGAAGGAATGAAGGCAGTCTGGGGGCGGGGGGGGGGGTCCCGTGCGGGGAGGGTCCCATGTGGGGAGGGCCCTGGAGGATGAGTGGCATTCCTTCTACTGCACAAGGGGCACTGCGGTGGAGGAGGGTGTCATTGCTGCCAGAATGAATGGCCTGTGTCAAGACGTGAGACCCAGTACCCTTGTGCCAGGCATGTGGCAGATGTTCTATAGACATTCGCTGAATGACTGGAGAGTGGAAGGAAGCTAGAGCCCAGAGAGGTTAAGTGCCTTGCTCAAAGTCACAGAGCAAATTTAGGTTAGACTCAGACTCATCCTCCAGGCTCCTGAGGTCTTTTCATCAGGATCCTGCCCACCCTGCCAACCCCACTCATCCTTTCTCACCTCCCCTTCCTTCCCACCCATGCCTCCAGCCTCATTTTCTCTAGCATCACACATGGTCCTCCCACCTCCTTCATTCTGCCACTTTATTTTGAAATTCTGGATTCCTCTAATTACATGCTCTTATTAAAAGTGATTGAATCCCTGTGCTGGTGGAGGATTTCTCCCGGAGATCACAACATCCAATAATTGCTTTAGTTGCTCTAATTCCAATTATTCAAGATTATCTTTCCAGGTAATTAGGTGTCTGGGTAGTCTCGCCTGTTCACTCTCTCCGAAAGTGTCATATTAACCCCAAACGGTGACCAGCTTTCATGTTTCATAATTGGAAACAGTTTCTCCTTGGTGAGAAGACTCTGTTAAGTGTAAACAGTGGTAATTTACATTTTGAAGTGACTCCTTGGTCTTATCATACTTTGGTGTGAGAAATTAGCTCAGATGCTTAAATCCAGCCCTTTGCCCTTCTGAGCAGAGGTTTCAGTAGCACTGGGGAAATAGGGCTTGCTGAATTACATTGGGTTGGAGGAATTTGAAGGATGGCTCCTTTGCACATCCCAGGACAGTCTATCCATGAGCCGGTTCCTTCTAGATTTCTGCCTGGATGGGAGGTCTTGGGATAGTATTTGCAATAAAACTCTATTTGGTTCCAGTCTTGCATTCAAACAGAGTCTTCCCTTGAGACAAATGATGAGTTCTTCAAATGAAATTATACAGTCAAGGCCACCATGGACAGGATGTGGTTACCCAGTGTACAACTCTGGGGGTCATGATTTGTCTATGTGAATGGCATAGGATTGGGCAGTGCACAGGGGTCAGGGATACACAGACTATGTTAAGGAAGACGACATTCAATATACAGGTCTATACCTGTACCTCATTGCAGAACCACACTTCCTGTGATGAGCAGGAGATTTATAACCCTATTTTATCATGTCTCTTTTTAAATTGATATAATTTTACTGATATGATATACAAACAGTAAAGTGCACAGGTTTTAAATGTACATTCAGTGAATTTCAAGAAATGCATGAAAGGCATGAATACATCCGTGTAGCCCACATCCTTGCCAAAATATGCAACCAGGGCCAGCTTGGTGGACACGTGATCTTATAGTCACATAGGGTTCCATGCATAGAAGGGCTCTCCATTTGGTCTAATGCTGCACTGTCACTGTCTTGAAATTATTAATAACTTTTGCAAGAGGCCCTGAATTCTTACTTTGCACTGCCTTCCTAACTTGGGCTGTATTCTGCTCAATATCTATATTATTATTCGCTTATTGTTTTGCTTTACATTGGTTCAGTTATAGAGTCAAATTATTTTCACCTCATCCTGAGCAGTGAGATCTGTCATTCATGGTTTTAGTGTACCAGGGTATATTTTTCCAAGATGCTTTAAAATAATAATAATAATACCAAAAACTTATTTCTGTTTTGCTAACATGTCAGGCCCCACTGATCCCCCAACAACTTGATGAGTTTGTGCTGTCTTTAAACTGGTTGGTGGGTGGGGAAACTGAGGCCCGGAGGGTTATCTCGCCCAAGGCCATATAGGTTGTGATGATGGAGCTGGGTTTGAACCCAGACCGGTGGGCGGCAGAGTCCTTGTTCTTTTACAATTCTACTTCCTGCCTTGATGAATGTGTGTATGTGTTTAGTCACTCAGTTGTGTCTGACTCTTTGTGACCCTTTGGACTGTTAGCCCATCAGGTTCTTCTGTTCATGGGCTTTTTTTCAGGCAAGAATACTAGAGTGGGTCACCATTTCCTCCTCTAGGGGATCTTTCTGACCCAGGGATCGAACCTGTATCTCCTGCATTGGCAAGTGGATTCTTTATCCACTGAGATATCAGGGATGTTGCATTGATGTGAGCTATTAAAATAGGAAAAGAATCCCTGTAACTAGGGAAGGACTAAAAGGTGGCTCAGTGGTAAAGAATCCATCAGCCAAGCAGGAGACGTGGGCTTGATGACATGGGATGAACCTTGGACATGCTTCTCATCTTCTTTATAGTTCACTTTCTTCATCTGAAAAATGGGGATAAATAGTGTTCACTTTGTGGGGTTCTTCTGAGAACCAAATGAGATGATCCACGCCTGGGGTTAGTACAGGGTCTGATTCAATCAACACCAGCTTGAATGACTGATTATTCCATTGTATTTCCCCTGTCTCCTCACTTTGGCTCAACCAGCTAGAAAGCTAACTTGAAATGAAACTCAGTTGGTGTTTCTCCACCAACCTTTGCCGAATCACGCACGGAATTCCACTCACCGCTAAATACTTCCACATCTCTTGGTTCATTTAACTCTTTTGACAGCTCTTTGAGGACTTGCAGCTATCTCATCTCTGGTTTACACCCAGCGAAATGGATTCAGAGAAGTTGAGCTACTTGTCTGAGATCACACAGCAAAGCGATGTATCCCATTCCTTTGCTGTCTCTGCCACACCTCATGGGTCTTTCCACCCTACTGGGGGCCTCCTGGCCCCTCATCTGCTCCTCAGGCCCAGGAGATTCTTTGGTTGTCTTTGCTGTGTGTTTTGACCCAGTGAGGCGGCCCCATTGGCTCAGAGCTGTCAGAGGCTGCGTGGAGCAGAGGGAGGTGGCAGCTGAGAGGACCCACGGTTGCTCCTGGCACCCTCTGCTCCTCACGCATCACATCTGCTGGCTCCCGCAGACTCGTCATTTGCAACCATCTGCCGGGCTCCCTGGAGGCGCCAAGTCTGGGATGTGACTTCCCCAAACACGCTGCCTTTAGCCTGTGTTAGGAACAGAGGGCTTTAAGTCCCTGAGACCTTACCTACACCTTGAGCCCGCTAGGAGCGATGGGCTTAAAAGAGAAGCCCTTTCAGAAGGAGTGTCCTGAGAGGGCTGAAGCCCCTGCCCAGACTTGCTCCCCAGGAATTTGCTCCCCTAGGCCTGGCGTGGGTTCTAGAACCAGCTTTTCTCCAATGGGTTCTGCTTCACTTAGGCGTTTGCTTAAAATGAAATTTTGAGTTGAAAAAGTCCTGTGTCTCTTGGCAGGAGTGCCCCGGTCACCTGCTTGTCCAGAGGATCTCTGGCCTCGTGGGCTTCTGGCATTTAGCATGGGTTTTGCCAAAGGCAGGGAAAGCCCCAAAGTGTGTGTGTGTGTGTGTGTGCACATGCATGCATTACAGAGATACCAGGAAGGAACGTGGTTTCTCCAAATTTGGTGTCTTGTTGGTTTCATTACACACACCCCTTGCTTGGCCCATCTCTGGTGGCAAGGGCAGAGGCTGTTGATTTTATTCTTTAGTTTAAAAATTTTTTATTTCGGGGGGTAACAGCTTTATTGAGATATAATTCACTTACTGTACATTTGTCCCCTTAAAGTTTAGTGGTTTTCAGTGTATTGACAGAGTTGTGCAGTCATCACCACTATGAATTATAGAATATATACATGAATACACGTATTCCATCTACAGCAATTGTGTAGCTGTAGTTTGTTCCTTTTTATTACTGTGTAATATTCCATTGCATAGCTCTATCATCTTCTGTTTGTTCATTTTGCTCTCGGTGGATATTTGGGACATTTTCAGTTTTATTGTGAGTAATGCTGTTGGTTCTCTTAAAATACTTTTTGTTTATGTATTTTTGGCTGTGCTGGGCCTTGGTTTCTGGGTGAGGGCTTACTCTAGTTTCGGCAAGAGGGAGCTGCTCTTCGTTGCAGTGCTCAGGCCTCTCATTGTGGTGGCTTCTCCGCTGTGGAACACGGGCTCTAGGCATGTGGGCTCAGTAGCTGTGGCATGTGCCACAACTTTAGTTGCTCCACGGATGTGAGATCTTTCTGGACCAGGAATCAAGCCTGTGTCCTCTGTATTGACAAGCAGATTCTTAACCACTGGACCGTGAGGGAAGTCCCTGTGCTATTGATTCTTCAAATGTGGACCCCAGACCAGCAGTATCAGCATCACCTGGGAGCCTATTAGAACCGCAAATTCTCAAGCCCCACCCCAGACCTCCTGAACAAGAAACTTTGGGTTGAGGGCGTGCAATCTGTGTTTAACAAGCCCTCCAGGTGGTTCTGATGCATCCTCCAGTTTGAGAATCTGCTGTAGTGTTTATCTGGACTCAGAATTGTTGGGTCAGCGTTGTGTATCTTTAATTGTACTAAGTAAAGCCATCTTGTTTTCCAAAGTGGGTGTACCAATTCCTACGCCTGCTCACGTGTTGTGAGAATTCCCATTGTTCTATTCTCGACAGTACTTATCTTTTGTCAGATTTTTAAAATTTGCCAAATGAATGATGAGAAATGGTATCTTATTGTGGCTTTCAATGTGCATTTCTGCAGTTATTAACAGGATCGAGCGTCTCCTCATGTTTATCGTGATTTGGATTTTCTCTTGCATAAAGTGCCTGTTCACATCATTTACCTATGCTTCTATTAGATGGTTTGTCTTTTACTTACTGCTTTATAAGGTGTTGCCTTTTTTTTTTTTTAAAGCATATTATAACCCTATGTTACTTATAGGTATTACACATTCCTTTTCTTACTCTGGGAGCTTGCCGTTTCGCGGATGTCTTTTGATGAATGAAGTTCTTAATTTTGAAAATAGTGGTAAAACATCTATAACATAAAAATTTACCATTTTAACCATTTTTAGGTGTACAGTTCAGTGGTATTAAGTACATTCATCTTGTTATGCAACAATCACCACCATCCATCTCTCTAATGTTTTTTCATCCTCCCAAACTGAAACTTGATGTCCATTAAACACTAATTCCTGTTCCCCCTCGCCCATCATCATTCTACTTCCTGTCTCTGTGGATAAGACAGCTCTAGGTCCCGCATATAAGTGGACTAAGCAATATTTCTCCTTCTGTGCCTGTCTTAGGGCTTCCTGGGTGGCTCAGTTGTAAAGAACCCACCTGCCAATAAAGGAGACTCAGGTTTGATCTCTGGATCAGAAAGATCCCCTAGAGAAGGAAATGGCAACCCACTTCAGTATTCTTGCCAGGGAAATCCCATGGACAGAGGAGACTTGCAGGCTACAGTCCACGGGGTCACAAAGAGTTGGACACGACTTAGTGACTGAGTGTGCACGCCTGTCTTATTTCACTTTCATCGTTAGCTTAATGTCTTCAAGGTTCATCCATGTACCTCACTGTAGATGCATCAGAAACAAAATGTTCTGGTCTGGTCTGGTATATATACTATATACTTTGTTTATCCACTGGTTGATGGACATTTGCGTTGTTTGTAACTTGTGGGCATTGTGAATAATACTGCTGTGAACGTTGGTGTACAAACATCCATTCAAATCTCTGTTTTCACTTCTTCCTCCCAGAAATGGAATTGCTGGATCATATGGTAATTCTATGTTTAATTTTTTGAGGACCCATCGTACTCTTTTTCCAAAACAGCTGTACCATTTTATGTTCACAATGGGCAAGGGTTCCAATTTCTCTGTGTCCTCACCAATGCTTGTTAGTTTCTGTTTTGACAGTAGCCATCCTAATGATTGTGAGGTTGTATCTCGTTGTGAATTTGATTTGCATTTTCCTAACAACTGGTGATGGTGTGCATCTTCTTATGCTTTTCGGCCCTTTGTGTATCTCCGTTGGAAAATGTCTTTTCAGATCCTTTGCTCCTTTGCTCATTTATGAATTGAGTTGTTTGTTTTTTGCTGTTGAGTTGTAGGAGTTCTGTATCTATTCTGAATATCATTCTTCTTCAGGTACATGCTGTGCAAATATTTTCTCTGTTTCGTGGGTAGCTTTTTCCACTCTGTTGATAATGTCCTCTGATACACAGAAGCTTTCAATTTTTATGAGGTCCAATTTATTTGTTTTTTTCTTCTGTTGCCTGTGTTTTTGTCGTTGCACCCAAGAGATTATTGCCAAATATTGGGTTGGTCAGAAAGTTCCTTCAGTTTTAAAGTAAAAATAAAAGACACATTTTTCATTTTAACCAAGAACTTTATTGTACAATGTATTCACTGTATTCTGTTCCACTACCTTCTGCCATTTTTCAGGCACTTTGGTAATTCCATCTTCCCCAAACTTTTTCTCCTTTTGAGCAAAGAACTATTCCAGGTGCCTTTTACAGTCTTCCAGGGAATTGGAATTTTTTCCTTTAGTAGAATTTTATAAAGACCAAAATAAATGGACCTGAAGGTGCAATATCTGGTGGATAGGGGAGATGAATCAGAACTTCCCAGCCAAGCTGTAACAGTCTTTGCCTGGTTATCAAAGAATCAAAGAAACACATAGTCTTGCATTATCCTGCGGGAAGATTGTGGGCTTTCTGTTGACTAATTTTGGACACTTTCTGTCGAGTGCTGCTTTCAGTGGGTCTAACTGGGAGCAGTACTTGGTGGAATTAATCATCTGGTTTTCTGGAAGGAGCTCATAATAGAGGACTCCCTTCCAATCCCACCATGCAGACAACGTCACCTTCTTTGAATGAAGACTGGCCTTTGGTGTGATTGGTGGTGGTTCATTTCACTTGCCCTGCAATCTCCTCTGCTTGACGTTATTGTACAGTATCCACTTTTCATCACTGGTCACAATTTGTTTTAAAACTGGAATGTTTTCATTACATTTAAGTAGAAAATTGCATTGGAAATAGGGTCAAGATGGTTTTCTTTCTTTTTTTTTTTGCTTAACTCATGTGGAACCCAAACATCAAAGTGATGAACATAACCAAGCTAGTGCAAATGATTTTCAGCTCTTGATTTGCCAAATATTTGCAACCAAGCTAGTGCAAATGATTTTCAGCTCTTGATTTGCCAAATATTTGAATATTTGAGTATGTTAGCTATCTCCTGTGTGGTATAACATTGATTCCTCTCAATTAATGTCTCAATTTGATCACTATCAATTTCAACTGGTCTACCCATCCATGGAACGTTGTCCAGTGAGAAATCTCCAGCATCAAACTTCGCAAACCACTTTTGACACTTTTGATCAGTCACGGCACATTCTTCATACATTGAACATATCTTTGGTTTTGTACTTCGGTTGCATTTTTACCTTTCTTGAAATAAAGCATAATAAACCAGAAGTGTTGCTTTTTCCTTTCCAGCTCCAATATTAAAATGGTTATACAAAAAGTCACCAATTTTGATAAATTTTTTATGAATGCATACTGATATGACAGCTGTCACAATACAATCTAACAAAATTGTTTCCAATGAAGTTAAAGACCACAAAGTGCTTTTAAAGCCATCTTACGGATAAAACAGAAGGAATGCTTTGGCCAACCCAGTACAATGTTGTGAAGTTTCCCCCTACATTTCCTTTTAAGAGCACAAACACATCCAAAACTTATTCATCCATCCACCCCTCCATGTATCCATCCATCCATCCAGGAACTCTGATTCTCCAGCCATTTACACATCCCTTTTGGCTTCATGGAAAACACTCCAAGGGTGTCCCAGGCCCATTTGTCCTTTGCAAACATTCATTTGCTCCTACTCTGTACTGGGTGCAGGAGAACTCGTGAGACTTGCTATTCTCCTTGTCTTCCTTGGGAGGTTGGATGATTCTCTGCTTTAAGATTTCCTAGTCTATTATTCTCTCCCTAGCAGGATGGTGTGTGTGTGTGTGTGTGTGTGTGTGTATTTGTGTGTGTGTGTGTGTGTACACGCGTGTTGGGGGAAGGTGCTGGGGCCCCCTTTGGTGATCTACTCCAGCATCTATGCTGTTTTGCTTCCCTTGAGTTAGTAGCACTAGCTGCTGTAACAAAGAAGTCTCCAAATCTTAGCTGCCTTCCGTGATAAGACTTAGTTTTCTGATTATGGGAAGTGCTCTCATTCCCATCCAGAGCTCCGTGCTCCTTCCCCTACAGGCATTGGAGTCTTCTCCATCCAGCCAGCAACTGGGGAGAGAGGATGAGCTGGGAGGTCCCTATGGGCCGGGCTAGGCCAGGAAGTAGATCCTTTCATTTCCACCCACACTTATTTGGCCAGAATTCAGTCTCATGGCTGTATTCAACCACGGAGGCTATAGGGAAATGTAGTTTATCTGAGTGCCCATGAGGAAGAGGAAATGGGCTTTGGTGACACATGGAAGTCTCAGCCATACCTGTTATCTTTTCCCTTCTCTGTCTCCCAGGTCAAGGGAGCTTTATTATTATTATTATTTAAAGTATTTCTTTTGAAAAATTATTTTATTCCTCTCATTGTTATTTATTTTTATTTTTTGGCTCTGCCGCCTGCCATGTGGGATCTTAGTTCCCCAACCAGGGATTGGACCCATGCCCCCTGCATTGGAAGTGTGGGATCTTAACCACTGGACCACCAGGGACGTCCCTGGGGAAGATTTATTAAGTGTGGGATGTGGGGGAGAAGGGCAGGAGAAGGGAGGGAGCCCAGACTTTCTTCTTTTCTTCTAAATACAGTATTTACAGTTACAACTGTGGCTTTTGAACTTAAACTGTGGCTTTTGTAGCTCAGAAGCCTTGCTCTTGTGTCCTGAGATCTGGGCCTGATTTCCCCTGGACCCCGTCCCCTGCCCCGTCCCCTGCAGCAGTGAATATAGCTGAGGAAGGAAGGGGGTTCAGGAAGGCTGTGGGAAACCTCAGCTAATGTCTCAAAATATCACTCAACTGTGGCTATCTCAAGAATCTGGCTGCGTGTCTGCCACATTTTAGTTTGCAGATACTAGTGTTGCAGGAAGGCAGACCTCTTCCAGGGCCAAAGAGTTGGCCCTTGTCTAACGCTCAGAAATGAATTGTCCAAGGAGACACACGAGCTGACAGAGCAAGAGTCTTTATTGGGAAGGGGCACCTGGGCGGAGGGCAGGAGGGTAAGGGAACCCAGGAGGATTGCTCTGCCGTGTGGCCCGAAGTCGCAGGTTTTATGGTATTTGGGTTGGTTTCTTGGTTGTCTCTGGCCAGTCATTCTGACTCAGGGTCCTTTCTGGTGAGTTGTGCCTCACTCAGCCAAGATGGATTCCAGCAAAGAGGATTCTGGGACATTGGTAGGACATATGGACTAGAGTCTCCTCTCTCCTTTTGACCTTTCCTGAATTCTTCTGGTTGGTGGTAGCTTCTTAGTTCCACATTTCTTACTAGTGAGAGTGAAAGTGTTAGTCGATCAGTCGTGTCCAACTCTTTGCGACTCCATGGACTGTGGGAGCCCACCAGGCTCCTCTGTCCTTGGAATTCTCCAGGCAAGAATACTGGAGTGGGTTGCCATTCCCTTCTCCAGTGCATCTTCTCAACCCAGGGACTGAACCTGGGTCTCCCTCACTGCAGGCAGATTCTTTACCATCTGAGCCACGAGGGAAACGGACCTTCTGTTTAAGATAACTCATGCAAGTGGCTACTATGGTGGGCGGTTTCAGATAGTGGTTCCCCTAACACTAGTTTTTGGAATCAGAACACCCATTACCTGCTTTCAGGTGCTTGATTCCCCCCTGCACACCAACAAAGGGCTGCTGATCCCCAGTGGGGATCTCCACCCCCTGGACTGTGTTCATTTGCCCTAGAGGCTGGAACAAATTCATAAAGTACAGAACCCCACAGGGTCCAGAGAAGAGGTATTTGCAGACCAGAACTTAGAACGTGAGAAGGAAACTGATCAGGGGTCTTACCTCTATTCTTCTGCACATCTGTTTCTTTCTTTTCTTGTGGCCTCTCCTGCATGATGACCATAGGCCTATAGTAGTCTTCTGACCTTTTGTCAGTTAACTAAATCCCTAGGTCCCATTTTCTTTTTTTTTTCTTTTTTTTTTTTTCTTTTTCAAACCCACTGAAATGTTGTGAAGTAACCTAGGTCCCATTTTCAAAAACTCGAGGATGGAGAATGATTGATCCAGCCTGAAGATGGGAACAACTCAGGTTGGATGAGCTGAAGAAGGGGGTGGGATCACCCAGGACAGCCGCAGGGTTGTGGTCAGTTTCATTATGAAGGGGGTGTGGTCATGGGGATGATTGACAGGGCTACTGTGGCTGGGGGATGAGGAGTGAACCATTGTTTGGATTAGGAGAAAGAGGAGGGCTTTAAACCAGAGGAACCCAAGACCTGGGTTCAAATCCCAGCTCTGATTTGCATGTCAGGTGACCTTACCTCAGGTCCCTTATTTGTAAAGTGGGCAGGATCATCCCCAAGTAAGAGTATTACTTACGAGTATTTCTGCCCTTATGGCAGAAAGAGAAGAGAAACTGAAGAGCCTCTTGAGGAAAGGGAAAGAGAAGAGTGAAAAAGCTGGCTTAAAACTCAACATTCAAAAAATGAAGATCATGGCATCTGGTCCCATTACTTCATGGCAAACAATGGAAACAGTGAGAGACTTTATTTCCTTGGGCTCCAAAATTACTGCAGATGGAGACTAGAGCCATGAAATTAAAAGACGCTTGCTCCTTGGAAGAAAAGCTATGGCCAACCTAGACAGCATATTAAAAAGCAGAGACATTACTTTGCCAACAAAGGTCCATCTAGTCAAAGCTCTGGTTTTTCCAGTAGTCACCTATGGATGTGAGAGTTGGACTATAATGAAAACTGAGTGCCAAAGAATTGATGCTTTTGAACTGTGGTGTTGGAGAAGACTCTTGAGAGTCCCTTGGACTGCAAGGAGATAAAACCAGCCCATCCTAAAGGAAATCAGTTCTGAATATTCATTGAAAGGACTGATGATGAAGCTGAAGCTGCAATACTTTGGCCACCTGATGTGAAGAACTTACTCACTGGCAAAGATCCTGATGGTGGGAAAGACTGAAGGCAGGAGGAGATGGGGATGACAGAGGATGAGATGGTTGGGTGGCATCACCAACTTGATGGACATGAGTTTGAGCAAGCTCTGGGAGTTCGTGGTGGACAGGGAAGCCTGGTGTGCTGCAGTCCATGGGGTTGAAAAGAGTTGGACATGACTGAGCAACTGAACTGAACTGAAGGGTATTACAAATGTTAGCACCTCCTTTGCCCTTGTCTGGGTTGCAGTGGCACTGACCATGTGAAATGCTTAGTGTCCTGGGCAGGCCCCTGGGTGAAGGTCTGATGGGGTCCTGAGTGGGTGGGGTTGATCTGTGGGTCCTGGAGCTACATGTGACTGTGCTTGGGGGAGGGATCAGATGATCAGGTAGGGGTTACTGAGCAGTACCATCTCGATGCATCTTGCTGGCTAAATGGTTAGGGCAGGGAAAGACGTTTCAGCTGGAAGGATCAGCATGTAGAATTTTTTATTTTTGGCTGCACTGTGAGGCATGCAGAACTTCCCTGACCAGGGATCAACCTGTGCCCCCTGCAGTGGAAGCTTAAAATCTTAACCACTGGACCACTGGGAAGTCTAGCATGTGCAAATTTCATATTTTAATTTTGAATTATTTGTTTATTTGGTTGCGCTGGGTCTTCACTGACATGCATGGGCTTTCTCTAGTTGCAGGGAGAGGGGATACTCTCTAGTCTTGGAGCACAGACTCTGGGAGCATGGGCTTCAGTAGATCAGTAGTAGTTGTGGCACAGGGGCATAGTTGCCCCAAGGCATGTGAAATCTTCCCAGACCAGGGATCAAACCCATGCCCCCTTCACGGGCAGGCGAATTCTTATCCACTGGACCACCAGGAAAGTCCAGCAGCATGTGCAAACTTGAGGAGAATAGATGGCTGTGGCCTGTTCTGTCTGCAGCAGCTAATGGCTCTAACTGGACACCGAAGGTCTGGGAGCAGTGAGGAGCCAGGCTAGAGGGGTCAGCAGGACTAGGTTGCCACAAGCCTCAAATGTCATATCAAGAAGCTTGGTCTTTATCCTGGAGGCCACCAGAGGGTCAGCAATGGAACCAGCAGTGGCAGATCTGATCTGAACTCTGGAAACTGATTCACAGCTACCCTCCTAGACAGAGGGGTGTCATTGGAAGCAGCAGCTCTCCGAACTCTGGGGGAGCTCGGGGAGGGTCTGAGAGGAGGTCTGTCTCTCGGAGAGAGCCTGACAAATTCAGGGTAGAAAGAGCCCCAAATCAGAGCCTGTGTCTTGGACTCCACGTGTCGTTGGGAATAAAAGCCCAAGTAGAGCCCCGCCCCCGTTCCTGACTCTGAAGCCCTCCTTTCCTCCAATAGGTTGTAAAGAGCTGGGGAGGCGGGGCCAGGTATGCTTTCCCAGGACCTGTGGGCGGGGCCTATCTCAGCAGCCATCCTAGCTGCCCATCCCAGGGCAGGGGAGCCCTGTTTGCCGATGGGAATGGGAGTCTCTTCCTGAGCCCTGTTTATACCAGCACTTCTCACGTGGGCATCTTTCCAGCTTATGGTCTCACCTCAACGAGAGATGTCATCTCCTCAGAGAAGTCTTGTCCTGCCAGCTTGTCTGAAACAGACTTCCTCCATCTCTAATCACTCTGATTTACCACTTCTGCAAATCCTTAAAATGATCTTTTCAGATGCGTTTACTTTTCTGTCTTTTTTCCAAAGCACCTGGAGATCCATGTGGGCGCAGCCTCGCTTGCCTCATTCCGCCCCGAATCCCGGCACAGTGCTTGGAGCCCAGCTGGAGCTGAGCCAATATCAGAGCTGCATGTTGGAGGCTCTGCTGAGCCAGGCTCTGTGCACAGACCATCTCACTGAATTCTCCCATCAGCCCCACAACATAGGGGCAATTCTTGTCCCCATTCTTCACACAGGGAAACTGAGGCTCCAGAGGCTGTTCGCCCAGTCACACTCACACAACTGCACGATGACAGCGTCCGTGTTCAGCCCTGGGGCTCCCTGGACTCCAGAACCCGCTCTGTGGTGGTTCCCAAGTCACTTGCTCTGGGTTTCCTCTCCTTGTGGCTCCCTTACGAATCTAGTTTCCTTGGAAATGAAAGTTGCAGCTCCCTTAAGCCTTCCTTTCCTCTCTGCACCTCAAGGGCCTTCCTTCCTGAGGTTTATTTAGAATTATATAAGCTGGAGGTGGCTTCCCAGGTGGCTTAATAATAAAGAGTCCACCTGCCAGTCCAAGAGCTGCAGGAGACGTGGGTTAGATCCCAGGGTCAGGAAGATCTTCTGGAGAAGGGTGTGGCAACCTACTCCAGGATTCTTGCCTGGAGAATCCCATGGACAGAGGAGCCTGGCGGGCTACAGTCCATGGGGTCGCAAAGAGTCGGACACAACTGAGCCACTGAGCGCACACACACACAAGCTGGAGGTGGAGGGGCCCTTACAGAGGATGGGCGACCCACTGGGCACGGAAGGCCGCCCTGCCCCCTTGGCTGCCACTTACCTCCCTCTCTGCTGCCTCATTATTTCCTGTGGAGTTCTCATCAACATCCCTTTAGGACTGAAGTTGACGAATAAACTAGCTGCGAGGGTGAGGAAGATTTAATTTAGCTCAACCCTGGCCTTTCTCCCTCCCTGCACTCGTGCCAGTGGAAGAAGCACCGTGGGTGGGGCTCCAGACAGGGCTTTTGCCTCCAGCAGAATCTGGCTGCCACGCAGGGCCAGCTCCCAGGGGACCTTGAACTTGTTTCTGAACCTCTCTGAGACCTGCCAGGTAAAGGTGACAAAGACCCTCCCTCCAGGCACTTGAGTTCTGCATTCTGACAAAATTATGTGAACCTTTCTTCTGGGAAGGGAGGTTCTGGGGTTCTGAGAGTCAAAAAGGCTTCAGATTTTTTATCTTAGTCGTTGGTTCAAGGGGTCTTTACTGGGCACCAACTGGGGACCCTCCCAAGGTTATTTTAGGTCCCTGCCCTCCTGCACTTGACTTTGGTGAGGCAGAAACTCAGGGAAAAAGATTAAGCTGATGTTACCACTCTGATCAAAGCCCTGACCATCAGTGGTCCATGAGAGTATCTAACTGATGGTTTGATTTCTCTTTCTCCCCCGTTCCCTCCTCCCATTCCTCTCTCTTCCATACTGGCAACCCTCCATTCTGTTTAAAGCGCTTGTGTTTGTATATGTTCTTACAAATGTGTCACTTTCTGCATCCTTTACATTTATATAAATAGTACGCATATTACTATTTCTGCAATAAGGCTGTACTATAACAAATCACCCCCAAACTCAATGGTTTATAAAAACCAGCTTTATTTTTCTTGCTCGTGGGTCTGAGGGTTGGGTAGGGTGACTGCTGTGGGTTCTGAGCTAATTGGGCTTGGCTCCTGGCTGTGCATTTGTTTCAGGTCTGTCCTGGGCTTGTCTGGTCATGCTGCGGCCAGCATCTACCCAGAGGATATTCTCATGGCAATGGCAGAAATGCAGGAGGGTTGAGAGGAATCTGTGATGCCAGACACAGAAAACAGACTTGTGGTTGCCAAGAGGAGGGGTGGAGGAGGGATAGATTGGGAGTTTGGGATTAGCATAGACAAACTGGTATATATAGGATGGATAAACAACAAGGTCCTACAGTATAGCACATGGAATTATATTCAATATCTTGTGACAAACCATAATAGAAAAGAATATGAAAAATAATACATATATATATATATATAACTGAGTCACTTTGCTGTATAGAAGAAATTAACATTGTAGATAAACTATACTTCAATAAAATTAAATAAATTTCCCATTTGCAGATGCAAAGCATCAAGAATAAAAGGAAAACCTTAAAAAAAAAAGAAAGAAAAGGAAATCTGTGATGCCTCTAAAGTCTTGGCTGAAGAATGGTACATGGTCACTTCTGCCTGTATTCCAGTAGACAAAACAAGTCACATAGCCAGGACCAAAGTTAGCAGGGTGGGGAAGTGTGTTCTGCCCCAAAAGAAAGGGGTGTGAATGTTGGCTGAATCCAGTCAATTGCAGTATATGTTATAGATCTCACTTTGTTTCCTAAGTTTCCATTGAGTACCATGTGTTTAAGATCCATCCATGTGGCTGTGTGCACACCTAGTCCAGCATCTGCCTGATATTCCACCTTGAGCATCTCCTCTGTATGCTATTTATTCTCTTAGAGATGGGCACTAGGGTTGCTTCGTCACAAATGATGCTGCAAAGTACATCCTCAGGTCTGTCTTCATAAGGACCTAAGTGAGAATGTTCTTGAGGTATATACCCAGGAGCAGGGTTGCAGGGCATCAGGTAAGGTATACTTAATTTGCAAAATTAACACCAGCCGCCGCTGGAGGGTCCTACACTCGATATGTTGGATCATCCGGACTCACATCCGGGTATCAGCCAGCTCTCTAAATGTTTACCTGTGTAATCAGTAGAAAGCATAAAGTCATGTCTCGTTGCCTTAATTTGCATTTATCTGATTAGTAATGCGTCTGAGTGTCTCTTCACGTGCCCCTTGGGTTTGAGTTTCCGCTTCTGGAAGCTGCCTCTTCATGTCCTTCGTACTGTGTGCTTCCTACCAGGAGAGGAGGGGCTGGAAGGGGGCTGGGCTGGGCCCAGTGGCCTGCAGACCACCTGCTTGGACGCTTTGGGCAGGGCATCCGTGTGGCTGAGTCCTCAGTGGACACGGGCAGGCGATTTCATCTGGAAACAAGTCCAGGCTCGTCTGCTTTGTCCTGGTGGCATCCATTATTTAACCTTTATTAGCAGCTCCGAGACAGGAATCCTATTGTCCCTTGTTTGGCCCTGTGAAGAACCTGAATGAAGAAGCAGATGTCATCTTATTTGCTGTTTTATGAGTGACTGAGAGGCATCCGCAAACTTTTCTTTCTCAGGTGCTGTGGAAATCACAAAAATAGTATTTTAGAACCATATCAACCATATCAGTTGAGGACCTACTGTGTGCAGGGGGGCTGAAAGACAATAGTATCACCTGAGGGATGATAGTATAATCTTGTAAGGACTGAACTCATTCATTCAATCAACAGACATTGCTTGAGCACCTACTATGTGCTGGGCATATGCTAAGCTCTGGGAAACAGCAGTGAATAAAAGGAAAACAATTATGTCTTCCTGCAGCTCACCTTCTAGTATGGAGTCAGACAAGAAATGGATCGTGTGGTGTGTTTAGGTGGTGTTAAGTGCTAAGATGGGAAATGGGGCAGGGTAGTTGCACTTGCAAATAGGGCAATGGAGGAAGACTTATTTGAATAAAGGCTCAAAGGGGACGAGGGGACCAACTGTGTGGTGTCAGCAAGGCATTACAAATAAGTATTAAGAGCAGCTCCTGACATCTAGGGACCTTGGGTATAAAATATAAGGAGATGCTCATTCTTGGAGGCATGCAAGTCCCAGCCCTGGTCAAGAGGTTCAGTGGGGCTCAAACCCTCATCTCTAACACGTAGCACAGGGCACCCTGTAAGTCACGTACACGTGGGGGTGGCCAGCTCTGCAGGGTTTGGCTACTGCTTCATCACAGAAGATCATTTTTGGGGTGTGATCTGGGCTGTAGGAGACCCACAAGAGTAGGAAAGAAAGAGAGCATGATGGAGGAGAGCAGACAGATGGGACCCTGCCCACGCAGTCCTCATTCTCTTTCTCTGAGCTGGGTGCCTTGGGCATATGAGATGGCGTGTGGTCCACAGCCTTACCTCACCAAGCTCACTGTGGAGCAGACAGACCGGTCCCAACTCCAGCCATCAAGACTTTTAAACACAGATATATGACAGAAACACAACTCAGGCAGGCTGAAGGGAAAAAGGAGATTTTGTTGCCCAAGAAACTTGAAAATCAACTCTCAAGCATGGCTGGATCCAGGACTCACACTACATCTCTGGAATCTATCTTCTTTTCAGCTATTGGTTTTGCAGTTCCTCTGTTATGACTCTATTATAAGACCAATTCTTTCCAGGAGGTGGCCCAGTGACTGCTGGAGGGTCCATACTTAGCAACCCCAGAGGAAAGACAGCTTTTCTTTGTCAGCAGCACCTGCAAAAACCCCAGGTTGTTTCTCTGTGGGATGACTTGAGCTACTTGCCCTTTATGAAGCAATCACCGTCACTAGGGAGATGGAAAACTCTGATTGGCCAGGTTTGGGTCATGTGGCCATCCCTGGGGCCAGCGGTGAGACTGTCCCAAACCGCGGGACAAGGGTGGCGGAGGGATAAGGAAAACCGGGCAACTGTTAGCAGAAGAAAGGAGAATGGACTGGGCGAATCCACTGGAATTTCATCCTCTGTCACCTCCTCCAGGGAGCCATTTAACCTCTTGGGCAATGGTTCTCAAGTCTGGCTGCAGGTTAAAAACACCTGATTTTAAGAAATATGGGTCCCCTCCCTCTTGAACAGGGTATACCTATGGTTGATTCATGTTGATGTTTGG
This sequence comes from Cervus canadensis, assembly GCF_019320065.1. Taxonomy (NCBI): domain Eukaryota; kingdom Metazoa; phylum Chordata; class Mammalia; order Artiodactyla; family Cervidae; genus Cervus; species Cervus canadensis. The sequence goes on along the minus strand of NC_057417.1, from coordinate 19,318,124 downwards.
CAGAAACCAACACATACTGTAAAATAATTATCCTTCAATTACAAATCAGTACATTTAATTATTAAAAAAAAAAAAAGAAACACAGGTATCTGAGCCCCACCTGGGTAGATTCAGGTCTGAGGTGGGATGCCAACATTATTATTTTTTAAATGCCTCTCTGGCAGCCAGAACTGAGAACCACTTTCCTGGGTCCCCACACCTTAATTCCCTCCGTGTATTATCATTCTGTGATTATTAAAGATTTTTCAGTCTCCCAGTTCAAAAGGAAGAAAGTTAAAAGGGACAGAAATCCATAACCAGACTCGAAAACTCTTGGCCAGTCTCTGGCTTGTATTAAATTGAGCATTCAGCTCCGGGCAGGTGTCCGGGTCTTCTGGGGTGGCAGTCATCAATTTGAACCTCAGCTGAGTGTGGCTTCTGACGGGCATCAAAGCCGCTGAGGTTAAAGTCGCACTGCCCGGGCCGAGGGCCACTCCGAGGACCCACTGACCCAGGTCTTTATCATGCCCTCCACCACCAGCAGCCAGATGTCAGCAAGAAGCTCCAGGTCGGCGGAACAGAGTCCAATTAGGCACCTCTGCCTAGCGCGCCACGGACCTAACACATAGAGCCCTGGTCTTTGTTTTGTTTTCTCTCCACTCACAAGGATTTCATTTTCCTTAGAACCAGACTCAGAGGGTGAAGAGGCTGGGAAAGAGCAAGTCCAACACTTAATCAGCATCCCCTAAGGGGCGACAGCTTCACACTTGTTATTTTTTTTTTACCATGTCCTGAGGAGATGGGCAGAATTGGATAAGAAGAAAGTTCTGGAGTCATATGTTTGGGGTTGGAATCCACCTTCTGGGACTTGCTTCTCTCTGTGACTTTTTAAAATAATTTTATCTATTTATTTATTTTTGGCTGTGCTAGATCTTTGTTGCCGAGCAGGTTTTTCTCTAGTTTCGGAGAGCGGGGGCTACTCTCCAGTTGTGGTGTGTGGACCTCTCATTGCCGTGGCTTCTCTTGTTGTGGCACATGGGCTTAGTTGCTCTGAGGCATGTGGGATCTTCCCAAATCGGGGTTCGAACCCATGTCTCCTGCATTGGCAGGCGGATTCTCTACCACTGAGCCACCAAGGAAGCCACTCTTTTTGTGACCTGGATTCTGGCCTCTGGGCCAGTTTCCCCATCTGTCAAGTGGGCTAATAGGGATTATTACCTGATAGCATTTTTGTGAGAATGAAATCGGATGGTGTATGTGACGTCCTGGCACACACTGACTGCAATGGTGATCCTCACCCACAGAATAAGTATTGTTGAGTGCCTACTTTCTTAGGAACTGTGAGGCGTGCTTGGGGAAACTTTCTGCCCTCATGGAGCGTATAGTTTAGTGGAGGAGACAAACATGAATAAGATGACGACTTGCCCATTGAGGAAATTATGATAAGGCACTGATTCTCCACTGTGGCTGTCCTGGGGCGATTTCCCCTAGACTGGGAAGTCATAGAGGGTATTCTGAGAAGGTGACAGGTGGGCTGAAGGATAGGTGTAAGCCAACTAAGGAGCTTCGTGAGGGTGAAGGAGGGATAGAGCGTCGAAGGCAGGGGAGGAGCATGTGCAAAGGCCCTGTGGCATGAATGAAGTTGGCATTGGGAGGATGTCTGCAAAAGGCCAGTGTGGTGGGAGCACAGAGCAGGTGAATGTGAAGACATGGGAGGGGCAGACTGCACAGGGTCTTGAAGTCAGTCCATGGCGAGGAAACTTTCTTCCATCTGAGCAGTAAGGGAAGCCTTGGAAGGATTCTGGTGGGACAAATTAAAAGATGCTTGCTCCTTGGAAGAAAAGCTATGACAAATCTAGACTGCATATTAAAAAGTAGAGACATGTTTTTGTTGACAAAGGTCTATTTAGTCAAAGCTATGGATTTTCCAGTAGTCCTGTACGGATGTGAGAGTTGGACCATAAAGAAGGCTGAGTGCCAAAGAATTGATGCTTTTGAACTGTAGTGTTGGAGAAGACTCTTGAGAATCCCTTGGACAGCAAGGAGATCAAACCAGTCAATCGTAAAGGAAATCAACCCTGAATATTCATTGGAAGGACTGATGCTGAAGCTGAAACTCCAATACTTTGGCCACCTGATGCCAAGAACTGACTCCTTGGAAAAGACCATGATGCTGGGAAAGATTGAAGGCAGGAGGAGAAGGGGATGACAGAGGATGAGATGGTTGGATGGCATCATTGACTCAATGGACATGAGTTTGAGCAAGCTCTGGGAGTTGGTGATGGACAGGGAAGCCTGGCATGCTGCAGTCCATGGGATCACAGGGTCAGACGCGACTGAGCGACTGAACAAGAAAATGACAAGGTCAGATTTGCCTTTTCCAAAGATCCCCTGACTCCTGACTGCCATGTGGAGAGTGGACTGAAGGACAGAGCCATGGTCCAAGTAATGATGGTCTCTGCCTTAGTGGAGTTCATGGTCAGTCCAGTGGGGGATGCAAATGAATAGAAGGTAGACTGATGAAATGCTTTGACAGGGAATCCCAGTGGAGAAGCAATGAGCTAGAAGTCATGCCATCTGGGGTGACGACTGAGGAATAAGAGGATAGCCTAGAAGGTTGGCATCAGTGAAGAACACACTGTGTACTCAGGTAATTATCTACCATTTGATGATCATGACAATCCAGTGACTGGTTTTTATTACTATCTTCCCTTTCCAGATGAGGAACTTGAGGCTCAGAAGGATTAAGAAACATGTCAGCGACTGAGCCCAAACCCAAGGCCCTTGACCACTACACTGAGCCACCCCCTTATTGAACCTTCCATCTTTGCTCACCCGGATGACTATTGTTGTGTTGTTCAGTTGCTCAGTCATGTCCGACTCTTTGCGACCCCCTGATAGCAGAACGCCAGGCTTCCCTGACCTTCACTATCTCCTGGAGTTTGCTCAAACTCATGTTCATAGAGCCAGTGATGCCATCCAATCCTCTCATCCTCTGTCGCTCCCTTCTCTTGCCATCAATCTTTCCCAGCATTAGGGTCTTTTCCAGTCAGGAGTCAGTTCTTTATATCAGGTGGCCAAAGTATTGGAGCTTCAGCTTCAGCATCAGTCCTTCCAATGAGTATTCAGAGTTGATTTCCTTTAGGATTGACTGGTTTGATCTTCTTGCTGTGCAAGGAACTATGGTAACCTCCTAATGGCTCTGTTTTCTAGCCTGGCACATAGCATGCACTTAATAAATGTTTGTGGATGCAGGAAGGAATGCAGGAAGGAACAAATAAATGGATAACTTCTTTCACACGCTATAAAACCAGGACTGAGTCCAGACTGTGGTCAGGTGGTTGTGGAGCCCTTCAGTGAAAGCTCCCCACACTTACAATCTAATGTCTAGGGCCTTTCCTTGGAGAAAATGGAACCGTAACTGTATTGATAGATTAGCCTTTGTCATTCCTTTTCTCTATTTCCCATTTGTGAAGCCAGTTTTATTGAAATCCAATTAGAAGCCCCACTTCAATTAATGCAGAAAAACTTTCACAGAGGTTGCCTCTGGAATTTTAACAACACACACACCATTTCATTCAGCTAGTTTTTCCCTTTCCCCTCTGATGTTGGCATAAGTGCATTTTTGTTTGGATTTCCTGGGCTGCTCTGCTGTCACCATCTGAGGTGTTGGCACGTAGCCTGGAAACCCAGGACTCTATGCAAGCCGCAGGTGGGGTCATATTCTTTATCTTTGCTTCTTTGCTGGCTTGGTTAATGATGCCATCATTCATTCTCATCACCCGCTGCCCCTTGGCCCGTGTCCTGACATGCAAGCACTGCTGGTTCTGTGGCTTCTACCTCCCTGGATGAGTGGACGCTCTCACCTCCCTCTCATGAGTGCTGCCGTGGGGGAACCTGTAGTATTACCCTTGGATGATTGTAGCTCGTTCTTAACTGGTCTCCCTTCAGCCACCCCTCCCCTGCTATGCATTCTATATCTACACCCAGATTTTTCCCCTCAAAGTTCAGCTTTTCTGTGTCTCTTCTCTGAAACGTTCAGTGACTTCCCATGACCCCCAAACCCTGAGTCCAGCAGGCTTCAGCTAGCATTCAAATGTTTACTCCAATTTGGCCTCAATCTAGCCTTACATTCCACCCTTGTCACTTCTACCACCTGACATCCCAGCTTCCCTGGGACATTCATTCTTCCTGGAGAATGTCCCACAGTTTATTGCACCTTGACTGTTGTCATGCTAGAACTTCAACCAGAAAAGTTGGCTCCTCCCACACTGTTGATATTTACACATCCTTCAAAGCCCATATCAAATGTCCTCCTTGAAGCATTTTAATCCCCTTACTCAGACTTAATTGTTTCCTCAAGGTGGGTGTAAGTGAAACTTACAAACAAGGAACAATGCATATACTGTTAGCTGTCTCCCCAGTATCTATCTGCCCTACTCTCCTCCTCCCAAAGGAATTTGTTTTCTGTTCAGCTCTTCACATGTATCCGCTCTTGGGGAATGTGACCCTGTATCCCCAGCCTTGGAATGAAACCCAGTTGGTCTAAATTGACAAGGTGATCCCATCTACTTGGCAGTGATTGGCTTAGAAGTAGGTGTGTGAACCAGTTCTGCTGGGTGATTGTGGAAAGCTTTTCTTACTCTTAAGAAGGAAAAAAAGTCAGCCCTTCTTCCATTTCAGCCTGGATCACTGCAGTCATGTTATGATCGTCAGGGTCAAAATTAGGACAATCCATCATCTGCAGATGGCAAAACACAACTATAGAAAGGATTCTGTGATAAGATTGTTGAGCTGTCAAATTAATCAACCCCAGGGATGCTTTCCTTCCAAGGTTCCTTTTATGTGAGCTAAGAAAAGCCCTTTCTGTTTAAGGCAGTTGAATCATGGCTTCTTATTACTTGCACCCTAAAGCACCCTATCAGATATAAGGGCAATAGCTAAGTCAACCCAGGTCTCTTTGCTCTTTGGAATATTATACAGCCATTAAAAAGCAACTCTCAGGTTGTGTAATCACATGAAACAGTGTTTACCACATTCTTTTTAAAATTTTATTTCTTTGATTTTTGGTTGTACTGGGTCTTCATTGCTGTGCATGGGCTTTCTTGGGTTGTGGTGAGCGGGGCCTACTCTTCGTTGGGGTGTACGAACTTCTCATTGCAGTGGCTTCTCTTGTTGCGGAGCACAGGCTCTAGCCACACAGGCTCTGTAGTTGCAGTTCACAGGCTCTAGAGCTTGGGCTCAGTAGTTGTGGCCATGGGTTTAGTTGCTCCATGGCATGAGTAATCTTCCTGGACCAGGGACTGAACACATGTTTCTTTCATTGGCAGGCAGATTCTTATTCACTGTACCACCAGGGAAGTCCCTGTCACATTCCTTATGCCCAAAACTCAACATAAAACTGTAAGTCCAGCATGATGTAAAATGTATGCAAATGGAAAAAGATGAGAAGAAAATAATTTAAATGACGATAACTCTTAGGGAAGTAAATTTGTTCATTTCTACCTCCACTTCTTGCTACCTTTAGAAATATGTGTACAGATACACACACATACGTGTGCATGTGCGCATGCTAAGTCACTTCAGTTGTGTCTGACTCTTCGGGACCCTACAGACTTTAGCCCGCCAGGCTCCTCTGTCCATGGGATTCTCTAGGCAAGAATACTGGAGTGGATTGCCATGCCCTCCTCCAGGGGATCTTCCTGACCAGGGATCGAACCTGCATCTCTTAGGTCTCCTGTATTGGCAAGTGGATTCTTTACCACTAGTACCACATGGGAAGTCCTACATATACATATACATTATACTAAATATACTCTATAAAGGATAGTATATAGTGTACTATAATGATATATAATATTGTTTACAGAGTTCAGTAAGTATATATGGTGTATACTAAGTACATAATGTATATAATGAAATATTTATGTATTTGTGTATATATACATAGGTGTATATCCACATATAGGTGTATATCACATGTATGTATAATCTTGCTCCTATGGATTAAAAATTTTATAAATATAAATTTAGATTATATATTTTATTTTATATTTATAATAACAAGAAGGTACTGTTATTATTCCTATTTTACTTGGAGGAGATTGAGGCTCAGAGAGGTTAGGTAATTTGCATAGGGTCACAAAGCTGATATGGGGGGTAGCCAAGATCTGAACACAGGTAGCTGGGCTCCAGAATTTGTGCTCTTAGCCACCATGGCACTCCTTCTGAATGTCCCTGGACAAATGGTTTCCATGATAGTATTTGCTGTTGGTCTTCTGGAACTTTCCTGTAGCATGCCATGTACCATGGATTTTGGAAGTCTTCCCCTTTTGCCATAGGGCAGGGCATTGGTGAGTGTATCAGGAATGTGGAAGTGAGATGTGGCTCTGATCCTGGGGGGTGTCTGGAGCCTCTTGGGGGCACAGGAACAGAGATGGGAGCTAAACAAGAGCTGCCCAGATGGCTGTGGTGTGCTAAATGCCACACAGAGCCTGACCCTAGCCAGAGGCAGCAGAACAAAGCTTGATGATCATGTCCAGCTCATCCCCCAGCAGTAGGCTTCATTCAGCAAGTAAATACTGGTCCAATTTGTCAAGTCTGTATATGCAAAGAGTATGCTTAAATGATTATATGTTGAATCAGTTGTGGAGAATGAGGGGGGATGAGGATTTTCAAGAGGATCAATATGGGATATCTCCATCTGTCTGTGTTTGGGGAGAAGGCTGGTGTGTTGGATTGCATGCCATCCACCCTTGGATTCTGACTCCTGGGGTAAATGGTGCTGGGGAGCTGTCCAGTGGGCAGTGCTGAAAGCTTGAGTCACAAGAGAAAGCAGAATGCCGACTGAACAAAGGAAAGGAGATAGAGAGTCACAGAGACTGGGAATTTAGGCCAGCATCTGCATCAGACAGTCCCATATTCCCCTAGAATTGATGGGTAATGTTAATTGGGCACCAATCTAATCTACTTGTTTAGTAAGTATATAAAATGTATCTGGTTATAGGTATGTGAAGGAAATAAGTATAGTTATATGGCCATGTGTGTCGGGAAATATTTTATAGGCATGTTTTGTTGGGAGAAATAGAATATACTGGATCAATGGAAATAGACAAATGTCTTGTGCAGCAAGATACTTGGAGACACAGGCATGATAAAGAGGGGGAAACTGCAATTTTGACATTCTTGTGCCCAAGAGAGATGGGGGAACTAGAGTAATGTAAAGGAGAGAGAAATAAGTCATTTTCAGGGTGGAAAGGATGGGTGATGGATAAAGGAGATGTGTACAGGCATGGTCACAACAAAGGTAAATAAATGTAATGTTGATAAATTTGTTTTATATGTTCTGCTCATCAGCACAGCTGATTGGAGGACATAGTGGATGGAGGGAAGGCAGAAGATACTCTTCTGGTAGTCTTTACGGGGTTGGCTTGAGTAATTGGATACTGTGACATTCTGATGCTTTGGTTTCCCCTCCTGTCTTTTGCTGCTGCCAAAAAAAAAAAAAATGGGTGACAGGTATGATCAAGGCAGAGTCTTCATCTTAGGAGAGCGCTACAGTCTAAGACACATCACCAAAGCAGGATCCTGGAAAAGAAATAAAGACAGAAATCTGATTAAACACAGAGCAGAATCCAAGTGATCAAGCCAGTTTCTCAACTGGCAGGTAATTCACTTTTATGAAGTGAAAGTCACTCAGTCGTGTCTGACTCTGTGACCCCATGGACTATACCGTCCATGGAATTCTCCAGGCCAGAATACTGGAGTGGGTTGCCTTTCATTTCTCCAGGGGATCTTCCCAACCTAGGAGTCGAACCCAGGTCTCCTGCATTGCAGGAGGATTCTTTACCAACTGAGCTATCAGGTAAGCCCCCACTTATATGAACTAGGGCACAATTGAGAAGGCTTGTGAAGGATGAATAGGAGTTTTGAAGGAAAGATGAGGGAGATAGAAATCTAAGTAGGGAGATTTTGTCTTGTTTTGTCTTGCTTGGGGAATAATGGGCAATTCATGTTGCTGGGGTTCATGGTGATTGTGTTGTGGGAGATAAGGCTGGAAAAGTTAGTAGGAGTGAGAGTATAAAATAATATGCCAGATGAAAGGCTGTGGACTTTGTTTTTTTAAATTTTAATTGGTGTATAGTTGCTTTACAGTATGTTAGTTTCTGCTGTATAGCAAAATGAATCAGTTATGTGTATACATATATCCCCTCTTTTTTAGATTTCCTTCTCATTTAGGTCACCACAGATCACTGAGCAGAGTTCCCTGTGCTAAATAAACAGGTTCTCTTTAGTTATCTATTTTATATGAAGTAGTGTATATATGTCAACCCCGATCTCCCAGTTCATCCCCCTTCCTACCTTGGTAACTAGAAGTTTGTCCTCTACACCTGTGACTCTATTTCTGCTTTGCCAATAAGTTCATCTGTACCATTTTTCTAGATTCCACATATAAGTGCTATTATACTATATTTGTTTTTCTCTTTCTGACTTACTTCACTCTGTAGGACAGTCTGTAGGTCCACCCACATCTCCGCAAGTGGCACTATTTAGTTCCTTTTTATGGCTGAATAATATTCCATTGTCTTTTTTATCCATTACTCTGTTAATGGACATTTAGTTTGCTTCCCTGTCCTGGATATTGTACATAGTGCTGCTGTGAACACTGGGGGACATGCATTCTTTTGAGTTATGGGTTTCTCTGGATATATGCCCAGTAGTGGGACTGCTGCATCATATGGTAGCTCTATTTTTAGCTTTTTAAGAAATTTCCATTTTGAATTCCATACACAATTGGAAGAAAAATTTCCAACTTTTAAGGTTCTCCATAGTGTGCTAGGGTTCCCTGGTGGCTCAGTTGGTAATGAATCCACCTGCAATGCGGGAGACCTGGGTTCGATCCCTGGGTTGGGAAGATCCCCTGGAGAAGGAAACGGCAACCCACTCCAGTATTCTGGCCTGGAGAATTCCACGGACTGTCCATGGGATTGCAAAGAGTCAGACATGACTGAGCAACTTTCACTTCATAGTGTGCTGAGTCTCTTTAGTCGTGTCCAAGTCTTTGCGATCCTTTTGGACTGTAGCCCACTAGACTCCTCTGTCCCATTTCCTCCTCCAGGGAATCTTCTGAACTCAGGGGTTGAACCCACATCTCCTGTGTCTCCTGCATCACAGGGGAGTCTTTGCTTCTGAGCCATGGACTATAGATTTTAAATAGTTGTGGGTGATATTCAAAGTCTTTTAATAACATTCAGGCACCAATGGAAGAACAGACACTGGCCAGGGCGCTGGGGCAAGTCTTGGAAGGGAAAACTAAGGATCTTGGAGAGGGGCTGGGACAGTGTATATTGTAGGGTGAACACTGGGGGGCGGGGAGGTGGTGCTCCAGATAGCAACTATTTACCTGTATAAACGTATTTGATATGAAAGTACTGCAGGGCTTCCTTGGCAGTCCAGTGGTTAAGACTCCGCATTTCCAGGGCAGGCGGCTTGGGCTTGATCCCTGGTCAGGGAACTGAGATCCCCACCCGCTGCTTGATGTGGCCAAAAAAAAAAAGAGGGTTTTAGTATTTGAGCCATCAGCATGGCAGTATATCAGCTGACCATCAGACCTGAGATGGGAGCAAGGGAATGATACAATTGGATTTATGCTTTGAAAAGTGGCTCTGGTCACAGCCAATGTTTGTTCGCCAGGTATTAATAGATTGATGGGTTATAGGATTTTAGAATGGGTAGGGACCTGGGCTGATTTCTTTCCACACAGCGTCCTTCTCAGACTGGGCCCAGCCAGAAATCACCTGCTTGCATCTGGTCCCTCACTCCCCGTGACTGAACGTATCCCCAGCTCCCCCACGTCATCTGCTCTTGGACCCTGCAGCCCGAGCTGCCTCTGCCCCAGCTAGCTGTCTGTACTCAGCCCTGTCTGGACATGCCTGCTGTGCCTTGCTCTTTTCTCCCCTCACCAGCAGGAGAACTGGCAATCTTCTGGGATTTAATTACAGGTTCCCTGAGGGCTTTTCAGCCCTTCACAAGGCTCCTGCAGGCTGTCGCTGGGAGGGTGACAGGAGCGTGCCGTGATGAACAGCGGCTCCCCGGCATGCTGGCTGTACCCAGTGGCCGGCCCACGCTCCTCGGGCTGCTCTGCATTTTCCCGAGCAAAACATGTCTCATTCCCATTTTCCGAGATCAGTTCGCACACGGGGAAAACACTTGCAGCGGGAGAGATGATAAAAGGGAGAAAGCCACGCAGCCAGGGCGGAGGACAGAAAGCACAGCCGTTCCCCCGGAGGTGGTACCCGCTCCCAACGACTTCTGAAAACGCTTTAGGTCTGTTAAATAATGACTTGGTAATTCTGCTCACTTTAATTAAGTCAGCCTGGTGTGCTGACAGATCAGGTCCAGGTGGGAATCTTTTTGGCCTTAGGCAGCCACGCGACAGTCCAAGACAGTTGGTAGACTAGCGTCAGCAAATACACAGCATGCATACCACTGTTCCCCACTCCTCTGCCCACGGCAGACATTGCTCATTGATCATAGTACCACTAAGTCTGAATGTTACAGGGGCATGGATGCAAATGTTGGCTATTCAAGGCTTGGGGGTATCTTAAAACATGAGAGATCTCTCTTCCCCTCTGTCTCCCTCTTTTTTATTTTCTTGTGTATGATCCTTTTCAAGTACAATGATAATGTAAGGCCTCAATAGCCCTCAAAGGAAGACATTCTGATCGTGGCTTAAAATGTCCCTTCCCTCCCCCAACCCCCGTCAAGATTCCCCAATATTTCCCCAGGGCAACCCTCTCTGAATATACCATCTGCGTGGGCTAGGATGACCCTCATCCGGAGAGATGGTATAAACCCACTTACTCTACACCATTTGTTCTTGATCCTGGAAAATAAACATCTAAACATCCTGTTTCTCAAGTTCTTCCTTCCAGGTGAAAACCAAATGACATGGACTCTCCATTATCAACTAGAGTGTCTATGGAGCCCATCCTCCCTTGCTTTGCCAGTGTGCTTTAATTTCCCCATGGGTAACCACCTCTCCATCATTGTCCGTTTTTGCGGTCAGGGTGAGGCTGACTGTGCTCTCCAGGGATTCAGGATCCTTGCCTGGCCAGTCAGTTTTCCATCTTCTTGGCTGCCATAGTGGGTTCTGGATGCTAATAGGCCAATGAGACTCAGGCTTGGGGCTTTTGCTGCACCCAGTGGAAAAGTGGTGATCTCCTTCTGTGGGATTTGTGGGCTAAGCTGGTGGGGTATTAGTCTGGAGCCGCTGGTGACGGTCTTTGTCCCTTCTTGGGGAATTCTTTCAAAGGCACTGAGCAGTGGCCGAGCTTGGCATGTTTTGAGGGACAAAAGGACAGGATGGCCAGGGCCTGCAGTGCGAAGGGAGATTTGCAGGAGATGAAATCAGAGAGGAAGGCAGGGACCAGCTATGGAAAGCCTTGAACTCTATAGTATAGAATTTGGAGGGACTTCCCTGGTGGTCCAGGGGTTAAGACTCCATTCCCCCAATGTGCGGGGCCTGAGTGTGAACCCTGGTCAGAGAACTAGAGCCCATATACCACAACTAAAAGGCCCTGCATGCTGCAACTAAGACCCAGTGCAGCCAAATAAATAAATATTAAAAAACAAAGAATTTGGAGTTTATTCTAACAGAAGTGGGAAGCCATCCCCACTTTGAATATCTCCACACCCTCAAACATTTTTTGCCCCTGACTCATCCCTTCATATGAGTCATCTTGAATATTACCAGGGTTAATTAGAAATTGGAAGACTCGAGGTGTCCCCAAGCTCTGCTGATGACTTGCTCAGTGAAGTGGGGCAGTTGCATCCTTCTCTGGACCTGTTTCCATGCTGGTTCATGATGGAAGTAGACTAGATGAAGGATAACAAAAGGATTCCATCTTTCATCCCTTCTCTGTTCACTTGGTAGTGTCTGCCTGGACAGCTGTGGGGAGAAGGACTGTGAGCACCTCCCAGGCTCTACGGGCGAGTGCTGTGATCCATTAGCCATGTCTGCCATGGGTAAAGAAAAAGGAGTGGTGAATCATTCATCTCAAGACCACACGTTCCCCGGAGGTGTCTCCTATGGCATTTTATGGCCCTTGAAATCAGATGTATCAACAGCTTGGAGCACCAGACCCAGAATAAAAATAGCTAGCAAGTTAGGAAAGTTACACAGAGTTTCCCAGTTTACAAAGAGTTTTCATTTTCTCATGCGAGCTTAACAATCTTTTATGTTTGACTCACACCCAGCATCCCTTCTTCTGGTAACCATACTCTGGATTTTTTTTCCTTGATACTAACCCCTTCCTGTGTTCCATGGTACCAATCCCTTCCTGTGTTCAGGCTGTGTGCTTTGAGGCTGAGGATGGAGCATGAAACTCAGGCCTACACCATCATAGATAGTCCCCTTATCATGGCAGTGGATCAAGAGATGGACGCATGGGACTTCCCTCTTGGTCCAGTGGTCAAGAATCCACCTTCCAATGCAGGGGACACAGGTTTGAGCCTGGTCAGAGAACTAAGATCTCACGTGACTCAGAGCAACTAAACCCATGTGCTGCAACTACTAAGCACGTGACACAACTGGAAAAGATCCCGAAGGTCACAGCTATGACCCAACACAACCAAATAAATAAATAAGCATTTTTTAAAAAGACAGAGATGGACCCAGGACCATACAGAGGTTAATGAGATGTACTGAAATACCTGCTGCAACCCCTGGGGAAGGCTCCTGTGCTCGTGGATTTGCAGGTGGGAGGATATAGGCCTTAAGTGTGCTAGGCCTGTTTAGAGGTCTTCGAGACCTCCTTTTATACCTCTTCTCAACTTGACATTCAGTGACACCGCACTGGCAGCTCAAAATTAGCCACAGTGGAAGTTGTGCTTGTTGCTCAGTCACCAAGTGGTGTCTGACTCTTTGTGAGCACCTGTCCCTCACCATCTCCCTGAATTTGCCCAAGTTCATGTCCACTGAATGGATGATGCCACCCAACCATCTCATTCTGTCACCCTCTTCTCCTTCTACCTTCAGTCTTTCCCAGCATCAGGGTCTTTTCCAATGAGTCAGCTCTTCGCATCAGGTGGTCGAAATATTGGAGCTTCAGCTTCAGCATCAGTCCTTCCAAAGAGGATTTAGGGTTGATTTCCTTTAAGATTGAGTGGTTTGATCTCCTTGCTTTCCAAGAGGCTCTCAAGTGGAAGTATTTGCCATAAATCAGGAACCGTTTTCCCCTGAGAACTGACTTGCCAATACTCCACTGGCCTTGGGGCTGCCAGCAGCTTTCTTGCTACTGCCAGGAGTCTAAGACCCAAGCCACAAAGTGGAAAGTGTAACCATAAGAGAGAGGACCAGGTCTGAAATTCAGTTGTGCCTGAAGCTAGACCTGCCTTTATATTTGCAGCTGATAAATGATTCCTCTGTTTAAGTCTATTGGGGTTTTATTTTCTATCCCTTTCAATTAAAAGAAGTTGTTATAAATTTTGTATTTCAGTATGCAGGAAACAGATGGTTTAATACTTATCTCTTCAAAACTTTGTGAATAGTTCTGCACTGCCTTGGGTCAAGGTCTCACCCAGCACCCAAGAGTTCCCATAGTCTGGCTCCACTTTCTCTCTCTGACTGCAGAAGATTAAGGCATCCTGTGTTCTAGGTTAATTGGACTTTTAAACTCCCTCAACCATGTCCTCCTTCTCCATCTCTGTGCCTTTGCTCATTCTGTTCCATCTACCTGGAACACCTTCCCTTTCTCTTCACATCTACATTCCTGCCACTGTATAAGGTCCAGCAGCCTTCCCCCCGTAGGCTCCTCCAGGTTTCACCTTTCCCTCTCTATCAGTCCTTTCTAGATTGTAGTGTTCTTTTTAAAGATACCTTAAAATTTTTATTTATTTTTGGCTGTGTTGGGTCTTAGTTGCTGCATGTGGGACCTTCATTGTGGGACCAGTAGTTGTGGCGTGATGACTTAGTTGCCCCATGTATTGTGGGATCTTAGTTCCCTGATCAGGGATCAAACCCGCATCGCCTGCATTGCAAGGCAGATTCTTAACCACTGGACCACCAGGGAAGTCCCTAGATTCTAGAGTTCTGATGCCAAGCCTCGCTGCCTCTTTTGGACATGAACCCTTTGATGTGAGGTTCATCTTTGACTCCTTCCAAATACTTGTTATACTGCCCTGCACAAAACGAGCCACCAGTAAGTACTTGTTAAGCAGCCAACAAATCCATTCTTATCAACCAGAGTGATCTGCAGTGTAAATCAGATTAGCCTACAAATGGCAACCCACTCTAGTACTCTTGCCTGGAGAATTCCGTGGACAGAGGAGCCTGGCTGGGCTACAGTCCTTGGGATCACAAAGAGTTGGACACGACTGTGCAACTAACTTTTTACTTTATTTAAAACCCTTTGAGGTTCTAGGCACACCCGCCTTTCTGTTACAGGAACAAAACACTTAGCAAGACTTCTCACCGCAGAGCCTTTGCACTTGCTGTGTGTGGATTTCTCTTCATCCAGCTCTTCACTTGGTCGACACCTTTTCATCACTCAGAACATAGCTCAAATGTCACCTCCTCATAGATGTTTTCCCTGGACTCTGCTAATGAATGCAGCTCCTTAGACACTTATTTTGCTTTGAACAACTTTTTTCATTAATAATTACAAATGCTTAAATAGGACTTATAATGTGCTATTCTAAGACCTTAAAAATATACTAACCTTATTGTGGTAATCATTTCATAATATATGTGTATAGCAAAGGGATTCCCAGGTGGCACTAGTGGTAAAGAACCTGCATGTCAATGCAGGAGACACTAGAGACGTGGGTTCGGTCCCTGGATCGGGAAGATTCCCCTGGAGGAGGGCACAGAAACCCACTCCAGTATTCTTGCCTGGAGAATCCCATGGACAGAGGAGCCTGGTGGGCTACAGTCCATGGGGTTGCAGAGTTGGATAGGCACAGGTATATCAAATCATCACATTGTATATCTTAAACTTATACAATGTTATAATGTCTGTTATATCTCAGTAGCTTGAGAGGGAAAAAGAAATATATTGACTCATTTAGTCTTCAACAATTCCTAGTTAGAAATGCCATTATGGCCTCCATTTACTGATAAGAATAAGTGTCTTCAGTTAGGTTCCCTAGAAACACAGCCTAAGGTACAAATTCTGGTGCAGGAGGTACTTTCAGGAGAAGGGCAGTGAAGGAAGCATGATGCTGCTGAGGCGGCTTCAATCTGATCCTATGGGAAACTTTGGAGCATAAATTGCACCATGGAACTGGTCTCATCTTCAGCCAAAGGGGAGGGCCTTTCCCCTTCACTGGCTGCCTTAAGAGTTAGGGAATGAATGTGATCTTCCAGGTGAGGTGGCTGGTAATTGGGTCAAGAGCATCTGCTGAAGAGGGCAGTGTGAAGTCACGTGAACATTTAGTGGTCCACATTTAAGGCAGCCAGTGGTATGGGAAGAGCCCAGGTAGCATTCCCTACAAAGAACTTAAACGCCTTGCCCAACGTCCCCACCTAGGAAGTGACAGAGTCAGGATTTGAACCCAGGTTGCCTGGCTCCAGAGTCTGTGCCCCCAGTCACTCTGCTCTGGCTGGCACTATCTGAAATGATCTCATTTGCTTCTTTCTTTTTTAATTTTAAAATTAAAAAAAATTTATTTATTGGCTCCGCAGGTGGTGCAGTGATAATGAATCTGTTGTCAAGGCAGGAGATGCAAGAGATGTGGGTTCAGTCCCGGGCTGGGAAGATCCCCTGGAGTAGGAAATGGCAACCCACTCCGGCATTCTTGTCTGGAGAATCCCATGGACAGAGGAGCCTGGCGAGCTACAGTCCATAGTGTTGCAAAGAGTCAGACATGACCAGCACACACACCCATAGTTGATTTACAATATTGTGTTCATTTCAGGTGTACGGCTCTAGATTCTTTTCCATTTAGGCTATTACAAGATTCATTGACTTCTTGTTCAGTTGGTAAGTTGTGTCTGACTCTTTGCCACCCCATGGACTGCAGCAGGCCAGGCTTCCCTGTCCTTCACTATCTCCCGGAGTTTGCTCTAACTCATGTCCATTGATTTGACAATGCTGAAGCTTGTTTATTGTCAGTCTCCCCAAGAGAGCAGACTCATTGTTTTGAATGAAACAGCTACATCCCAGCACCTTGATCAGTGCCTGGCACATAACGGGCACTCAGTAAATGTTCTTGGTGCGAATGGGGACTGGTGCAGCCCATGAGCCCGCGGAAGTTAGCTAACTCTCTGCTGTGGTTTTTTTCCTCACTACCCTGCCCTGTATGACCGATCTTTATTTGTGACCCCACAAGGCTTCCTGCTTTTCATGGATTTCTTTGCTTTCAAATATTTCTTTCCTTAACTGAAATACGAGTCTGGCAAACCCTCCCTAAATCACCAGACCTCCCTGACCGCAGGCCGCGTGTTCAGACCCCACCCCATCCCTCCCTCCCTCCTTCCTGTTTTTGAAACCAACTTGGTGTGTGCGTGGATGCATGCGTGTGTGCACACGTGCACGCACACATATCCTCTGGGGGAGAGAGAGTCGCCCTGTCACTTAGCTCAGTCTGTCTCAGCTTCGATCAATACCTATGTAGTAGCAGCTCAGTTCCGTCTGTAGTCATAGCCATTTGCTTTTTTGTTTGTTTGTTTGCTGGTGGGTTCTCATCAAAGCCCATTTGCGATCATAGTCCTTCAATTATCACACAAATGGTATGCGAACAGTCATCACAGGGCTGCAAAGTTGAGCTGGAAAACTGCCTTCTGCCACTTTGCCCGGGTCCCTGCCAGATGCTGGTTATTTTCACTTAGGTGTGGATGTAGCCAGGGGCGATCTTCAGAAATTTAGCAGCTGGGGGCTTCCCCCATAGCTTAGCAGTAAAGAATCTGCCTGCAATGCAAGAGAAAAAACAGACCCAGGTTGGATCCCTGGGTTGGGAAGATCCCCTGCGGGAGGACATGGCAACCCTCTCCAGTATTCTTGCCTGGAGAATCCCGTTTACAGAGAAGCCTGGCGGGCTACAGTCCATAGGGTATATACCCGTTTATGTACTGTTTTTTTTTTTTTTTTTAAACGGATGGATTGTATTTATTTACTTATCTATTTGTTTTTAATGTGTATTTACTTGGCTACTTCATGAAGCATGTGTGATCTTAGTTCCTTGACCAGGGATCAAGCCTTTGCCACCTGCATTGGAATTGCAGAGTTTTAACTGCTGGACCCTCAAGGAAGTCCCATATTATTATTTTTGTGCTAGGTGCTTCCAGAGCAGCATGCCCTTTAATCCTCCTAAAACATCTCTGAAAGCTATTATCTCCACTTTGCAGTGGAGGAAACTGAGGCTCTGAAAGATAGCCGTTTTCCCATTCTTTATGTTCATCACTCTTAATAGCTCTAGAATATTCCATCCAACAATGTACCAAGTTCATATAATGATTCTGCCACTGCCATCTCATTCATCTTTTTTCCAGTCTTTTTGCTGGTATAAATAATGCAGCCGTGACAGTCTCTATATCATTCAGAATTCCTTGAAGAATTCATTTTGGATAACTATATAATATTTCATATTGACAATATTTCATATTGTCAACAAAAATGTGTGTACAAGGATACTAGTCGCATCATTACTTATAATGGCAAAATTGAATGTAATTAAGCCACACAGGAAAAAAATGCTTCTAAGATGATATTGAGTGAAAGCAGCAGGGTACAAAATTTTATAATCAGCATGCTCCTGGTTATGGAGTGGGGAGATGTACAGATGCATAAAAAAGGAAGGAAATATCTCCCAATTTTCCTAATGGTTATTGCTGGGTGGTGACCTTATATGGAAAAGTTTTATTTTTTTCCATGATTCTATGTTTTTCAAAATCTTCACAATGAGCATGTATCACTTTTAAATTTTAAAAAAAGGGAAAACATTGAAAATAATTAGTATGTGAGTCTGTCTCATTGCTCTAGCCTAGGGTTCAGCAAAACTGTTTTGAAAAGGGGTCAGATAGCAAATACGTGGATAGTAAGCATTGGCTTTGTGAGCTTACGGTCTCTGTTGCAGCTACTCACGTTGGTCATTGCAGTGTGAAAGCCATAGACAATGCATGAACAAATGGACGTGGCTGTGTTCCAATAAAACTTTATTTGTAAAAACAAGACATGGGCCAGACTTGGCCCATGGAGCATAGTTTGCCAACCTCTGCTCTAACTTACCCTAATTATTGTTTTCCTTGTTTTTTAAAAATTAATTCATTAATGTATTTATTCAGCACTGTTTTATTTATTTATTTTTGACCATGCTGGGTCTTTGTTGCTAGGTGCAGGTTTTCTCTAGTTGCGATGAGCAGGGATTACTCTCTAGTTGTGGTGCACAGGCTTCTCACTGCCTGTGGCTTCCCTTGTTGCAGAGCACGGCGTCTAGGTGCATGGGCTTCAGTAGCTATGACACATAGATTCAGTAGTTGCGGCGCGCCGGCTCTGCAGCTTAGACTCAGTAGTTGTGGCGCAGGAGCTTAGCTGCTCCGTGGCATGTGGGATCTTTCTGGATCAGGGATCGATTGAACCTGTGTCTCCTGCATTGGCAGGTGGATTCTTTAGCACTGAGCCACCAGGGAAGCCCTATTGTTTTCCTTATTAAAAATACCTGACTTTATTAAATATTGGAATAGATACGAAAGACCATGAAAATAAGTTCAAAGTACTAATAATGAAAATGCAATGAACATCCAATCACCAATTTCTTTTAAAAAATATTTATTTATTTGACTGCACTGGGTCTTAGTTATAGCTCATGGGATCTTCTTAATTGCGGCATGTGTTCCCTGACCAGGGATTGAAACTGGGTCGCTTGAAGTTGGAAATGTGGAGTCTTAGCCACTGCACCACTAGGGAAGTCCTGCCAATCACCAACTTAACCAAAATTACTGTTAGTGTTGAAGCCCTGGATGCCCTAAATCCAGGTCCCAGCTCCTTCCTTCAAAGAGAACCTATTTCCTGACTTCCCTATTTAACAGTCACTTGCTTGTTCCTTTGCTCATAGTTTTACCACAAGTTGCTTTCTCAAGATACATTATATGGTTTTGCTTATTCTTCAGATCAATTGAAGGGCTTCCCTGATGGCTCTGTGGCAGAGAATCCACCTGCAATTCAGGAGACTTAGGAGACACAAGTTTGACCCCCGAGTCAGGAAGATCCCCTGGAGGAGGAAATGATAGCCCACTCCAGTATTCTTGCCTGAAAAATCTCATGGACAGAGGGGCCTGGCAGGCTAGATCACAGCGAGTTGGACATGACTGAGTGACTAAGCACATATATACATAACAGATCAATTGAATAATGGCATATGTGTTATTTTATCACTTGTTTACACTTTGTTGTTAAGATTCATCCACGTTGATGTGTGTAGTCTAACCCGTTTTCCTAATCCATGGTGCATTCCATGGTGTAAATACACCATAATTTATCTATTCTACCATTAATGGCCACTTGGTTGTTTCTAGGATTCCCACCCGCTTATTTCAAACTGTTTTGTGTTATGGTACATAAATTTGTCATAGAGGTTTTTTAAAATTAAACATTTTTAAAATTTTTAATTGGAGGATAATTGCTTTACAATGTTGTGTTGGTTTCTGCCATACAACAACGTGAATCAGCCATAAGTCATAGAGGTTTTTGCAAAGATTAAGTATGTTGAAATAAGTCAATTAATTAGAATAGCACCAGTACTATAACAAATACTTTATAGTATTAACTATTATTATTATCATCATTATTTTTTTTTTATTTTTTGTCATACATTGATATGAATCAGCCATAGATTTACACGTATTCCCCATCCCGATCCCCCCTCCCACCTCCCTCTCCACCCGATTCCTCTGGGTCTTCCCAGTGCACCAGGCCCGAGCACTTGTCTCATGCATCCCACCTGGGCTGGTGATCTGTTTCACCATAGATAGTATACATGCTGTTCTTTTGAAATATCCCACCCTCACATTCTCCCACAGAGCTCAAGAGTCTGTTCTGTATTTCTGTGTCTCTTTTTCTGTTTTGCATATAGGGTTATCATTACCATCTTTCTAAATTCCATATATATGTGTTAGTATGCTGTTCTGTTCTTTATCTTTCTGGCTTACTTCACTCTGTATAATGGGCTCCAGTTTCATCCATCTCATTAGAACTGATTCAAATGAATTCTTTTTAATGGCTGAGTAATATTCCATGGTGTATATGTACCACAGCTTCCTTATCCATTCGTCTGTTGATGGGCATCTAGGTTGCTTCCATGTCCTGGCTATTATAAACAGTGCTGCGATGAACATTGGGGTGCACGTGTCTCTTTCAGATCTGGTTTCCTCAGTGTGTATGCCCAGAAGTGGGATTGCTGGGTCATATGGCAGTTCTATTTCCAGTTTTTTTAAGAAATCTCCACACTGTTTTCCATAGCGGCTGTACTAGTTTGCATTCCCACCAACAGTGTAAGAGGGTTCCTTTTCTCCACACCCTCTCCGGCATTTATTGCTTGTAGACTTTTGGATAGCAGCCATCCTGACTGGCGTGTAATGGTATCATTGTGGTTTTGATTTGCATTTCTCTGATAATGAGTGATGTTGAGCATCTTTTCATGTGTTTGTTAGCCATCTGTATGTCTTCTTTGGAGAAATGTCTGTTTAGTTCTTTGGCCCATTTTTTGATTGGGTCATTTATTTTTCTGGAATTGAGCTCAGGAGTTGCTTGTATATTTTTGAGATTAATCCTTTGTCTGTTCTTCATTTGCTATTATTTTCTCCCAATCTGAGGGCTGTCTTTTCACCTTACTTATAGTTTCCTTTGTAGTGCAAAAGCTTTTAAGTTTCATTAGGTCCCATTTGTTTAGTTTTGCTTTTATTTCCAATATTCTGGGAGGTGGGTCATAGAGGATCCTGCTGTGATTTATGTCGGAGAGTGTTTTGCCTATGTTCTCCTCTAGGAGTTTTATAGTTTCTGGTCTTACATTTAGATCTTTAATCCATTTTGAGTTTATTTTTGTGTATGGTGTTAGAAAGTGTTCTAGTTTCATTCTTTTACAAGTGGTTGACCAGTTTTCCCAGCACCACTTGTTAAAGAGGTGGTCTTTTTTCCATTGTATATCCTTGCCTCCTTTGTCAACGATAAGGTGTCCATAGGTTCGTGGATTTATCTCTGGGCTTTCTATTCTGTTCCATTGATCTATATTTCTGTCTTTGTGCCAGTACCATACTGTCTTGATGACTGTGGCTTTGTAGTAGAGTCTGAAGTCAGGCAGGTTGATTCCTCCAGTTCCATTCTTCTTTCTCAAGATTACTTTGGCTATTCGAGGTTTTTTGTATTTCCATACAAATTGTGAAATTCTTTGGTCTAGTTCTGTGAAAAATACCGTTGGTAACTTGATATGGATTGCATTGAATCTATAGATTGCTTTAGGTAGAATAGCCATTTTGACAATATTGATTCTTCCAATCCATGAACACGGTATGTTTCTCCATCTGTTTGTGTCCTCTTTGATTTCTTTCATCAGTGTTTTATAGTTTTCTATGTATAGGTCTTTTGTTTCTTTAGGTAGATATACTCCTAAATATTTTATTCTTTTTGTTGCAATGGTGAATGGTATTGTTTCTTTAATTTCTCTTTCTGTTTTTTCATTGTTAGTATATAGGAATGCAAGGGATTTCTGTGTGTTAATTTTATATTCTGCAACTTTACTATATTCATTGATTAGCTCTAGTAATTTTCTGGTAGAGTCTTTAGGGTTTTCTATGTAGAGGATCATGTCATCTGCAAACAGTGAGAGTTTCACTTCTTCTTTCCCTATCTGGATTCCTTTTACTTCTTTTTCTGCTCTGATTGCTGTGGCCAAAACTTCCAACACTATGTTGAATAGTAGTGGTGAGAGTGGGCACCCTTGTCTTGTTCCTGATTTCAGGGGAAATGCATCATTATTATTTATATCAAAGAAAAACACTTGTCTTGGAGATCACAGCATTTATCTCTGTCCCAAATATGGACACGACGGGAGGGGCATGGAAAGGTGTACATCACTTAATTGCTTTGTGGTCATGGGGAATTTATGTTGCTTCTCTGGACTTTGGTTTTCCTTTTTTAAAAATATTTATTTATTTACTTGGCTGTGGGTTGGGAAGATCCCCTGGAGGAGGGCATGGCAACCCACTCCAGTATTCTTGCCTGGAGAATCCCATGGACATAGGAGCCTGATGGGCTACAGTCCATAGGGTCAAAAAGAGTCAGACATGGCTGAGTGACTCAGCACACACGAATGTCAAGTCTTAGTTGTGGCATGCAGGATCTTTAGTTGGGGTATGCAAACTCTTACTTGTGGCATGTGGGATCTAGTTCCCTGACCAGGGATTGAACCCGGGCCACTTGCATTGGGAGTGTGGTGTCTTAGCCACTGGACCACAAGGGAAGTCCCTGCACCTTGGTTTTCTTGGCAATGAATGGGACTATTAATGTCCTCTTTAAAACAGAGCAGTGCCAGCTTATCTAGAGCTGGGTCATGGTGGGTTTTGGGTCACTTCATGTTTTCTATCTTTCCATTGTCCAGGCCATGGGCAGATAGTGGTGAACAAGGTGTGGGTCTTGACTTTAGGGCCCACATACGTTCTTGTCTTGAAGAGGAAGCCAGATAATTGCATTGTCCTGGCCCTGGGAGATTGAGACCCCAGCCAGGCTTCCTGGGGACTGATTTCTGTCTCTCTCTCTTTTAAATAATTGCACAGTTCTGCCCCATGGGGGGCCTTTTTTAACACTCCTTTTTTACACATGATGTGATAAGCACCATGGTAACAATAACAATAGCTGGATGTATGGTGTACTTAAATCTGTGCTCCAGACCTCATGCTCAGCCCTTCCTGTGGATTATCGATTAGGCTGGTGCTATTTTCATCAGCCCAATTTTCAGGTGAGGAAACTGAGGTTTAGAAAGGTGACAGGATGGGTCCCAAGCCCCCAGTGCTAGTGAGTGATGGCTTTAGGACTTGACCCACACTATCTGACTCCAGGTTTTGTTTTGTTTGGCTTTTCTGTGCAGTATATAAGATCTTAGTTCCCTGGCCAGGGATTGAATCCAGCCCCCCTGCTTGGGAGCTTGGAGTCTTAGCCACTGGACCATTGGGGAAGCTCTTGACTCCAGCCTGTTTTAACAGAGGGGTGTTGCAAGGGCACAAAGTAGTGAACTGTCTTGTGGTTGGTTGGTAGGAGGAAGTTACTGAAGGCCTCCATTGAATGAGACACTTGAATTGAGTATATATATATTCCTATTTTTTGGCTGTGCTCCGGGGGCATGGGATCTTAGTTTCCTGACCAGATATCAACCCTCTGCCCTCTTCAGAGGAAGCTCCATGTCTTAAGTGCTGGACCACCAGGGAAGTCCTTTGAGCTGAGTATTGAAGGATGTGTAGGAGTTGTAGATCAGAGTGGGGATGGGGAGGTTCGCCAGGCAGATGGAAGAGCCCTTGCAAAGGTTAAAGGTGTTTAGAAGAATTGGAAGATGTGTCAGTGATCTCTTGCTGTGGTAATGATATGTGAGTTATGTGTCATACGTGTCAGTTATCTTTTGCCGCGGGGCCAGACCTTGAGGCAATGATAGAGGTGCAAGCAGAAGGGCACCTAAGTGGGTGCGTCTCATCCACTGAAAACCCATTGGTCAACGTAAGTCACATGGTGAAGCCCAAAGTCCGGGGGGGCGGGGGGCGGGGCGGGTGGTGCAGAGGACCCAGACAGGACGAGGGGTGAAGAACTGGGGCCATGGCTGCAATCTGTCGCACTAGGAGTTTGGGGGATTGGAGGGCTGGGGTGTGGGGAAGCTGCAGACAACAGAGGTCATTGGGAACGACAAGGACCGGAGGGGCCGACGGGAAATGGCGAGGAGGCTGCTGCAGCCAGCAGAAAAGACTTGGGCTTGGACCACGGCAACAGTAGTGGGGCTGGAGGAGATTGATTATGCTACATTTGTTCTATAAAAACCAAGGCAGTCAGGCTGAGGTACTTGGTCTGTTACACAGATGTCACAGATGGCCCCGGGGATGTAATTGGCCTTGGCCTCTGTAGAAAGGTTAATTGCTCAGATCACACAGTCTGAAGCTTCTCGGACTGACAGAATGGCTCCCCAATTAAAGACTTGGAGCTGCTGAGCGTTCTGTCTTCTCTGGTCACTTGACCAGGACTGTGGAGGGGCGGAGAGACCAGAGGCTCTGCCCAAGGCTATGACGAGCTCCTAATCTGGAGGGACAGTAGGCCAATAAGCAAACATCCCGTGGGCTGTGACAGACATTCTCACCGGGCTGTTCTTGTTCTGGACAACTCATTGCAACAGGCTTGAGCCAAAGGAGGAAGTTGCTGACTCAGGTAACCCAGAGGTGGGGTAGATCTTAGAAATGCACAGCTGGGTCCACTTTGTTCTTAGGAGGTCGCTTCTGTCAGCTTGTAGTTCCTGTGTCAGCTTTATTCTTAGGTGGGTTATGTAATGTCAGAGATGCCCCGGACAACTCCAGGTTTCCATCTTCCTCAGTTTAGCAACCCATAGTGGAAAAGGAACGCCTCTTTCCCAGAAGGGGCTGCAAAGCTGGGACCTGGCTCTGATTGGCTCAGCTTTTGAGTCACGTGCCCATCCCTGAACCAATCACTGCGGCTTGGGTCTCAGCCCCACTGGAACCGGAAGGGGTGATCTGCCCCACCCATCACGGGGACTGGAGTGGGGAGCTGTGGTCCCTGGAAGGAAAAGCAGGTTTTATTCACAAAAGGGATGCGGGGGAGTTGGTAGAAACTGTGGGGGATGGGGAAGGGAGTGGAGTACTTACCATGGTCCTCAAGTCATGTCGAGAGGAAGGGTCTTTAGGAACTGTTGAGTCCAGCTGCCTATTTCACTGGTGAGGAGATCAAAATGGCAAAGCTGCTAGGAAGATGAACAAGATGTCAGTGTGGGGAGGGTCTGGGGAGCAGAAGGTTGAATTAGTGGAGAGACTGGAACCTTTCTGGATCCTGTCTGAAAAGTTGACATCTGAGCTGAGTCCTGAACGGAAAAAGGAGCCAGCCACATGAGGATAAGGGGGAAGAACATTCCAGAAGGAATATCTGGAATATCTGCAGAGGCCCTGAGGCTGAAGCATACGTGGTCTACACACCAACATCTCAATGTGTGGTCTTGCCCACTCCGGGTTATCAGGAGTGAGGGCTGCAGAGGTCCCACACTGGCTTTCCTATGCATTTCCTCAAAAGTGATCTATATTTCTGCTCAAAGCATGGTGGCCAGGAGAAGTCACCTAGCCCTTCCAGTCTGCAAGCGGTCTGGAACACAGGGGAACCACATGGTTGTTGAGTTAGAAGTAAGTGTTCCTGCGAGAGAAGCCCACTTGCCCTTACCATCTTCCCCCTGCATTTCTCCAGGCAAGAATACTGGAGTGGGTTGCCATTCCGTTCTCCAGGGGATCTTACTGATCCAGGGATGGAACCCAGGTCTCGCATTTCAGGCAGATCCTTTACCATCTGAGCCACCAGGGAAGCCACTTTCCTTTAGAATCTATTATTTGAAAAACCTTTGCTCAGTAGGCTTGTTAGAGGTGTTATTTCATGGATGTTTTCATTTAAATTTTACTCCTAATGAGGTTGAATATATTTTCCCATACAATTTTAGCTACAGTTGTTTCTTCTTTTGTGAGTTATCTGGAAACCTAACCTTTTGGGTCTCTTTAAAAAACCCTTAAAAAAAAAAAAAAAAAAGCCTGAAGCATGAGGCATTTGGAAGCTGTGATCTCACAGGCCCTGTCCAGCTTGCATATTTTCTTGGATTCTCTGATCTTTAAAAATACCAGAGGAAATGCCATTTATATTGGCAAAAGCTTTGTGGGTGCCTCCCAGATGAGAGAATAAACCCCTGAAGTTGGTGACTTTAGGTATTTTTAGAAGCTTCTGCTAGAGTGTTAAAACCCGGGATCCTTTTGACCATGGTGAGTACTGGGGGGAGGGGAGTTGCAAAAGAAAAGATGCTGTCTGGGTCCAGGGTAATAAAATAGACATTCCAAGTGCACGGGAGACTCAGGCAGAATCATACATTTCTCCCCCCACCCCCTGCCAAGATGAATGCCCTGCTCAGATAGAAGTGCTAGAATAACCTTTCACGCACCCTTGCAGATAAGCCTTAAAAGATCTCTGCCCACAAACTTTTTTTTTTTTTTCATCTGTTTCTGTGCATGCCTTAATGGGGCTGACAAGAACTTGACTAGCATCTTCCCCTTTGTGTGGTCTAGCCTAGTGCATTGTAGGAGTTAAAGAAATGTCTGTTAAGGATCAGAAGTCCTGGGACTTCCCTGGTTGTCCAGTGGTTAATAATCCACTTGCAGGGGTCATAGGCTTGATCCCTGGTCCAGGAAGATCCCACGTGCCTCAGAGCAAGTAAGCCCAGGCACCACAACTGCTAAGCCTGTGCTGTAGAGCCCATGAGTGGAAACTACTGAAACCCGCACGCCTACCCTGTGTGACCTTGTTTAATTCTTCCCTCTCTGGGGCGAATTTTTACTATTTGAATAATGATGTGGAGAGCACTCAGTTATGACGGGGTTTTGAGTTCTGGGAAGGATTGCACATTAGTGTCCTTAGGGTCCCCCACCGCTCAGCTGTGTGTGTGTGTTTAATTGGAATGTACTTTTTTTTTTTTACAATGTTGTGTTAATTTCTGCTGTACAGTGAAGTGAGTCAGCCATATGTATATGTACATCCCCTCCCTCGTGGATCTCCCTCCCCCCGTCCCCAATTCTACCCATTTAGGTCATCACAGAGCCCCAAGCTGAGTTCCCTATGCTTTAGAGCAGGTTCCCACTAGCTCTCTATTTTATACATTTGTTGTTGTTCAGCCGCTCAGTCATGTCCAACTTTTTGCGACCCCATAGACTGCAGCATGCCAGGCTCCCCCTCTGTCCTTCACTGTCTCCCGGAGTTTGCTCACACTCATGTCCATTGAGTCGGTGATGCCATTCAACCATCTTGTCCTCTGTCGTCCTTTTCTCCTCCTGCCCTCAATCTTTCCCAGCCTCTGAGTCTTTTCCAGTGAGTCAGCTCTTCGCATCAGGTGGCCAAAATATTGGAGCTTCAGCTTCAGCGTCAGTCCTTCCAATGAATATTCAGGGTGGATTTTCTTTAGGATTGATTGGTTCAGTCTCCTTGCTGCCCAAGGGACTCTCAAGAGTCTTCTCCAGCACCACAGCTCAAAAGCATCAGCTCTTTGGTGCTCAGCCTTCTTTATGGTCCAACTCTCACACCCATACATGATCACTGGAAAAATGGTAGTATATATTAGTCAATCTCAATCTCCCAATTTGTCCCACCCTCCCCTTTCTCCTATGTCCACATGTCTGTTCTCTATGTCTGCATCTCTATCCCTGCCCTGGAAATAGATTCATCTGTACCATTTTTCTAAATTATGTATATGCATTGATGTACAATATTTGTTTTTCTCCTTCTGACTTACTTCACTGCATGACAGACTCAGCTTGCGTGGTGTTTGGAAATATTAGAATTGGTTGCTGATGTTTTGGAGTGGGGAGATGTCACATAAAAAAAAATCAGGATTTCTGGTTTCTTTTAAAAAGTTGCAGGATTTGGCAATCCTGGTTATAACATCCCACGGGTCTGCTGAGCCAGCCTCTCCTTTTACCTGGGGTGGGGCACTCCAGGTGGTCGCAGTTGCCATCCTGTTGCCCTATTGTCTTCCTGACATGGAAGCAGGGTGTCAGTTCCATTTATTGTGCTTGTGCCTTTACTGAAGGAAGAAAGTAAGAGATTTCTTGTTCCCATGTTTCCTATCAAAAGTGGGGGGAAAACATGTGCAAAGTCCCTGGGGTAGGAATGAGGTTTTGTGCATTTCTGGATGGAAAAGAGACTCAGGGAGGAGGGGAGATCAGGCCAGACAGATGGGCAGGGGCCAGATCATTTAGGGTCCTTGAAGGAACTTGGATTTTATTTTGAGTGTGATGGGGAAACATTTGCACATTTGAGGGCTTGAAGAAGTGAGATTCCATTTACATTCTGGACTTTGGCTGCTGAATGGTGATAAATGCTAGAGAGAAAAATAAAAAGGGGAAGGGGCTTGGCAGTATTAGGGAAGGGTGTGGGCAATTTTAAATAGTGGAATCAGGGAAGACATCACTAAGAAATAACATTTGGGAAAAACTTAGGGGAGGGGAACAGGATCCAGGAGAAGGAAAAGGCAAGTGCAAAGGCCCTGAGGCAGATGTGTGCATGATGTATTTAAGGAGCAGCAAGGAGGCCAGAGAAGCCTGATGTATTTAAGGACCAGCAAGGAGGCCAGGGAAGCCTGGTATGTTTATTTAAGGACCAGCAAGGAGACCAGGGCAGCATGATGTATTTAAGGACCGGCAAGGAGGCCAGGGAAGCCTGGTATATTTATTTAAGGACCAGCAAGGAGACCAGGGCAGCCTGATGTATTTAAGGACCAGCAAGGAAGGAAGCACAGGGAAGCCTGGCATGTTGCAGTCCATGGAGTTGCAAAGAGTCAGACTTGACTTATCGAGTGAACAACAAGGAGCCCAGTTTGACTAGAAGGAGGTGAGCAAGGGGGAGGAGGGGTAGAGGTGAGGTCAGGAGGTGTCAGGGAGTTAAAGGCTATTGTACTGCTGACCCTGAACAGGCGAGTGAATGCTGAGCCCACTGCAGTTCCCTGTCCCAGTGGCTTCATGGAGGACCAAGGAGGGTGTGTGTCTTGGCTGGGACCTCCTGGGGCCAGGACTTCCCAAGTGAGAGCTTGGGGTGGAGGGTGAAGTGCAGTCTGCCCGCCAAGCCCTGGATGCCTGGCCTGCTCTGCAGGGGGCGGTGTCTGGCTGGCTCATTCCAGCTCTGAGGCTGTTCTGTCTGTCCGCAGCCCCCAGGATGGGGTCTTAGCAGCTGAAGTCCCCTCCTCACCTGTACTACCAGTAGCTCCGTCTGTGACCCTCTGCCAGCCATGGTGTTGGGGGAACAAGGGTGGGCAGAGTTGGGTGGGAGTTTGGCGGCCGCCTCGGGTGCTTGTCCTCGTGGGGCCCGTGTCAGATTAGCACAACCTGGAGTTGTCAGGGGTGAGCCCTGTGCCTGCCTTGGCCAAAGTCTCCACCCTTACCTTTTGAATCATCACCATTCAGTGATGATCGTCACAATCGTGCCTCCACAGATCAGCGTCGACTCCAGGCTCCCTCCTCCCTCCCCCGTCTGCGTGGCTCCAGCATGAACTTTTGGACACCAGGTCCCTGCTACCCTTGAGATAAAGTGGCCTCCTCTGCCCAGCCAAAGCACTTCCCCCCTTGGCCTCTGTGGGCCAGCCACACCTGCGGTCCCCTGTGGTTCTGACTCCTATTTCCCCAGGTCTGGTTTGCCTTTCCTGGTCCCCTCTCATCCTTAAGTCCCACTGGATGCAGTACCTCCTACAGAAACTCTTGGGACTCCCCAGTCTAGCCACAGCCCCTGCTTACAGACTCATCGGTGGACCACCCGTGCTTTTGCTGCTCTGGCTTTCATCTTTCTGGCATGTCCTGAGAGTGGCCTTTCATCCTGACATTCCAGCTCATCACAGTGCCGGCACAATTAGGAAATAAAAGATGAACTTGCTAGGCGGTCAGTGTGTACCAGGCTCTGTTTCCACATAGGCCATTGAATCCCCACTATAACCCTTGATGTGGGCATTGGAGGCATTCCATTTCACAGATGAGGAAACTGAGGCCCAACAGGATTTAAATAACTTGTCCCACATCATACAGCTGGTCAGTGAAGGAGGATTGAATCCACTCTGTCAGGGCTCCCAGGAGCCCTGTTCTTGTCTCCACCTTGTCCCTCCCCACTGAATGGGATGGATGACTTGGGTACTGACCCAGTTCAGATGAAAAACCCTCAAACTTCCCCTTCTCTCTCCCTCTACAGTGAAGCTTGCGCAAACCTCCCTCCATGCCAGCCATTCTCATCATCAAAACCCACGGTGTCTGCACCGCCAGCCTCACTGATCT
The DNA here is from genome assembly GCF_019320065.1 of Cervus canadensis. Classification (NCBI taxonomy): domain Eukaryota; kingdom Metazoa; phylum Chordata; class Mammalia; order Artiodactyla; family Cervidae; genus Cervus; species Cervus canadensis. The sequence goes on along the minus strand of NC_057417.1, from coordinate 19,288,117 downwards.
CTGGTGGCCTTGGCCTGCGAAGTCTTGGAGCGGGGCTTGGGTTCCCAGCCAGAGGTGGGCTGGGTCATGGCGGTGACAGCACCAGATCCTAGCCACTAGACCAATGGTCAGGTCAGTGACAAGGGCCTTGGCTCTTCAGGTTTGCAGAAAAGAATTTCCACAAAGACGAAAACTAGTGAAGCAAGTAAAGTATTTATTAGGAGGAAAAAGAGTACAGTAGTTGTGGCTAGACATATGGGATGGGTGGGCTCATGTGAGTCTCTGAGCTGTGCCCACACAGCAGTTTAAACCACTTCCATGGGACATTTCTTCTGGTTTTCTTTTGGCTGGTCATTTTGATTTGCCTGGTTTATGGTCCATATTGGTATATCTCAGGTTTTTCCCATGTGCGCGTGCATCTCTTAGCCAAGCTGGATCCTACCAAAAAGGCATCTGGGTAGAACATCCCTTGTCATGACTCCCCTTTGGCCTCCAAGGAGCCTTTTCTGCACATGTGTGGTCAGGGAGGTCTCCTGACCTCGGGAATGAGAAATATGTGGTCTGTGCAGGGTCCAGCCTCCTCCCTTAATTGCCCTGCTATTCTTGTCTAGGAATTTCAGTCACTAGAGGATGAATCTCCAGTTGCTTTACCCTGGGTGGGTGTGTGTGTGTGCCCAGGGCGTCTGCCTCCTGCCTCATCACCGCCCACTAGTTTCCTAATGCCTCAAGTCACATTCCCCTTGGCATTGGCCCCTCTGAAGAATCTGCTTCTCTCCCTGCAAATGTCACCAGAGGGGCTAAATCTCCAAAGCCCATGGCCTTTCCCTCATCTCTTGGTCCTCGTATTTTCCTGACCTTTGGGTGGCATTCACAGTAGCAGCCGCCTCATCCTTGAAGCAGTTTCTTTCCTTGGCTCCTTTGCTGCTGGCCGTCTCCTCTGTTTCCTCTTGGCTTATGTCCTTTCTTAATTATTTGTTTAACAACTTTTTGCTGAGCATCTCCTGGGTCAGGGCCAGATCTTGTTCTAGGAGATAGCACTGAATGGTCTGACAAAACCCTTGCCTGTGTGGAATTTTCACTGTGGCTGGAGAACCAATCACGTGTGTTGGCCAAGAGATAATGTTACCATTTCAAATAATGAAAAAGAAAACAGGGTGAAGGGTAGGAAGTGACTGTGCTGTATGTTGTGGGAGTGGCTCCTTTAGATGGAGTGGTCCATGGCATCTCAGCTGGAAAACAACTGAGCAAAGCTGGGGAATGAGCATTCTGGACACAGTGCTCAGCAAGTGCAAAGGCCCTGGGGTGGCTGGAGCATGGTGGGAGAGGAGGTGTCAAAGGATAGGCAGAGGCTTGACAATGTTGGTGGGGGGGGGTCATTCAAAAGACAGGCAGGAAGTTGGGGCCTATTCCAAGTGCAATGAGAAATCTCCAGTAGATTGCAACAAAGAGGAGACTTCATGGTATTTGTATTTTTAAAAGACACTACTCAGAATATGGCCCATGCATCAGAATGACTCAATGGACGTGAGTTTGAGCAAACTCTGAGAGAGAGTGAAGGACAGGGAAGCCTGGTGTGTTGCAGTCCATGGGGTCGCAAGAGTCGGACTCTGACTTAGAGACTAAACAACAAACAAATCAGAATGACCTGGGGTGCTTTTCACAATACAGAGCCCAGCTTTCCCCCCATCTGCAGTACCAGCTTCCCTGGGGCCAGCGTGGGAATTGCACTTTAACAAGCACTTACATATTTGAGAACAACTTCTTCAGGCAGAAATTGTTAACCTGGAAATTCCCAAGGGGTCAGTGGTCAGAATTCAGGGGATCCCAGAGCTTGGGTGGCCAAATATCACATCTTTACTCTCCCTGCCTTCTAACTGGCAGTTAGCATTTCCCTCCATGATATGTGGTGTCCCAGCCCCACCTGGGACTTAGTTGCTGAGTGGCATCCCAGAGTTTTCATAACACATTACAGGGCGTGCAGAGGTCTTGAAAATATCGCTTTCTTCCTGGCTGCTTCAAAGTCGCAGAAGTTATTAGACTTGCACTCGATCTTGTTATTTTGTGCTTTAATGAAGAAGCATGGAGGTTGATATACATTTGATTTTTTTAAATGTCTTGATAACTCCATTTCAGTATATTGGTTTCCTTTACAATCCTGTATGTTTGTCTTATGCATTTAAAAACGTTCAGGGAGAAATGTGAGGCTTCATCAGATGCTGTAGGGGCCCAATGCCCTAGAAAAGAGGCAGATCCCCTGCAGAGAGCCGAAGGGGGCTCAGACAGAGCTGAGCGTCACTCTTGACTACTCCCCTCGCCAATGCTGTGAGACCTTGGGCAAATCACTCTCCTTCTCTGTGCCTCAGTGGGCTCATTGGTAAGATGGAGCCTGTATCAGCTGTTCTGAATGCTTGTTGGAAGGGACCAGCCAGGCCACTCAGAGGTTATCAGCAGGTGCCCTTTCTTCTACTGACCTTGAGGCCAGCTGGGCTTGTCCTTCATGGGGAACTGGGCTGGCTGGCCTTTGAATCCCAGCTCTGTCATTTATTAGCTGTGATCCTGGGCTGGATAATTAACCTGTCCATGCCCAGTTTTCTCTCATCTGTAACTTGGTGATAATCATAACACCTAAGCCATTATAAGGTTGAAATGAATTTCTATTTGCTAAGGGCCCAGCACAAGGCATGAAACTCCTTAGGTGATGTATGTGCGTGCATGTGAAGTTGCTCATTTGTGTCCAACTCTGCAACCCTATGGACCATAGCCCGCCAGGCTCCTTTGTCCATGGGATTCTCCAGGCAAGAATACTGGAGTGGGTTGCCATGCCCTCCTCCAGAGGATCTTCCCAACTCAGGGATCAAACCCACATCTCTTTTGTCTCCTGCATTGGCAGGCAGGTTCTTTACCACTATTGCCACCTGAATAGGGTTGGCCAAAAATTTTGTTCAGATTTTTCTGTCACGTGGTATTGACCAACCCAATAAACGTGACTGTCATTATTGGGTGTGTGTCTCACCCTTCAGGTTATTTTTTACTTATTTATTTCTTAAGACATTGAAAAGTTTATTTATTTTTGACTGTGCCAGGTCTTTGTTGCTGCAAGAGGCTTTCTCTAGTTGCAGAGAACGGGGGCTGCTCTCTAGCCACGGTGCAGGGGCTTCTCATTGCAGTGGCTTCTCTTGTTGTGGAACACAGGTTCTAGAGCACAGGTTCAGTAGTTGTGTCGCATGGACTGAGTTGCCCCGTGGCATGTGGGATCTTCTTGGACCAGGGATCGAACCCCTGTCTCCTGCATTGGTAGGTGGATCCTTAACCCACCGAACCACTAAGAAGGTTCCATCCCTCAGGTTAAATTTGGTGTTTCCAGAGGGCTGGATCCAAATCTGTTACCCTTTGCATTCCTCATAGTGCCTGACGCAGGGTCTGGGTTTGGGAAATTTGGTGCACAGACTATGAGTTTTTTAGGTGAGTTTCAGGGAAGAGGAACACTGCAGGAGTCAGGATCAGGGAGGGCAAGTCAGAGTGCCCTGGATTCTGCAAGAGGACTACAAAGAGACTACAGGCAGAAGGCTAGAATGTGCTTCATTTTGGGATCCTGAGCAAATGTTGAATCCAGGTCACCCAGTTGACAATATCTCCCTAATACTTGCTCAGCCTGGCTCTGTCAGGCTTGAGACAGATGAATTTTTTTTTTGTTTATTTTTATTAGTTGGAGGCTAATTACTTTACGATATTGTAGTGGTTTTTGCCATACATTGACATGAATCAGCCATGGATTTGCATGTGTTCCCCATCCGATCCCCCCTCCCGCCTCCCTCCCCATCCCATCCTTCTGGGTCTTCCCAGTGCACCAGCCCTGAGCACTTGTCTCATCCATCCAACCTGGGCTGGTGGTCTGTTTCACCCTTGATAGTATTCTTGTTTCAATGCTATTCTCTCAGAACATCCCACCCTTGCCTTCTCCCACAGAGTCCAAAAGTCTGTTCTGTACATTGTGTCTCTTTTTCTGTTTTGCATATAGGGTTAGCATCACCATCTTTTAAATTCCATATATATGCATTAGTATGCTGTATTGGTGTTTATCTTTCTGGCTTACTTCACTCTGTATAATGAGCTCCAGTTTCATCCATCTCATTAGAACTGATTCAAATGAATTCTTTTTAATGGCTTAGTAATATTCCATTGTGTATATGTACCACAGCTTCCTTATCCATTCGTCTGCTGATGGGCATCTAGGTTGCTTCCATGTCCTGGCTATTATAAACAGTGCTGCGATGAACATTGCGGTGCACATGTCTCTTTCAGATCTGGTTTCCTCAGTGTGTATGCCCAGGAGTGGGATTGCTGGGTCATATGGCAGTTCTATTTCCAGTTTTTTAAGGAATCTCCACACTGTTCTCCATAGCGGCTGTACTAGTTTGCATTCCCACCAACAGTGTAAGAGGGTTCCCTTTTCTCCACACCCTCTCCAGCATTTATTGCTTGTAGACTTTTGGATAGCAGCCATCCTGACTGGCGTGTAATGGTACCTCATTGTGGTTTTGATTTGCATTTCTCTGATAATGAGTGATGTTGAGCATCTTTTCATGTGTTTGTTAGCCATCTGTATGTCTTCTTTGGAGAAATGTCTGTTTAGTTCTTTGGCCCATTTTTTGATTGGGTCATTTATTTTTCTGGAATTGAGCTGCAGGAGTTGCTTGTATATTTTTGAGATTAATCCTTTGTCTGTTTCTTCATTTGCTATTATTTTCTCCCAATCTGAGGGCTGTCTTTTCACCTTACTTATAGTTTCCTTTGTAGTGCAAAAGCTTTTAAGTTTCATTAGGTCCCATTTGTTTATTTTTGCTTTTATTTCCAATATTCTGGGAGGTGGGTCATAGAGGATCCTGCTGTGATTCGGAGAGTGTTTTGCCTATGTTCTCCTCTAGGAGTTTTATAGTTTCTGGTCTTACATTTAGATCTTTAATCCATTTTGAGTTTATTTTTGTGTATGGTGTTAGAAAGTGTTCTAGTTTCATTCTTTTACAAGTGGTTGACCAGTTTTCCCAGCACCACTTGTTAAAGAGGTTGTCTTTTTTCCATTGTATATCCTTGCCTCCTTTGTCAAAGATAAGGTGTCCATAGGTCGTGGATTTATCTCTGGGCTTTCTATTCTGTTCCATTGATCTATATTTCTGTCTTTGTGCCAGTACCATACTGTCTTGATGACTGTGGCTTTGTAGTAGAGCCTGAAGTCAGGTAGGTTGATTCCTCCAGTTCCATTCTTCTTTCTCAAGATTGCTTTGGCTATTCGAGGTTTTTTGTATTTCCATACAAATTGTGAAATTATTTGTTCTAGTTCTGTGAAAAAGATACTGTTGGTAGCTTGATAGGATTGCATTGAATCTATAGATTGCTTTGGGTAGTATACTCATTTTTACAATATTGATTCTTCCAATCCATGAACACGGTATATTTCTCCATCTATTTGTGTCTTCTTTGATTTCTTTCATCAGTGTTTTATAGTTTTCTATGTATAGGTCTTTTGTTTCTTTAGGTAGATATACTCCTAAGTATTTTATTCTTTTTGTTGCAATGGTGAATGGTATTGTTTCCTTAATTTCTCTTCCTGTTTTCTCATTGTTAGTGCATAGGAATGCAAGGGATTTCTGTGTGTTAATTTTATATCCTGCAGATGAATTTCTTCTTCTTTCCCAGTCTCAATGTTCTCATTTGTTAAATGGGGATAGCTGGCATGTATTGAGGCTTATGGTGACCTGAACCTGGATTATGCCTCTTTACGTGTCTTATTGAATCCTCACAACCAACCACCCTCAGAGGTAGATGAGAGAACAGGCTCAGAGAGGTGAAGTAACTTGCCCAAGGTCACACAGCAGGTCAGTAGCAGAGAGGAGGTCTGCCTGCAGGACATGCCCTTAGAATATAGAATAGAATAGAAAGTTGGTCAGTCATGTCCAGCTCTTTGCGATCCCATGGTTTATACAGGCCATGGAATTCTCCGGGCCAGAATACTGGAGTGGGTAGCCTTTCCCTTCTCCAGGGGATCTTCCCAGCCCAGGGATCAAACCCAGGTCTCTTGCATTGCAGGCAGAGTCTTTACCAGCTGAGCCACAAGGGAAACCCACCACTACCATCTCATGGCAGATAAACCTTTCCTTCCCCCCACCCCTTGCAGGGAGGGACAGGAGGGACAGGTTCCTCTGTCCATGAAGTTTTTTCCAGGCAAGAATACTGGAGTGGGTTGCCATGTCTTCCTCCAGGGGATCTTCCTGACCCAGGGATTGAACCCACATCTCCTATGTCTCCTGCCTTGTCGGCCAATTCTTTACTGATGAGCCATCTGGGAAGCCCTTGTTTTTCAAATGTTGGTATCTAATTCAAAATTAAAAACAAACACCACGTATAACAAGAGAGACAGAAAGACAGAATGACAGAGACAAAGATAAGGAACAACAAAAGCAAACAAACAAACCCTGGAAACAGAACAAAAGAATCTCAAGAATTTGTCTTCAGACCAGTTTGTGACTTCTGATCTACCCCATCCTACTTCCCTGGCCTAAAGAGCAACCCCATTTTAGAGATGGGGGAGGGGAGGTTCACAGGGTGGGAGCACTTGCCCAGGTGATGAGAGGCCATGGGGGAGTGGCAGCCAGAAGTCAACTTCTAAGTGCTTCCCATCACACTCTCCCTCCCAGCCTCCTCCCCAGGACCTGGCATGTGTGGGCCAGAGATTATTTTCAAGGCCAGCTTCTAGATCCTAAAGAGAAAGGACAATCATTGTAGTCTGATGCTGAAGGTCAAGGTCACCATGACACATCTCAAATGCTCGGTGACTGTCCCCGGGTTCCAACAGAGCCATTTCTAAAGGGCATGTCTGCCAAAGTCATTTCTAAATTGATGGGTACTGTGACCTTGTGGAACTCTGGGGGCAATGAGACATTATCAGAATCCATTCTACTGATCAACTCATTTATTCAGTTGTGAGCTCAGAGGAGGACGACTCATTTCTCTGGGCCCAGCTTGTCAGCTTGATACATCAGCATTTACTGAGGACCTACAATGTGCCAGGAACTAGACTAGAAGGGTGGAGGTGTGGTCTGCAGACACAATCTTACTTAACTTGCCCAGGAAATGTGTGAGATTGGTAGTGTTGACTCCATTTTATGGCCAAAGAGACTGAGGCTCAGAGAGGTTAGGTAAGGGTCCAAGGTCAAATCCAGACCTGCTTGACTCTTAAGTCCAGGCTCTCTCCATCTCAGCCAGGCATTTAGCTACCTGGAAGTGATAGAGAAGCTTCCTTCTTTGCTGAGGTCTGTCTGAGGGCTGCAGTGGGGCTGGGTAGTCAGGGGAGGCTTCTTGGAGGCAGTGTCTTGAACTAAGAAAGAAGATATATTAGTTTCTCATTGCTGTTGCAACATATTAAGCACAAACTCAATGACTTAAAATAACATGGATTTATTATCTTAAAGTTCTGAGGATCAGAATTCTGAAATGAGCCTCATTGGGCTAGAATTGAAGTGTCAGCATTCCTTTCTGGAGGCTCAAGGGGAGAACCTATTTCCTTGCTTTTTCCAGTTTCTAGAGGCTGTCTGCATTCCTTGACCGATGTTTCCATATCACTTCAATCTCTGCTTCCATTGTCACATTTTTTGTTCCTCAGACCTTCCTGGTTCCCTCTTTTTTTTTAAGTTATTTATTTCTTTTTGGCTGTGCTGGCTCTTTGATGCTGTGCAAGCTTTTTTCTAGTTGTGATGACGGGAGTGGGGGGCCTAGTCTCTGGTTGTGGTGTGTAGGTTTCTATTGCGGTGGCTTCTCTTGTTGCAGAGCACAGGCTCTAGGGTGTTTGGACTTCAGGAGTTGGACTTCAGTGAGTGGACTAACTCATGGGCTTAGTTGCTTTACGGCACATGGGATCTTCCCGGACCAGGGGTGGAACCTGCGTCTCCTGCATTAGCAGAAAGATGCTTTATGACCGAGCCACCAGGGAAGCCTTGCCTCCCTCTTGAAAGGACTTTTTTGATTACATTGGGCTCGTACAATTAATCCAGGATAATGTCACCATCTCAAGATCATAATCACATCTCCATTCCGAGCTGCCACTGCAGGGGGCATGGGTTCGATCCCTGGTCAGGGAACTAAGAGCTGACATGTTGCATGGTGAAGCCCAAGGGTGGGGCAGTATCATGTCTACAAAGTCCCCTTTGCCATGTAAGGTAATATCTTCACAAGTTCTGGAGATTAGGATGTGAATATCTTTGAGGCCATTATTCAGCTGACCCAGGAAGACAACACTCCAAGGGCCGGGGCTATGCTGGAGGCATGGGGACGATGAAGTGTTCAACAAGTAGCTGGTGCTGAGGGTGGAGGTGGGCAGAGTTGCTTAGGATCTGCTGGTCAAGGATGAGGGTCCCATATGAAGACAGATAAACTTCATCCTCTAGAACAGCGCTCCTCACACTTGAACGTGCATTCGGGTCAGCTGGGGAGCTGGTTCAAATGTAGCTCTTGGTTTGTGTAGAGAGGCTCTGTGTGTGCATGAGTGTGTGCTAAGTTGCTTCAGTCCTATCCGACTCTTTGCGACCCTATGGACTGTAGCCTGCCAGACTCCTGTCCATGGGATTCTCCAGGCAAAAATACTGGAGTGTGTTGCCTTGCCCTCCTCCAGGGGAACATCCCAACCCAGGGATTGAACCTACATCTCTTACATCTCCTGCATTGGCAGGCGGGTTCTTTACCACTAGCACCACCTGGGAAGTCCAGAGAGGCTCGAGAAAAGGACAGTTCTGGAAAAGATGGCGACTGACACAGGAAACAGCCTCACTCAGGCCCTGTGTTTCCAGAGCAACACCCAGTTCGGCATTTGAATGGCATTCCCTTCCCAGATGCTCTGTTGCCCCATGTGTTTGCACATTCTGCAGGAGCAGCCGCCTAGGGCCTCCACCACGCATGTCTGCTTGTGCGTGCGTCTCCAGCTACTCAGTCGTGTCCGACGGTTTGTGATCCCATGGACTGTAGCCCGCCAGGCTCTTCTGTCCGTGGGACTGTCCAGGTGAGAATACCGGAGTGGATTGTCATGCCCTCCTCCAGGGGATCTTCCCAACCCAGGGATCGAACCCGCATCTCTTGCAGCTCCTGCCATGGCAGGCAGGTTCTTTACCACTGAGCCACCTGGGAAGACACCCCTGCCATGACCTCCAGTCAAAGTCCAAAAGGTTTCTGTCTGACTCATGAAAAGAAGATTCCCAGTGTCATGCCCTCCAGCCACTCACCAACCCTCTTAGGCCTTCATGGACAGGATGTGGGGCTGGGGTAGACAAGAGGACTCTTGGAAATAGCTTTTGGATCCATGCGCTTGACTCAGATAAATCAATCTGGGCATGTTTTTAGAGCCGAATGCCTTTCCTTTGAAGCTAATTTCCTTTGAAACTCAGCACCTTCATGGTGGAGTGTCATGGTGTTTGCTAGAACCCCTGAATTCGTGAGGGAGCTGGATAACTGAGAGTTTGATGTATATTTCACTCCTACATGTGTTTATCAGGGAGGACCATACAGGGTCTCAAAATGTTGCATGACTGTGGAGTGACACGGATAGACATGACCTTAGACATCATTGTATGGGGGCTGTAAACTCAAATGGTCATGAGTGCTTGGAAGGAGCCATGAAGGGATGAAGGGGGCTGGCTGGGGTCTGTGCTGACCCAGGAATATATGCCCTGTAGGAGGGGGGCCACCCCACCTCAGCCCCACAGTCATATGGGGGTGTGGGGCCTGCATTCTTGCATCCACCCATTTTTGCAAACAAATCCGGAAATCTGGATTTTTTTCTGTGAAGTCTCCTATTTTTAAATGTTGATAATGAATTCAGATATTTTTAAAATACTGTGTGGGCCAAACAAGACAATTTTGTGGGCTGGCTTCGGCCTGTTGGCAGCTTGTTTGAGAAGCCACTTGTTTTACCGAGGAGGGAAACTGAGGCCCCTGGAGACACCAGGGCCTCCCAGAGGTCCCATAGCATCGGGGCTGGAACTCAGGGCTGCAGACGTGCAGTGCAGCCACCATTTCCGAGGCAGCCCCTTTCCCCTAAAATCTCAATCCCTGTGCCTCTGATAGCGTCCCCTCACTCCCCAAAGATGCAACCTCACATAGCCTGGCAGGTGGAAGACCTGCCCCTGCTCCAGTCTGCCCCCAGCCTGCTTTGTGACACGCACACACATCCTGACTCTTTTCTGGGCTAATTTCTCATTTGCAGATGGAGAACTGGGGGCTTGGTGACCCTCAAAGCCCCTCACTACAGTTCTTCGAGGCCTCTGGCTTTCTCCTCCCAGCCCCCCATGCATCCCTGCCGCTGAGTTTCCAATATTGACATTTCACAAACAGCAGGTGTCACCGAGCCGTTTCTAGCCTCAGAGGTCCCGAACCGCGTCATTTACATGATTTAACATGCTGGGTTTCAGAGGGTGTGTCACCGAGCCCACAGCCAGCGGCCACTGACCACGACTTAGTGACTTGACATATTAAACTGATGGATGTGGGGAGGAAAAATGTTTCCTCTTAAAATGCCATTGCGTCTTGGGATTTCACATGATTTTGCCACAATCCCCCTCTGCCCTCCTCGCCTTCCCCTTGAGGGTTTTATTTGTCCCGTGGCTGAGATGCACTCGTTCCAGGCTGCCTACTCCTTGGCTCTACCCCTGTGAATAACAATGATGACAACAATAATAGTAACAGTGAATGCACGTAACTCTTGCTATGTGCCAGGCACTGCCCTGAGCACATCACTCATTGATTGAATAGCTTTATCTTCACAACCATCCATAAGTGCATTCTGGATCTATCCCCAGTTTAAGCGAGAAAACAGATACCATGGGAGATGACACAGTCTCCCAGCTGATAACTGGCAGAGCAAGTGTCAACCTTGGTGGCCTGGCCCATGTCTGGCTCTTCACCCCTGTGCCTCTCTGCCTCTTGTAATTATCATAATTGCCAATAATTATACTAATTAGGAAGTAATAGTAACACTTAGCTCTTGTGAACACTTTCCAAGTGTCAGGCTTGTGTGACTTCAAGATATTGTCTCATTGAACGCTGACGACAAGTCTATTATGGCGATTTTTCAGTGGAGTAAATGGAGGGCGAAGGGGTAAGGCTCCCCCAGCCAAGGTCACCCACCCAAGACACGGTTCCCATCCATGATTTCCCCTCCATTAAAGGGCTGACCTTGGAAACTCTTAGCAAGGGAGGGATTCCTGGGCGAAAGGGAAATCGTTCTTCCAAACCTATCAGTTCCATCAGTGGAGGGTCAGAGCTGGCGTCACGAAGATGGTTTTTAAAAAGGCAAAGAGTGCAGCTAAGAGGATTAGTTGTCACCTTGTGGGCCCCACACCTGATGAGAAATCACTTCATTGCTCCTGCCCCGGGAGGTCACCAGTTCTCAGCTGTGAATCAAGCCATTAGCGGCAAGTTTCAGAGACTAGAAACAATCATCTCTGTCATTATTGAGCCTTTCCGGGCATCACCAAGGCTCCCTGCTGATCCTGCCCAGAGACTCCCAGCCCACTGTCCTTCCTGGCTTCCTTTATTCACACGTGCGTACGGTGCGTTCCGTAGTGCTAATGATAACAGTGGGCATTGATTTTAGACCAGACACTATGTAATGATTCCCAATTGTTCCATTATTCCCCTTCTACCTTCTCTCTGCCAGGCGCCAACACCTACGGTCTAGCATTGACTCAGTTTCCCCCCTCCCAAAGTTGACTTGCTTTATTCTCAGTACGTTTGAAAGGGAACTGCAGATCAGTGATGTTTGTATTTGAATATGCATCAGCATCACCTGGAGAGCCCATTAAGACACAGATGGATTCCACTCTCTGAGTTTCCGGATCCAGGAAGGCCCAAGAATTTGCATCGCAGGTTCCCAAGCATCGCCGCTGCTGCTGCTCAGGAGTCCAGTCTGAGATCACTGGCTTAGATCACTCCTCTAATTGGATCCCTTGGCATAAAAAATGATGTGCTGGGGAGCTCTCTGCAGGAAATAGAATCCCCCACATGGTTCAAATAAAGGCTGTTGGATGAAAGAACTCATAGAGGCATGGGAAGGGTTGAGAGAACCTGAGGCACCCGAAGGCTGACAGCAGAGTGGCGCTGTTACCAGCCTTGGGCAGGAAGGAGAAAAGGGCAGAGCGGTGTTCCGCTGCCTGTAAGAATAGTAGCTGTGTCAGAGGAGCTGTAGTTGTGGGCAGAAGAATGAAGTCACTGCCAGAAAAGTGGACAGAGACTGAGAGGGGGCAGGCAGAAACATGCTGACCTCTCTCCTCCCATGGTCCAGTTTCCAGCTAGTGCCCCCCATTGCTGACTCAGAGGGCCAGGGAGCCTGGGGATGCTGTTCTTAAGGAGTCAGTCCCCTGGGGCACAGAGCAGGGCAGAGAGGGGTGGAGAGCAGTGGCCTGTGAGGGAAGAGAGGATGGGGGAGATAGTTCCCAGCACAGAAGGAAACTGTCAAAATGTTCTTCAGGTCTGCCTTGCTGTTGTTCAGCCACTCAGTCGTGTCCGACTCTTTGCGACCCCAGGGACTGCAGCCAGGCTTCCCTGTCCATCACCAACTCCCGGAGCTTGCTCAAATTCATGTTCATCGAGTCAGTGATGCCATCCAACCATCTCATCCTCTGTCATCCCCTTCTCCTCCTGCCTTCAATATTTCCCAGCATCAGGGTCTTTTCCAGTGAGTTGACTCTTTGCATCAGGTGGCCAAATTATTGGAGCTTCAGCTTCAGCATCAAGTCTGCCTAGGAACTGCTGAAGATCTGAACATTGTTTCAAACACAGTGTTAGGAAGGTATTAAGAACATATTGGCAACAAACAGAGAAGCTTGGTGGAGCTGATAAAGTTTTTAACATAATGGAAAAATGAATAGTGTTTTCACTTAGATGCAGACAATTTAATGTTGTGCTTCTTCACACTTAACTCCACCTTGCCTCTGGTGGTATTACTGAGTCCAAGCTTGTACATGCACAGAAGGCAAATAAATCGTGCTGTTGGGGCAAGGAATAATGGCTTGATTCAGAAGGCTAGCAGACTGAGAAAATGGGAGACTAGTGTCCCAAAGAACCATCTTGCCCGAGTTAGAATTCAGGCTTTTTTTATACTAAAAGGGGAGGGGTTGTGGCTAGTGTTGCAAACTTCTTGGTGTAGGAATTCTTTGTTCTTGCAACTGTCCACCTAGTTCAGGACATAATATTCATGTAAACCTCCAGTGAGACAAATGTTATTCTGTGTTCTGCCACTTTTGAAAAATCTCTGTATGAATGGGAAAGTGTCACACTTTTAAAGGTCAGAACCTTGAGAATGGGCCATCCTGTATGTTTCAGGCTACAGGCAACATTCTTAACTTGTAGCAAAAGCAACAGAATACAACTAAGACTTGTTGCAGCCAAATAAGTAAGTAAATAAGTAAATAAACTGTTGTTGTTCAATTGCTAAGGCGTATCCGACTCTTTGCGATCCCATGGACTGAAGCACGCTAGACATCCCTGTCCTTCACTGTCTCCTGGAGTTTGTTCAAACTCATTGAGTTTGTGATGCCATCCAACCATCTCATCCTCTGTCGCCCCCTTTCTCCTCCTGCCTTCAATCTTTCCCAGCATCAGGGTCTTTTCCAATGACTCAACTCTTTACATCAGGTGGCCAAAGTACTGGAGCTTCAGCTTCAGCATTAGTCCTTCCAATGAATGTTCAGGGCTGATTTCCTTTAGGATTGACTGGTTTGATCGCCTTGCTGTCCAAGGAACTCAAGAGTCTTCTCCAGCGCCATAATTCAAAAACATCAATTCTTCGCTGCTCAGCTTTCTTTATGGTACAACTCTCATATCTGTACATGACTACTGAAAAAACCATCAGTTCAGTTCAGTTCAGTTGCTCAGTCGTGTCTGACTCTTTGCGACCCCATGAACCACAGCACACCAGTCCTCCCTGTCCCTTACCAACTCCCGGACTCATGTCCATTGAGTCGGTGATGCCATCCAACCATCTCATCCTCTGTCATCCCCTTCTCCTCCTGCCCTCGATCTTTCCCAGCCTCAGGGTCTTTTCAAAAGAGTCAGCTCTTCGCATCAGGTGGCCAAAGTACTGGAATTTCAGCTTGAGCATCAGTCCTTCCAATGAACACCCAGGACTGATTTCCTTTAGGATGGACTGGTTGGATCTCCTTGCAGTCCAAGGGACTCTCAAGAGTCTTCTCCAACACCACAGTTTCAAAAAGCATTCTAATTCTTTCTGTCTAGCTTTCTTTATAGTCTCCAAACTCTACATCCATACATGACTACTGGAAAAACCATAGCCTTTGACTAGAACAGACCCTTTTGTTTGGCAAAGTAATGTCTCTGCTTTTATAATATGCTGTCCTAGATTGGTCATAACTTTCCTTCCAGGGAGTAAGCATCTTTTTAATACTGGCTCAGTCACTCTGCACTGAATTTTGAGGCCCCCAGAATAAGTCTCCACTATTTCTTACATTGGTTCCTCTATATATGATAAGTGATGGGACAATGCCATGAATTATCTTTTTCTAATGTTGAGTTTGTAGCAACTTTTCACTCTCTCTTCTTTTCATCGAGGCTCTTTATTTTCCCTCACTTTTGCAGGTAGTTGTCATCTGCATATCTGGGATATTGATATTTTCTCCCACACTTGAATTCCAGCTTGTGCTTCTACCAGTCCTAGTTTCTTTACTCATGATGTACTCGACATATAGTTTAAATAAGCAGGACATATACAGCCTGATGTGCCTATATTTCCTTTTGGAACCATGTCCAGTTCTAACTGTTGCTTCCTGACCTGCATACAGGTTTCTTAAGAGGCAGGTCAGGTGGTCTGGTATTCCCATCTCTTTCAGAATTTTCCACAGTTTATTGTGATCCACACAGTCAAAGGCTTTGGCATAGTCAATAAAGCAGAAATAGATATTTTTCTGGAACTCTTTTGCTTTTTCAATGATCCAGCAGATGTTGATCTCTGGTTCCGCTGCCTTTTCTAAAACCAACGTGAACATCTGGAAGTTCACGGTTCATGTATTGCTGAAGCCTGACTTGGAGAATTTTGAGCATTACTTTGCTAGTGTGTGAGATGTTTGCAATTGTGAGGTAGTTTAAGCATTCTTTGGCATTGTGTTTGTTTGGGATTGGAATGAAAACTGACCTTTTCCAGTCCTGTGGCCACTGCTGAGTTTTCCAAATTTGCTGACATATTGAGTGCAGCACTTTCACAGCATCATCTTTTAGGATTTGAAATAGCTCAACTGGAATTCCGTCACCTCCACTAGCTTTGTTCATAGTGATGCTTCCTAAGGCCCACTTGACTTCACATTCCAGGATGTCTGGCTCTAGGTGAGTGATCACACCATCGTGATTATCTGGGTCATGAAGATCTTTTTTGTACAGTTCTTCTGTGTATTCTTGCCATCTCTTCTTAAAATCTTCTGTTTCTGTTAGGTCCATACCATTTCTGTCCTTTATTGAGCTCATCTTTGCATGGAATGTTCCCTTGGTATCTCTGATTTTCTTGAAGAGATCTCTAGTCTTTCCCATTCTATTGTTTTCCTCTTTTTCTTTGCATTGATCGTTGATGAAGGCATTCTTATCTCTCCTTGCTATTCTTTGGAACTCTTCATTCAAATGGGTATATCTTTCCTTTTCTCCTTTGCTTTTCGCTTCTCTTCTTTTCACAGCTATTTGTAAGGCCTCCTCAGACAGCCATTTTGCCTTTTTGCATTTCTTTTTCTTGGGGATGGTCCTGATCCCTGTCTCCTGTACAATGTCACAAACCTATGTCCTATGTCCTAGGTCCTATGTCTCCTGTATTGGCAGGTGGATTCTTTACCACTAGCGCCATTCTTCATGGAGCATGGCCAAAGCCTCCAGTGGATCTGCTAGTCAGGCCCCCTTCCAGAGTGAGCCTCCTGGCATATCTTTTCCTTGCTGAGGCCTTTAGGACAACACCTACCTCTGCGTCATGGGTCAAGCCCATGTTTTTCAGCCTGGTTCCCAGTGTTACCAACCAAGGTTCTTAGCCTCCTTAATCAACACAAATTGATAAGAGGCCAGGCAGGTAATTCAGGCCAGGCCTTATTGGGGGCCTCTGATGCAGCAGGAGGGAGTGAGAACAAGCAACAGTTTCTCTTACTTGCTCCCCCAGCAGGGTGGAGCTCTCCCCAGAGGGGAGAGGACAAGCTGTTTCCTTGTATGGGGTGATGGTAGGGGAGAGTTCAGGGATCTGGCCAGAGGGGTAGCTTGCCCACCTCTTTGTTGGTGGTGTGTGTAGGGGTCATGAGCAGTACCTGCTTTTGCTCCCAGATCTTTAGTGGTGATAGTTGTTTTCTTAAAGAGTGTTTTTTTACTCTGTATTTTACTTACATATTTTTTGGCTGTGCTGGGTCTTCCTTGCTGCTCACGGGCCTTCTTCAGTTGTGACAATTGCGGGCTACTCTTTAGTTGTTGGTGCAAAGGCTTCTCATTGCAGTGGCTTCTCTTGTTGCAGAGCGTGGGCTCCAGAGAGCCAGCTCAGTAGTTGTGGTACACTGGGCTTAGCTGCTCCAAGGCATATGGGATCTTTCTGGACCAGGGATGGAACCATTGTCCCCTGCATTTACAGGCAGATTCTTTACCACTGAGCCACCAGGGAAGCCCTGGGTTTTTGGTCTTTTTGTATCTTATTGTCCATTATTTGCCCCAACTGTGCAGGCGCACAGTTATTTTTAGTCCCTTATAGTTTCTTTGTGTTTTTGTTGCTTGAAGAGAGTTTTGTCCAGGTGCAAGCATTGCAACCAAGGGTCCCAGGTCCCAGCCTGTCTCACCAGCATCCTTAAGACTCATCTACTTTCCCCTGTGACCTCCTTCCCCACCACACCTCGTGGCCAGCTGGGCTTGGGATCATTGAGAATGCCCTCCCCTCACCACAATCCCAGTCTGTGGCCCTCTTCCTGCAGGAATTCTGGCTCAAGAATTCTTAGGGATGCTGGAGTGCATGTAGATGAGAGCTGTGGCCAGGGAACCCAACTTCCCACATATAACTTCAAAGTGGCCACTCTCTCTTGCTAATTTATAACCTTCCTGCCCATGATGGTTTCTGGAGTCAGAGAGGCCTGAGTTTGAACCCAAACTGACTGTATCACTCACTACCCAGATGTGTAGACCAGTGGCTTAATCCTTTGGCACCTCAGTTTGCTCATCTATAAAAGGGGTGCTGCCTTGCTAAGCTGTCAGGAAGACTAGGGGAGATCATGCGTGTGAATACTGGTGTCTGAGGCCAGAGTTCTGGAAGCAGATCCTAGGATGAGGATCCATGTGCACGTCATTTATAAAGAAATGCCCCCAGGGAAGGGCTTTCCATGTGGCACTGGTGGTAAAAAAAAAACCTACCTGCCACTGCAGGAGACCTAAGAGATGTGGGTTCGATCCCTGGGTTGGGAAGATCCTCTGGAGGAGGGCATGGCAGCCCACTCCAGTATTCTTGTCTGGAGAATCCCCTGGACAGAGGAGCCTGATGGGCTACAGTCCATGGGGATTGCAAAGAGTGGGACTCGACTGAAGCAACTTAGCACGCATGCACACCCCAGAGGAGAGTGGTAAGGGAACTGGAGAGAGCAGAATGGGGAGGGGAGGAAGGCAAGTGAAGGGTTGATGTCAGGCCAGAGCCCAGGAAGGGCAGCTTCCACTTTGGCCCAGAGGGAATTTTGCAATGTGTGTCCGGTCCCAAAATTGCCTCTGCCAGAGCCACGGGGCAGGACCACCCAGATCAGCCTCTGGCTGATGACATCGCAGAGAAGAAAAATGTAAGTTTCCAGGTACTTTCTGAATGAAGATGGGCAAAATGAAGTCCAAAGACTGCCTGAAGACAATCCTCCAAAGACAGAAAGACTGAAAAGAAGTGCAAGGACATCGGGTGGAACATTAACACCTTCCAGTATGACTTGGCACCAGAAAGATGCCTAAAAACCCTGGCCCTGAGTGCGGCATTGCTGCTACTATAGCATAACCTCAGCAATGATCCTGCTTCTTACTATAGTTACTAATTTCCTTGCCTTGGGTGGGCTGAAAATTTCAGACAGATGCTCTGAGCCCAGTGGGTAGACAGGAAAATAAATCTGGCAGAAAGAAGCAGCATAACCCCAGCTACGCATCTGAGATTCCAGCGCCTGTTTCTCCGTGGTTAACTCACTCCTGGAGCATCTCACTGCCCCACGCCCATGCCATCTCCCATCCCATCTGAAAGAGCAGAGTTGGGCCCTGCTGGGAGGGGCAGGTGGTGGGGTGTGGGCTTGGCCCCAGGCCCACGTGGGCAGGAGGAGAGCATCCGCTGGGGGAGCGGGGGCGATGTGGGGGAGTCGGCTGAGTCAGAGAGCCTCACCGTGGTGAGGGGCGGCCTCCTCCCACCAGCAGTGCAACAGCAGCTGGAGGTAAAGGCTTCTGGGAGCGAGACCAGGCCTCCCTGCGGGCATCCGCCCCCCTGCAGGGCCCCACTCACCCTGCACCTCCTGCCTTCCTCCCCGCTGCCTGGTGGGCCCTGGGCCAGCAAAGGGCTTTGGAGGCTGCAAGTGTTCGGTGCCAGGGGGTGTTTTAACAACATCCAGGCTGCCAAGAGCACATTATTCTCTTACAGAAATCCAAGGGATTGCCCAAGAGAGGTGATATTTTTGTAGCACAAAAAGAGAGAGAGAAAGAGAATAGAAAAGTTCTTCAAAGCTCTGAAAGGCCTGTTGTGTCAGGAATGATAGTGGATGTTTGAGAATCTGGGTCCTTCATCAGCCAATAGACAGGGGATCTGAAATTGCTGTTTGTTTGCTTCCTTCACTGGATGGCGTGTATTGGGTGTCCCTAGGACATTAACGTGGAGGGAACAGCTTGTGCAAAGGCAAAGAGATAGGGAAGGACAGCTTGTGAGAAAAGAAAAGCTGAAGATCAGTACTGTTGATTGTAAGAGATGGAAATTCTACCTCTAACCAACTTAGGCAAAGAAAAAGAATTCTTGGTTCCCCTGATTGAAAGAACGAATGACTGGCAGTTTCAGGCATGGCTGGATCTAGGGGCTCAAACAATGTCACAGGACATGATCTTCCTTTGTCTCTTGGTGCTGCCTTTCTTGGCCTTGGCTCTGCCTTCAGGGAGGCCCTTGCTACTCAGTGCAGCCACTTTCATCCTTCCCAATCTCAAACTGAGTGGAAAAAAGGGAATTTTCTTTCCCAGTAGTTCCAGCAAAAGTCCTGTGTCTGACTCATTGAGCTGTCTTGGGTCATACGTCCATCTCCTGCTGGCCAGGTCTGGTCCATAGTTCCTTCTCAAAACCTATGGTTAGTGTGGCTTGGAAGGTAAGTGGTTTCTAGAAAAAAAAATGGGGTGGGTACAGGGTAAATAAAAATGTAAGTGTCAACCATGATGTGTGTAAGAGCTGGGATGTTTATAGCTACAGGCAGCAGAGACTACCACACTGGCCAGCTTAGCTATAGGGAAGCCTGGGGGGTTGGTGGTTGGTGGTCAGGGTATCCCAATAAACTTCCCTGGTGGCTCAGTGGTAAAGAATCTGCCTACAATGCAGGAGACAGGAATTCAGTCCCTGGGTGGGGAAGATCCCCTGGAGAAGGAAATGGCAACCCACTCCAGTATTCTTGCCTGGGAAATCCCATGGACAGAGGAGCCTGGCGGGCTACAGTCCATGGGGTCGCAAAGAGTTGGACCTGACTTAGCAACTAAACAACAATAACAATGAGATCATCTCTCCATCTCTCTGCTCAGCAGCTAGTGTCAGCCCTGAGATGGCTCTCAGCGGCAGTCACTTTACAGATGAGAAAGAGAGCCTCTTATCCAGCCACAGGATGGAAGTTCTTCCCTCCAATCTGAATGGACCCGCTTATGGTCCACGTGTCTGCCTGGACCAGGAACCATCGCCCCAAGAGTGCCATGATCTCACGGACTTCAGCTAGGGTTCCTGAGCCAGTTAGGACCCATCTTAGATCCGATGGTCTTCTCTAAAACAACTCGATCCCCCAACCTAAGGGCACGGGGTGGAGTGAACACAGGGAGAGCCCGCCCTGTGGGTCCTCATCTCACAACCTCCCTCCTCCTCCGTGCAGGGGTCCTGTGGCTGTCGGTGGTCTCTGAGGTCCTCTACATCCTCCTGCTGGTGGTTGGCTTCAGCCTCATGTGTCTCGAGCTCTTCCACTCCAGCAATGTCATCGACGGGCTCAAGCTCAATGCCTTCGCGGCTGTCTTCACGGTGCTCTCAGGTAAGGCAGAGGCCTCGGGCAGTGGGGGAAGAACACACCAGAACCAACCCTGTACTCAAGAGCAGAGGAAAATGCGGGGGGTGGAGCCACCTTCGGGCTAAGACCTGATTGGCCCCCCCGGGTGACTGTGGACCAATCACTTCTTTTCTCTGAGCCTCAGTGTTACAATTTGTAGAGTGGGATTTGTCTGCTTCCTTATTCTCTGAACCAGCACGTGTTTAATGGGGTCTTGTGTGCCAGGTTGGGTGCTAAGAAGTGCCGGGGTTAGAGTAATGAATGGAAACAGACAGTTGCGGCGCTTGGTGAAGCTTAACACATGCGGGACAGAGAGATGGTTAGCTGGAGAGGTTTCCAGGAGATGAATGCCACATGGTGAGGTGATGGATGTGTGCACAAGGGAGAGGGAGGTGGTCATGAGAGTGGCCAGATGGTGGTGTCCTGAAGGATGTGAAAGGGGAACCTGTTGGGGGTGGTGGGCACGTTGATTATCTGCTTTAGCTTATTGCCCTTGAGACATCCTTGGGGAGATGGCCAGCAGGAAGCCAAATGAACAAACCCATCTGGAAGCTCAAGGATGAGGGTGGGGTGAGCAGAGATCATGGGCAAAGGCCAGGGATTTGGAGGGTTTTAGGAAGAGCTGGTTGGTTGGCGGCGGCAGCCCGACTCCAGGAACTGGAGACAGAAGACTCCAAGGAAAGGTCATTGGATTAGGTGGCCAGGTGCCCAGAATAGCTTTAGCAGATCCAGGTCATAAGGGGTTAAGCCGGGAGTTGGCCAGAAGGGAGTGAAAGGAGCCCGTAAACCATAACTTCAGGAGGCCTGACAGATAGAGCAGTGGCTTGGCTGTGTACGACAGCTATTCCTCAAAAGCCAGATGTAAATTGAATTTCTATAAATCTAATCCTATTCTTCATGCACTGGAAGAACTCTCTGTTTAATGAAACTGAAACGATGAACCTTTAGGTAAGGGAAATAATCGGCCCCTAATTGAGGTATGTATATATAACAGAAGGATCTCTCAAAGAATAGGGAGCAGAATTCAAGAAATTATAGCATGATCCATAGATCACAACGCGTGCATCGTCATTCCCAGGATGTGGGCAATCTAACCAAAATAGTAAAGGGAAGGACAGAAAATCAGAGTGAGCCTCACGGCACAGTGTTGATTTCGGCCCCCTGCTTACTCTGTTTTAGCTATTCCAGATCGAGAGAGAGTTTATTCTTTTTTTGCAGTTGTTAAATGCGTTTATTATGCCTAAAATCAGTTTTCATTCATAGTTCTTTTTCTCTTTTAATGTTTTATTCATTTATTCAACTGACGACCTGCTGGGCTCCAGGGAAAGTACTAGGTTTGGGGGAGTCAAAGAAAAAATAATTCCATTGTTGCCCTCCTGAAGTTTATGATCTTGGAGAGATATAGACTCAGAGATACGGCCTCATTAAAAGATTGTAACTTGGTGAACTGGGAGGGGTGAGTCCTGCGGGGCAGGATGGGGGTGGGGTGGGGAGGTAGGGGGTGGGGAAGGGGTGGAATGTATGTTTGCCTGGGGGTGCGGATGGGTCGGGTGGGGAATGGGCAAGCAACCATGTGAGCTGAGACTTTGGAATAAACTTTGAGTTTGCTTGATAGACAGCTTGCGTGCATGCATGCTGGGTGGCTTCAGTTGTGTCTGACTCTGTGACTCTTTGGACTGTAGCTTGCCAGGCTCCTCTGTCCATGGGATTCTACAGGCCAGAATACTGGAGTGGATTGCAGTGTCCTCCTCCAGGGGATCTTCCCGACCCAGGGATCGAACCTGTGTCTCTTATGTCTCCTGCATTGGCAGGCGAGTGGTCAAGTACTTTACCATCTGAGAAGCCCAGTGGATAACTTGGGGAGGGCATTCTAGGTGGAGAGAACAGCATAGGAAAAAGCCTAGTGAGTTGTCATATTCTGGCAACTTCATGTAGTTCAATGTGATGGGAGTGTGGAAAGTCAGGTGAGGAGGAATGTTGAGAGATGAGGCTGGAGAGCTGGGTGAGGCTCTTGGTGCTTTGCAAAGGTCTGTAGAGTTTATCCTGCAGGCAATAGGGAGCCACTGAAGAATCCAGAGCAAAGGGTGATAGAGTCAGGTTTGCATTGGGGGATGAGGATTCAGGGTGCAGCACGGGCAGAGTGGAACAAGAATGGAGGTGAGGAGGCCGGAGAGGAGGTGAGAAAGGGTGAGGGCCCCAGCACTGTGTAGCCCCAGGGCCCTCCAGTGAGGAGTCAGCAGGGCTTGCAGACTCATTAGGTGAGATAAGCAGGAGTGGGTGACTGTGGAAAAGCTGAGCCTCTAGGTCAGGGGTTCCTAGTGTGGAGTCTATAGACTTGAGGGCATCCATGACCCTGGATGGGGGAGAAGTTGCATCTTTATTTCTCTTAACTTTACCTGACATTTAGAATATCTTTTAAATATGAAGGGAGGCAACACTTCCCAGTTGTGGGCGGCACCTGTGATGCAGCCACCAATAGGAACCGCAGTTTTCATATCACGCTATGGTTGTGCAGATATCTTGCAATGCACTCCTTCGAAAGGGCAATGCTTCTTAGAGCTTCCGCTGAATCTTATCTAACATGGTAATGAAGGAGCACGTATATTATGACACATGTGTTTGAGTATTTTGCTAATTGTAATTCAATATAACTGGTTTCTTCTGTAATCTTGTTATTTTATTTTATGCAGCTGAAAACATTATTCTGGGGATGGGACCCTAGGTTGAGATGACCAGACCCCTTGCTCTGGGCTGTCATTTGGCTGGGACAGAGTAAGTAGTGGTACCACTGAGATGGGGAAGGCGGGAAAAGAGCAGGTGGAAGGTCCATTCTGAAGAGGCTGGGTGTCAAAAGGAGAGGAAACATCAGCTCACATGTCCTACGAACCTCCCAGAATCCTCCTTGCTGGAATTCATCTTGGCTGAGTGATGCCACCAGGAAGAACCTGAGCTAAAATGATTGGCCAGATGACCCGGAAACTAATCCTGTCATAAGATGACCTGTGGCTGTGAGAGTCACATGGCAGATCAGTTCTCCTGGGTTCACCTACCCTGCTGCCCTCCACCCGGGCACCTCTTCCCGATAAAGTCTCCCGCTTTGTCAGCATGTGTGTCTCCTCGGACAACTCACTTCCGAGTGTTAGACAAGAGCCCACTCTCAGGCCCTGGAAGGGGTCCCCCTTCCTGCAACACTGCAAGACATCCAGCTCCTTTTTTTGTCAGTGGCTTTATCTCTCCTTTTCTTTCTCTCTACCAGGCATCGAAGAATCCCCTCCGTTATCCCAAGCATCCAGCCCTCCCCTCAACCTCCTTACTCCAGTCACATAACAAAAGCTGGTGGCCAGCCCCAGGCAACCGTCTCCAGTTCTACAAGCAGCCTCCTCATGGGGAAGCAAGTAGGGGGCTCTTGCCTCTACCTTGAAGAGCTTATCAAAGTTTTCACCCCTCAAAAATACCCCAGTTTCCTTTAGCAGGGAGTCCTACTGCGAAAGAAAATAAGATTGTCTTCGTAATTTCAGGCAAACAATGCCGGGCTCAGGGAGGTTAATTGATTTGCCCAAGGTCACATGGCTGGTCAGTTGTGGAGCTGGACTTAAACCCCGCTCCTGCTGACTTCAAAGCCCCCTGTTTGTCAGGATCGCACTGCAGGAGTGAACCCATGGGTGGGGAGGGAGAAGCCTTTTAAATCCTCAGAAAACATTAACTGAGAAGGATGTCGCAGCCAGATCATGTGATAAGATGATGTGATAAGCAGGTGGTGGAGAGAAAGGAATCCATCCATGCCTGTGTTCAGTCGCTCAGTAGTGTCTGACTGTTTACGACCCCAAGGACTGCAGCACACCAGGCTTCCCTGTCCTTCACCGTCTCCCGGAGTTTGCTCAAACTTATATCCATGGAGTCAGTAATGTCATCCAACCATCTCATCCTCTATCATCCCCTTCTCCTCCTTCCCTCAGTGTTGCCCAGCATCTGAGTCTTTTCCAATGAGTCAGCTCTTTGCATCAGGTGGCCAAAGTATTGGAGCTTTAACTTCAGCATCAGTCCTTCCAATGAACAGTCAAGGTTGATTTCCTTTAGGATTGACTGGTTTGATCTTGCTGTGCAAGGAACTCTCAAGAGTTTTCTCCAGCACCACGGTTCAAAAGCATAAATTCTTTGGCACTCAGCCTTCTTTACAGTCCAACTGGGAGAAGATAAACCTAGGAGAAACAGGAGACCAAGAGGGAGCCAAGCCCTGAATTACCTGGTTGGAGGAACCAGAAAGCTGGTTTTTCTGGAGTCCCTTGGAAACAAGTCAGCTGGGGAAGGATGGGGAGGTGGGGGTGAGAGGCTTGGAGCAGGTGGGTGGGCTTCTGGTTGGCTCCTCTGGGAGGGAAGAATTAGGCAAGCAGGAGTAGGGAGGGTCCGTCGATTGAGTTCGTGTGGGGAGAGGGTAGGGCTCTGACGCTGCTGAACCAGCTCACAATGAGGGGTGCTCAGCCCAAGGTCAGTGCTTCTAGGGCAAAGGAGAAGGAGGAGGTGAGGCGGCCCCTACTGGAACCAATTATTATAAATAATTGTTATAAAGAGCCAGCGGGGGACTGCCCTCGTGGTCAAGTAGTTAAGACTTTGCCTTCCAATGCAGGGGAAAAAGTCAGTGCACGGCAGCTAAGACATGACGCAGCCAAATAAATAAATATTAAAAAAAAAATGAATCGGTGGGTTAGGGTTAATTGTAATAACCAATACCAACTGAGATGCCAGGTTGCACCAGCACTAGGCTGACCTGCTGCATGTGTTAATATCTTTATGCCTCAGTGTCCTTGTGGGAGGGACTAACATTATGTCCATTCCTCAGATGGGAAAACTGACTTGCCGGCAGTCACATAGCTAGTCAGTGGCTGAACCCAGAGCCTGCCACATAGAGTGCTTTGAGCAGGGCTGAGGACTTCATATTGTCATTGGTTATTATTATTGTCAGTGTTGTTCCTAGCTGTCCCTGAATAAACTGAGGGGTAGACGGTGGCCCCAGGGGCCAGCCCTGTTGCAGTGAGGCTGGGGTGGAGGGATCTGGACTCTACAGCAAATCAAGAAGGAGAGGTGGGGCGGGGCCAGCAGGGCTGTGTTCTGATCCTCTGCTCCGCAGTGGGCTGGTTGTACAGAGTGGGTCACCTTCCGAGGGCTGGAGGCAGGGGCTGTGATGGTTGGTTCTCTGCTTCAGAGCCCGGAGCGCCCCGTGCTTCTAGGTACCCACAAAGTGCTTAAATTTTGACTGCTTTTAGAATCAGAAGGAAAAAATAGAATAATAATGAAGACATAAGAATGAATCTAGACTGGATTATATTTTTTATACCACTGCCGTCATAAAATGTAATTTTTAATATTTATTTTATGGAGGAACAGGCTGTTGAAGGGAAAAGAGCCTGGGGCCCATGAAAGTCATAATGTGGCCTTGAAATGGGCTATGGCTTTTCTCTGTCTCTCAGGACAGAGCAAGGCTGATTCCACATGGGGTGGGGGCGGGGGCAGTGCGGCTCCAGATCCAGGTCCCACTGCCTGCCCGGTCCTGTGGTTTTAGCCGAGGTGCTGGGCAAGATGGAGCTTCCTCGCCCCTGTCTGTTCCCCCAGTGGCCAGGGTTTTGTATCTTGGCGGGGATGTGAAAGCAGGCTAGAAGATGTCTCTTCTTCCCCAGTTCCTCTGAAAGATGAGAGTGATCTACTTAGGAAGGAAAGAAAAGTCATTTGGAGAATTCCTACATCATCATGCTAACAACGGTGGGCTTTTACTAAAACCTGCGCTGGCATGAAGAGAAACATGTCTGTTTCCAGGAAATGATGAGACCTTGTGGAGAAGTCAGCAAGCGTCTATTTTGTTAAGTATCAAGAAAAAGAAATTTTGCAACTAAACAAAAAACGACCAAGGATGAGGTAGCTCTTTGAATCCGGGAAACTAGAATCTTATCTTTTATGTAATCTTGGCATATTTGGTTTCATCATAAAGTGTATATTTCACTGCACAGTACATCACTATTAAGCCTGTATTTAATTATTTAACCTTCATCCATGTTTTAGAAATTATTTTGTGACATTATATACAAAAAATATGATTTGAAAATAGTTGTTTTAATTTTTTAAAATACAGAATATCTTAAAAATGAAAGACAATTGAATGGGGTATGATGGGAATGGGGATGTTTTGATGCTTTTGTGACCAAAAAAATACAGAGCTAGTGGACGCTTGGGCTTCCCAGGTGGCTTAGCGGTGAAGAATCTGCCTGCAGCGCAGGAGCCGCAGGAGATGTGAATTCGATCCCGGGGTCAGGAAGATCCCCTGGAGGATCTCGGCAACCCACTCCAGTGTTCTTGCCTGCAGAATCCCAGGGAGGAGGGCTCGGCAACCCACTCCAGTGTTCTTGCCTGGAGAATCCCAGGGACAGAAGAGTCTGGCGGTCTATAGTTCAGGGGGTTGAAAAGAGTCGGACACACCTGAAGGGACTGAGCAAGCACACACTGTGAACCACCATTGTATTTTAGCATGAGTTTCCTGGGACAGTAATTCCACCAACTATCCCACCTCTTAGGCCTGTCCTAGAAGAATCCACTGCCTATAACTCCTTCTGTTCCTTCCTTCTGCCCTGACCAGACTAGGCCTCTTGTTCATAGCTGAGAGAGCAAGTACTTTTGTGTATTTTCATGTCTTAAAATGCAGAGGCTCTAAGTTAGAGAAACGAATGTTTCCATATTATTAAAAGTTTCTTTTGCTTGCAAGTGACAAGAACCCAATCATATTAGCAGAAGGAAGAAAGGCAGGTGGGAGAAGGTGATTGAACTCTATTGATTTCATGTAAATTGAAAAGTACAGGGTGAGTAGGCTTCAGGTATGGCTGCATCCAGATGATCATGTCATCAGGAATCTAAGAATCTCCAGACTCTGACTTCTTTTAGCTTCAGTCTCAGTCAAGCCCATCGTTACAGAGACAGGATCGTCACAAGTGGCTCCAAGCTTAGATAAGACTCCAGAAGTAGAGCTTCTTTCTAGTCAAAACTCCAAGGGAGACTATGATTGGACTAATGAGGTTCATAGATTTATTCCTGAACCAGTCCTCATGCTGGAGGATGAAATACTCTGGTTAGCTAGGTCTGGGTCTCTAGGCACACCTGTGATGTGGGCTTGGCCAAGGACCAAGCAGGACTATTATGCAATAGTGGACAAGTGGTTGCCCAAAGGCACTGGTTGATTGCAAATCCTAGCGGTTGGGAGTTGGTTGACTCGTCAGGTTGGGAGATTATCAGCAGTGGAGCTGAATGACTCAGAGCCCCAGGAATGGTAGAGGTCTTCTTTATTTGGGTTCCTCCAAAGCAAACCCTAAGGTGAAGATATGCGTGCAAGTAGTTTATTTGGGGGGTGATCCCAGGAAGTATGGTGGGACAGTAGATTTGTAAGACAAGAAGGCAGGAGGGCCAGTAAAGGGAGTGTGGGTGGGTGGGTGACCTCTATGGAAAACTGGGATTCCCTCCTGTTGGGGACCCCTGAGAGACTGTGTAGGACAAGGGATCAGAAAGCAGTGGAACTTATTCACCAGCTCCCATCCACCACTGGCTGTAAGTCACGCCTGAGTCAGTACCCCACCCCTTCCTGCCCCAGATTTCTAACCTTCTCCACCTAAGGAGGAAAGTGTTTGAGGAAGGAGGTCACCAACACTCACAGGAGCTGCCAATTAGAGCTGCAGGTGACCTCTGGCATTGGCCAGGGGAGTAGGGGTGAGGACAAACCAAGGCAAAGGGGAGTATACTGATATTAACCTGTGCCCTGCAGTGCAGATCTGATGCTATTTGCCATCAGAACCCATGCTCCCAGCGACTGCCCCAGATGTGCAAGCACCAGCTGTTAGTTCAGGGAGTCTTCGGGTCACCCTCACCTCTGACCAGCTAACTTCAAATCCGTGTTCCCAAGACCCCTTTAGGTTTGGCTTTCATTAGGACTACTCACAGAACTCAGCAGAGCACTAAGGGTTATGGCATTGTTGTAAAGGATATGAATCTGGGACCTCTCTGGTGGTCCAGTGGTTGAGAATCCACCTGCCAACGCAGGGGACATGGGTTCGATCCCTGGTCTGGGAAGATTCCACATACCGCAGGGCAACTAAGCCTGTGTGCTGCAACTACTGAAATCCACTCACCCAAGAGCCCGGGCTCTGCGATAACAGAAGCCATTGACGTGAGAGACCCTTGCACTGCAGTGAAGAGCAGCTCCCATTCCCCACAACTAGAGGAGTCCTGCATGCAGCAATGAAGACCTAGTGTAGCCAAAATAAAATGAATTCATTAAAAATAAAATTAACATGCATTAAAAAAAAAAAAAAGGACCAGCCAGGACCAGCCAAAGGAAGACACCCAACAAAAAGTGCAGGAAGCTCCCCAAACTTTGTCCTCTAAAACTAACCTGTGTGGTTCTCACCCCCCGAACCCAGGTATGTGAGGAATACTGCAGCTCTTTCATTTCTGGAAAATAACTTTACTTTGATTCTATGCTCCCATCCTCCTGGGCTGGTAGAGGATTTTATTGTCATATTTGAGGGGCTACCCTGTATTGGCTGTGCTACAATTGTCTGGACTCATGCAGTGTCTGACAAAGTGTCTTTGTCATCATCATTTTCATCAAACAGCCCAGACCCTGATCTGAAACCCTTGGGGCTAGAAGTGTTTCAGAATTTAGAACTTTTCAGAATTGAGGAGGTAAGGTAACACATAGACCATCCATTGCATAATACATAGACCATCCATTGCATAACACCCCAGTAGGGGTTAGGGCCATACTCTGTAAGCAAATACAGCAAAACACATGAGTGTTCATGCTGGGGGGATAAATAAAGATGGTCAACAGCCTCATGTCCCTTTAGGTCAGGTTTGACTGCTAAATGAGTTCAGGCCATGTCATATTTTTGTGGATTATGAAGAAGGTTTTGGATTTCAGAACTTCTGGGAATTTGAAATTGCAGACAAGGAATTATGGTCTCAATAGCTCCCTTGAATTGAGCACCTACTGTATGCCAGGCACCATTCTAAACACATTCCTTTTGTTGAAGCCTATGATGGTAGGTGCTGTCATTATTCCCATTTCACAGCTGAGAAAACTGAGGTACAGATTTAGTAAGTGGCGGTTTTGGCTTTTGAGCCTGTGTGCTTTACTATTATGTGGGTCCGTGCAGGTTGCCACCGAGCCTCTAGTGCTGTCCACACGGCCCCTTCTGGCCCCCAGGGCTCTTTGCTGCTCAGGTCAGGAGGGAGATGGGAGGAGGGGGCTGGTGACCTCTGTGCCTGTGGTCTCATCATTCCCGATCAGAGGTCTCAAGTGCAGAGCCCGCAGGGACCATGTAGGTGACATAAATGAGTCAAGCTGTCCAGATGTAACACAACAGTGGATGTGGGGATGATGGCAAACCTGAAGTGCACACCCCCTCAGCACCCCAGTGTTGCCATGGAGGAAGATGCGTGGCATTCAAGGAAAGCCAAAATCTGAGTTTTTTATGGAAAAATCGCCTGATTTTTAATTCAAAATGTTTTTTAAAACAGCTTTATTGGGATGGGATTTACATATCATAAAGGTCACCCTTGTAAGGTGTATAAAGGCTTTTAGTTACCACCATAGAATCCAATTTGCAAATCTTTTCATCACCCCCAAAAGAAACCCCATACCCACTGACAGTCACCCGTTATTTTCTACCAACCCCCACCCCAGCTCTAGGCAACTACTGATGTCGTTTCTTACTATCTCCATGGATTCGCCTGTTCTGGACATGTTGTGTACCTGGGCTCACCCACTATGTGGTCTTTTATAGCTGACTTCTTTCACTTAGCGTGGTGTTTTCAGGGTTCATCCACATTGTAGGTTGTATCAACCCTGCCTTCCTTTTTGCTGTTGCTCTTCAGTTGCTCAGTGGTGTCTGACTCTTTGTGACCCCATGGATTGCAGCACCCCAGGCCTCCCTGTGCCTCCCTGTTTCCCGGAGTTTGCCCAGGTTCATGTCCATCAAATCGATGATGCTATCCAACCATCTCATCCTCTGCCGCCGCCTTCTCCTTGTGCCTCAATCTTTCCCAGCATCAGTCTTTTCCAATGAATCGGCTGTTCACATTAGTTGGCTTCCTTTTTATTGCCAAATGATATTCCACGGCACAGATACACCACATCTTATTTCTCTGTTTGCCAGTTGATAAACATGTGTGTGGCTTCCACTTTTCGGCTCGTATGACTAATGCTGCTATGAACATTCGTGTCCAAGTGTTGGTGTGCACATACATTTTCCTAGGAGAGAAATTGTTGAGTTACCTTGTTTAAATTTTTAATTCAAAATGTTTTAAACCGTTGTGCCAGCCAACAAAACATCACTGCAGACCCTCAGCCTCCTCTTCTGCCCCTGCCACAGACCATACCACCCTTTTTTTTTTCCGCATGAGGACTAGAAGACTGCTCTTTCTTTCTGTCCCCCACTCAGAGGTCCCTGTCCTAATCTCCTTGGTAAATTAAGGCTTCTAAAGATGAAAGCCAGGAGGGAAGGATCTTTGCAGATGGATTTTACTTCCCTCTTTGCTGCAAAACCTCTGGGACCAAGAAGTCCAGAGCCTCTTACCCCTTGAATGAAGCGAAAGGAAAAGAGAGAAAAATGCAGAGGAAAAAAACATGAATTACCATCTAAAAATATTTCACCATGCCTATTTGCCAAGTCATCATTTTGCATATTTAACGGTTGACCTCAAGTTGATACTCATCAAATGCATGGCTCTCCATGTGATGAAGTTTCATCTCCTTTAGAATTTTAAACCTAGAAGGCTTTTTTTTTCTTACTTAGCCTGACTGGACCATTTTAGGGGATTTTTTTTTAACAAAGTCTGTTTTTGTCATTTCTAGTTGGTATTTATCAAATGTTACTTTTGTAGAATAAGATCTAAACTCCTTTATAAGACTACAAAATATGACTTTTGCTGTCCTCTCTAGCTTTATCTCCTACAACCCAGCCCCTCCTCACTGGTCCTCACATTCTCCAAGCTTGGTCTTGCCCAGGCCTGTGGTCCCCTCCTTGGCGCTGCCTTCCCCACCCGCTCCTGGCTCATTTCCTCCCTCAGCCAGCTCTCCACTCAAATGTCATCTCCTTTAGGAGCTTTCACCACCCCCGGCCCCTGTCATTTCCACCTCCTCCTGCTTGTTTTTCTTAATGGCACATAATGCTTTCTGAGCAGCAACTTAGATGTGGCGGATACTTGATGAACATTCGTTGAGTGGATAAGTGAACTTACACTGTCTGCTAATTCATGTACGTGTCTGCTCCCCTATCTCTCCTCCTCAGCCCAGGTTTTCTCAACATTCTTTGCTGCATCATTCTTTTTTCTGTGGGTCTTTGTTGCTGTGTGGACTCTTCTCTAGTTGCAGTATCAGGGGCTATTTTCTAGTTGCGGTGCTTGGGCTTCTCATTGCGGTGGCTACTCTTGTTGCTGAGCACAGCCTCTAGGGCACAGGCTCAGTAGCTGTGGCACACTGGCTTAGTTGCCCTGTGGCATGTGGAATCTTCCCGGACCAGGGATCAAACCCATGTCCTCCACATTGGCAGGCGGATTCTCAACCCCTGGGCCACCAGGGAAGCCCGCTGGATCATTATTGTGTGTTGGGGGAGAGGGGCTCTCCTGTGCATTGTTGACCAGTAGCATCCCAGGCCTCTACCCTCCAGATGCCAGGAATAACCACCCCCCTCCAAGTCATGACAACCAAAAATGTCTCCGGACATGGCCAAATGTCCCTTGGGAGGCAAAATCATGCCTAATTGAGAACCACTGCTCCGGATAATGGGTTCCTCAAGAGCTGTGAGGGTCTTCTTCAGTGCTGTATCCCCAGGGCCTGGCCCTCTTTGAATGTAGGCGTGCCTACAAAAGCCCTCACAGTGAAGTTATTGGTACTGGAGCTTTGGGGTCTGCACCTTGCCCTAGTAGGACCATCGGGGACTCTGGAACCACACAGACTGGATCAAACCACAGTTGGATCCTGTTGAAATGGTGCAGTCTGGCAAGTTACTTCTACCTCTGAGTCCCTGTCTGCATCCGCACAAGATGGGTTTGGGTGATCAAATAAAATCACCCGACCATGCAAAGAGCCGGTAGAGAGGGTGGGCACACAGCCTGTTCTCGGTCTTGTTTGTCAAAAAGTCTGGGTGAGAACAGTGACAGAGGTGGGATCGGAGGGCTCCGCCCTTACGAGGAGGCAACCCTGTGTGCAGGTGTGTCCAGGGGAGTCCCAGCATCATTGTTACCAGGGCCCACTTCACTCCCAGAAGCATCCTGGTTCTGTTGAGAAACCATCTAAACTGTCTGCTCACCCAGTTTGGCTGGGCAGGGGGGCGGGGATGGGAGCCAGATCAGCTCTTGCCTTATTCTGTGAGTTTCTTCTTACAAGAGTCCATATCATGGACTTCCTTCATGGTCCAGTGGTTAAGACTCCGCCTGGCAATGCAGGGGGCATGAGTTTGATCCCTGGTCAGGGAAACTAAGATCCCACGTGTCTCGAAGTAACTAAGCCCATGAACCACAACTCAAGAGTCCATGCCCCACAATGAAAGATCCTGTTTGCTGCAGCTAAGACCCGATGCAGCCAAAAAAAGTCTTATTTCTTTCTCTCCTCTTTCCTAAGGCAGAAATCTCCCACCCCCAACGCCAGCCTTTCCCTCTGTCACTCCTGTTTTGAATTGTTCTTTTTCTTCTAGTCCAGTGCTTGGTCTATTTCTGCTCGGCTTCTCTCAGCTTGCTAGAACCATGGGACATCTTTTTTTTTTTTTGACTCTGAGTTGCTGACTTTCATTTGGACTTTGTTTTTCTTGTGGTCGTCGTGGGCTGGGCAGCTGGGAGGGAGGCTGGGCAGGGTTGGGACTGTTTGGAGCTGGGGGGACGGGCTCTGACAGCAGCCTGTCCCCTGGGTGTGTTAATTCCACCCTGGGGCTGACAGAAACATAGAAAAAGACTCTCTGAGCCTTCAAGGATGGGTGGAAAGGTGTGAAAGCCCTTGCCCAGGAGGAAGCTGGATGACAGATGCTGAGGCTCCGGGGACACACGGCATCCATCCTTCCTTCATCCATTTCTCCTTCCACAAATAGTCCTGGAGCCTCTCCCCTGTGCCAGGTAACAGGAGAACAAGCAGGTGAGCACTCTGCCCTTGAGGGCTTGTGTCTAGTGGGGGAGGCAGGGAATTAGCAAGTGGTTGGGACTGTGATATGAAGAGACAGTCCCAAGGCTGGGGACCATCCCTTGCTAGGGGCTCAGGGGCCTTCCCAGAGGCCCTAAGGATGGGAGGACTCAGCTGGGGAAGGATGCCGTGGGGGTGATGGGGGCAAGAGAGAGAGAGTGCTCCATCAGAGGGGTAGCAAATTCAAAAGCCCCAAATGGATGGGATCTTGGAGGATCGATGAGAAGGTGGCCGTGGGAGGTGACTGGGGAGCAAGGGAGGGCTGGAGATGAGTGAGACACAGAGGCCAGTGGTGCAGGGCTTGAGTTTTCTTAGCAGAACAAGAGGGAGGAAGCCAAGCTTTAGGGTTTTCAGCAGGGAAGTTTCCCTGGAGGGGCCAGACATGGATGCAGATGCCCTGGGCAACAGTAGGGAAGTGGAAACTTGGGTTTGATTGTGACCTGCTGTGGATGTCAGGCCAGGAAATGTGGGCCTTGCCCAAGAGCAGGTGCAGTTGGGGACCTCTGAGGCTTTAAGTGAAGAAGTAGTAAGGTCCGGGGGCAAGTTCTATGAACATGGTTCTTGGGGTAGAGGAAGGGGCTTCCCTGGTGGCTCAGTGGTAAAGAATCCACCCACCAATGCAGGAGACATGGGTTTGGTCCCTGGGTGGGGAAGATCCCCTGGAGGAGGGCATGGCAACCCACGCCAGCGTTCTTGTCTAGAGAATCCCTTGGAAAGAGGAGCCTGGTGGGTTACAGTCCATAGGGTCGAAACGAGTTGGACACAACAGAAGTGATTAAGCTGCGTGCATGGGGAGGAGAAAGGGGTGGACACAATCCAGGAGCCTCGCTATAAGGCCATGTGGGCATCTGGCCACAAGGAGATGGTGGCAGTGGGATCAGAGAAGGAGGGGGGTGGACTTGAGAGAAGCAGGGTTGGCAAGACTTGGTAATCTGTAAACCAGAGGGCAGAGGTGGGAGTTGTCAGGGTGCCCCATCATAGCGGACCATGATGAAGTGGAGAGTCGTGCCCTGAGGTCAGGAAGACAGAGGGCTGCATTCCGGGTGTGTGAGGGTTGAGACAGGACCTCTTGTGGGAAATGCTTGCTCATCACGTGTCAATCTGTACAGGGCTAGGAGGGAGGGGACAGAGAATAGAGGAGAGTAGAAAGTCCCTGATACCAAAAGAGATGCAGCAGGAGACCAAGGGAGGCAGAGGGAGATGAACAGACCCACTAGGACGGAGGGGAACACACACAGGGAGAAAGAGAGGAGACACGGCGAGAGAGCAGTAGCAAAGACACCAACATTGACTGAGCCTCTACGTTAAAGCCTTTGACTGTGTGGATCACAACCAACTGTGGAAAATTCTTAAAGAGATGGGAACACCAGACCACCTGACCTGTCTCCTGAGAAGCCTGTATTCAGATCAAGAAGCAATAGTTAGAACCGGACATGGAGCAACAGACTGGTTCAAAATTGGGAAAGGAGTACGTCAAGGCTGTATATTGTCAGCCTGTTTATTTAACTTATATGCAGAGTACATCATGCAAAATGCTGGGCTGGATGACTCGCAAGCTGGAATCAAGATTGCTGGAAGAAATAACAGCCTCAGATATGC
Source organism: Cervus canadensis (assembly GCF_019320065.1). Classification (NCBI taxonomy): domain Eukaryota; kingdom Metazoa; phylum Chordata; class Mammalia; order Artiodactyla; family Cervidae; genus Cervus; species Cervus canadensis. The sequence goes on along the minus strand of NC_057417.1, from coordinate 19,253,053 downwards.
AGATGTTACCACCCTAATGGCAGAAAGCAAAGAGGAACTAAAGAGTTTCTGGATGAAGATGAAACAGGAGAGTGAAAAAACTGGCTTAAAACTCAGCATTCAAAAAATGAAGATCATGGCACCCGGTCCCATCACTTAATGGCAGATAGATGGGGAAGAAATGGAAACAGTGGCAGATTTTATTTTCTTGGGCTCCAAAATAACTGTGGACGGTGACTGCAGCCACAAAATTAAAAGACACTTGCTCCTTGTAAGAAAAATTATGACAAACCTAGACAGCATATTAAAAAGCAGAGACATCATTTTGACAATAAAAGTCAGTATAGTCAAAGCTACTGTTTTTCTAGTAGTCATGTATGGATGTGAGAGTTGGACCATAAAGAAGGCTGAGTGCCAAAGAATTGATGCATTTGAATTGTGGTGCTGGAGAAGACTCTTGAGAGTCCCTTGTACTGCAAGGAGATCAAACCAGTCAATCCCTAAGGAAATGAACCCTGAATATTCAGTGGAAGGACTGATGCTGAAACTGAAGCTCCAATACTTTGGCCACCTGATGCAAAGAGCTGACTCAATGGAAAAGACCCAGATGCTGGGAAAGATTGAGGGCAGGGGGAGAAGGGGGTGACAGAGGATATGATGGTTGGATAGCATCACTGACTCAATGGACATGAGTTTGAGCAAGCTCTGGGAGATAGTGAAGGACAGGGGAGCCTGGTGTGCTGCCGTCCATGGGGTCGCAAAGAGTTGGACATGATTTAGCAGCTGAACAACAATAATGTGTTGATAAACTCATCATTTGAAGTTGAAAATATCCTATGTTGAAAATACGTTTAATATACCTAACCATCAAAGCTGAGCCTGTGCTGCCAGGACAGTGTTTCTCAGCCTTATATTCATTTTTATTTTATTTTTTGGCTGCGCTCAGTCTTTGTTGTGGTGCATGGACTTCTCTCTAGCTGTGGCATGAGGGCTCAGTTGCCCCACCGTGTGTGGGGCCTTAGTTCCCCCATCAGGGATCGAACCCCCGTCCTCTGCATCGGGAGGCAGATTCTTAACCACTGGACCTCCAGGGAAGTCCCTCAACCTTATATTCATTCTTGTTCCATGTTTTATACCTTTTTTTTTTTCCTAATTGCCCCTCGCCTCATGAAATCTGAACTCCAGTTATTCTATACACCTGTTTACTTACATTATATACATCTGTGCTCTCTATACAGTTAGGTTTTTTCATTTTTGCATGTGCTAGGATGGTAGTGACCTTTTAGGCTGAGACTTTCACATTGAGCCTGCCTTGAAGTGAGTCAAGCCATGGCCTTGAGGCCTGGGGGCCTGGGGGCCTGGCGTCTACCCTCCTCTCTGATCTACTTGCCAGCTGTGGGTCTTTGCTGACTTTGTCGTTCTGTGCAATTTAATTTCCTTCACAGAGCACCTCCTATGCACTGAGCCTGTGCTGGACCCAGGGCTGCGGATCTGAGCAGAGTGTGACCCACCCCCCAATTTCTGTGAGCTTATGGCCTGGGAGTGGTGGAGGGAGGGGACAGGCATGGTCCGAGTCTGACGATGACTGACAATGACAGGGGTGTCAAAATTCTGGGGTCACTTAGAAAGGTCGAGACTGTGGAAAGATTGGATCCCTAGTGAAAATTCTAGATTTTTGTTTTTAAATGAAAGCCCAATTATCAAGAAAGTTGATCACCCATATTTTGTTGGTGGGAATCTAAGACAGTACAGCTGCTCCAGGAAATAGTTCAGCAGTTATTTTCAAAAGTAAGAATGGATCACCGTAAGACTTACCAGGAGACCCGGGAATTGCACTCTTGGGCATTGATCCCAGAGAAAGGAAGACTGATTTTCACATGGGAACTTGTACAGGAGTGTTCATAGTGACTTTATTTGTAATAGCCCCAAACCAGAAAACAACCAAATGTCCTTCAGTGAGTGAGTAAACAAATAGTTAATAAACACTTAATAAAATTAATATTTGCTTAATAAATAAAAAAAGTAAATAAATAAGCAGCACATCCATCTCATGGAACTCAGCAAAAAAAAAAAAAAGGACCACTACTGATACACAGAATAACTTGGATAGACATCAGGGACATTATGCTGAGTGAAAGAAGGAATACCTATCACATGATTCCATCTATGTAACAGTCACTTAATAACATAGTTATGGATTAGAAATTGCCAGGGATTAGGGATGGCAGGCAAATTGGGTGTGTGTAGAAAAAGGCAACCTGATGGGGTCTAGTGATGGTGCAGTTGAGTATCTTGATTGTGGCGGTACTTATGCAGGGCTACACATACACATATGACAGAGCTACACATAAACACACAAGGGTGCAAGCACTTTTCACCAAGAACTGGTGAAATCTGAGTCAACTACAGATTGTGCCGTGGTCAATTTTTTGACTTTGATATTGGCCCCTAGGACCATGCAAGTTGATAAGTGTTAACACTGGGGTACGTGTGCGTGAGACTTCCTTGTATATTTCTTTCTTCCCTTTTTTAAAGAAAATTTTGGCTGCGCCGGGTCTTCATTGTGGCATGCAGGCTCTTTGTTGTGGCGCTCAGGCTTTTTCTAGTTGAGGGGCTCAGGCTCTAGCGTGTGAGGACTCAGTAGTTGCCCCCAGGTCTGTGGGATCTTAGTGCCCCGTGTCCGCTGCATTGCAAGTTGGATTCTTAACCACTGGACCACCAGGGAAGTCCCCCTTGTACATTTCTTTGCAACTTCCTGTGAATCTATAATTATCTCAGAGTAAGAAGTTTAAAAAAAAATTCCAGTAAGAGTTACGAGGTGGCTCAGAGATGATCTGGTTGGAAACCTCCCCTTTCTACGTCCCCTACACTGTGTGGTCTGCGTCACCTGTCGCCTTGTTCTCTCCAGTCTGAAGAAGGTCCCAGGAGATCAGAAGCAGAATTGGGACTGTCCTGAGTCAGGAGCCCCATCAGAGCAGCCAGTGCCAAACACAGCAGGACAGGGAGGCCCAGATCGGGCTGTTCCTCTCTTCCCTGCTTTTGCTTGGGGTGTTTACTGGTCCAGGCTGCCTTTCTCCTTCCTCCCCACCTCCCCTTGTTCCCTCTTGGTGAATACATATTGATTTTTCCTGGCCCAGCTCGAAGCTCCCCTCCCCTTCCAAGCCTTTTCCCCAGGCCCAGGTAAAACTGACCTCATCTCTCCCCCTGGCTCCTTCCAAGGGTTGAAAATGTAAATGCTTCCAGCGATGTGGAAGGAAATGTGGATGCGTGAGTGGGTGGGGCTATTGCAAGATTGACAAAGGCAGCAGACTGGGAGCTGATGGGCCCCACGGGTACCACGTGCCCATGAGGCTTGGCCGCCACCAGGCCTCACTGACCAGCACAGCTCTGACCAGCTCCAGCTGAAGGTCACCGAGGGGAAATGTGGACCCAGTCTTGCCAGAGTTTCTGATTTTTACAAGAGAAGCCAAAACTCCCATATTTTTAATGGAAATCCTCCAGATTTTTCAATGTTTCCCCCACTCCGAAAAAAAATTAGTCATTTTTTACAGCTCTAGCCAACCTCTGCTTGGTTGGGTTCAGTCCACGGCCTGCCGGTTTTCGATTGTGGATGTATGTATTTCTGTTTTCGTATTTGTAATCATGGATTTTCCTTCACTGTTTATGTGGCCCTCCTCATTAGTGCTGGGAGAATGGCCATGCCATAGTCACAGCTGTATGCCTGGTGGCTGATCCAATGCTTTGCACATAGAGGATGCTTCGTAAGTGTTAGTTGAATGAATGAGTTGGAGTGTTAGGCGCAAGTCAGGGGCTTGCAGAGTGGTCAGAAGATTAAAGAAGGGCACTGGGACCTGTCAGCTGTGTTTTCAGCAGGTGGGGCTGAGGGGGCAGCCTGTGCTCGTCCTTGGCCTTGTCCAGACTGGTTGTGGTGATTAAAATTCTGCCACATCCTTTGCATGCTTTTGGAATCGAGGGTTGGGGGTGTATGCAGGCCACTGGGTCTTTCATACAAATGAGCCTGGCCCCAGGCACAGAGCCAGGAAGCAACTGGGCTTTGGTGGGGGGATAGGCAGAAGCAAGAATTTTAATAAGTTTAATAAAATTTGGAAGTAAAACCCACGATCCTGGAACTGCTTGGTTCTAGCGGTTTTAACCTACTTATGGAGTGGGTGTAGTGATGGATGCCAGGTGCTCGGGGGCCTGGTCTCTGGGGAAACCCAAGGGTGGCCAGGTAGTGGCCCAGTGGAAGCTGGACTCTGAGGGGCGTGGTCAGGAAGTGTCACCCGGTCCTGGGGGCGTGGCTTTGGCGGAAATCGGACAGGTGGGCGGGGCAGCAGGAGGTCCTCCTGAAAGCCTGTTATTCTACTGTCCATCTGGTAGCCAGGACTGCAGCCAGCTGGGGGACAGGCACAGGGTCCATCCCTGGGGGAGAGGATTGGATAGGGAAACTGAGGTCAAAGCCCTGCTGTAGGGAGAAGGCCACATTCTGGAGTCTCTTAGGCAGGGTGGGTCGGGGCTTAGTGGGGGGACTGGAGTTTTCCACTCACCAGAGGGAAGGGGACTCTGAGGGACTCCAGTCACAGCTGTTTGGCGGGGCCCACTAATCTGCACTGCCCATGAGTGATCTACACAGGAGCCAGGCCCCTCTGCTCCCAGGAGTTTCCATTTTGTCCCCAACGTGCCAGGCACTCTCCTGCTTTAAGGCATGATTTGATCTGTCTGGTGGTTCCCGAATCCCTAGTACCTGGTTCAGAGTTGGCCTCCACAAATGCTTGTTGACCAGGGGAGTTAACAGAAACCTGCCTGACAGTAACTCAGCGGGGTTTCTGTGTGTGGTGAGAGATGCTCTGGCGAGACATGGAAATCTTGGAAGCTGCCTACTGCAGAAGTGAAGTGATAAGACATGTGGCAATCTGAAGGAGGCAAGGTTCAGGTAGAGGGGCAGCAAGTGCAAAGGCCCTGAGGTAGAAACTTGATTGGCATATTCAAGGGACAACACGGAAGCCAGAGTGTTTTGAGAGGAATGAAAGAGGGGAGGAGGGTGGGGTAAGGTCAGGGATGGAGACTTAGATTTCCATTGTCATGCCTTAATCCATCAGCCCCCTGCATTGATGGTGGACTTTTAGGATGTTTTCAATCCTCCTCTGCAGTGAATAACTTTGTCTGTGTATCTTTGCTCACATGTGCAAATATGTCTGAGGGTAAATTCCTCGAAGTGGAATTACTGGGTCAAAAAGAAGGTGTGTGTTTTCAGTTTTGACAGCTGGCTTCCTCTTAGGGTCTTCCACACCCTTGAATTCCTTGGTCCCTACCTGGGCCTGCTGTCGCATCCTGGCTATTTCACACGGAAGGGCTCTGCTGTCTCCCAGGCTCCCATCTTTATTCCACCCCGCCCCCCTACCCCACAGCTCCAGGTGGCTGGGGAGTCTTAAGAGCCCCTTGGAGGACACTTCCCCTTGATGGAAATTCTCCACGCCTGAGAACTCTTCTCACAAACGTGCTTTCCCCAGGAATTGGAAACTAACTGATGGCTATTTTGAGACACAGAATTGAGCCTGTGCTTGCCCATTATCCATCTCTGGGAAGGGGGCCAGATGGCAGAACACCTGGCTGGGAAGGAGACCCCCCCTGACCCCCATGCTTCCCCTCTGGATAAAGCTGAGTCACCTCTCATGACATCACAAGGCCTGGGGGCTCTGAGACCCACCCACTCTGAGGCCCACCCACTCTGAGACCAAAGAGTCAGCCAACATTTATCAAACACTTACTCTGTGCTCTGTGCTCTTATGTATAATATGACTGTAAATGGGAGGCGTGTCACCCCTCCTCCACTTACACCTTCCCTATGACTTTCTGCTGTGTTCTGAATGAAATCCCAACCTCCCCGTCTCCCTGCACCCTTCACCCCTTGCTCTCAGGCTCCAGCCACACTGACTTCTCCCCACTCCTGGGCCTTGGCAATTGCTGTTCCCTCTGCCTGGGACTCCTCCAGGCTTTTTCATGATCAACTCCTCCTTATCTAGGAAGGTTCTAGCTTGAAGTTCTAGCTTGAAGTCACTTCCCAGAGGGGCCTTCCCCGATAATCTAACCTGAAGTAGCTTCCCCCAAGGCACTCTGTCTTCTTGCTCGGTTTCTTCCTTGAAATCACACGTGTAGTGTCTGTTTCCCCCACTTGCATGTCAGCTCCATGAGGACTGGGACTCTGTCTTGTTTGCCACTGATTCCCTAAGACTTAGATCAGTATCTGGCACATAATAGCTGCTCAAGGGATATTGGTTGTATGAGTAAATGTGACTAGGTATTTATTATCTCTGCTTTCCAGATGAAGAAATGGAGCCTCAGAGATGTTCAGTAACTTGCCCTTGTACACACAGCTGGGAAGTTGCAGAACTGAGATTCTGCCTGACTTCCAGCCAGTGGTCTCTCCCCTGCTGGATGGCCAAATGGACATTGTTGGCTGTCTTGAGATGACAGGCAGGTATCTGGCTGGTGTTTGAAACTTGAAGGCCAGCAATGTCCAGGTAGGTGTGCCAGGGAGTCTGAGAAGACAGGAATGAGGGACTGCTGTCCCTTCATTCTCTTCTCTTTGAATAGAGCCAAGCCATCCACTGGCCATGTAATATTACAAGTCCTGGAGAGGCCTGGGGGCTCTGAGACCCACTGGGATGGAGCCCACAAAAGAGTCAACCAGTAGGCAAGATCTGGGTCACTATCCAGGGCCACCCCTCTCCGCCCCCACCTCACATTTGCCCTGATCCTTCTCATCCAGGGTCTTCTAGAGCTCCATCCCCTGTAGCCTGAGGCTCCTTCTGATAGCTCTCAGTCCTGCCCCCTCCCCAGCCAGATTTCTGCTTTTCTTGTCATCATGCTTAGTCATAGCTCTTCGCTGAGGTTCAGGCTGCATGGGAGGCAATGTTGGTGTTATATATCTGGAGAACCTGGCTCTTCAAGGGGGCACATGGACAGTGCTCAGTACAGCCTCAACACTTGTAGAGCAGACTACATGGACCCACGACTCATTCTCATAACTAAATGGGGAAACTGAGTCATAGACATTTAACAGAATTGCTCAGGGCACAAGGCCAGTTAAGTGGTGGATGCAGGATTTAGACCTAGGCAAATCGTGGACTGTGTGGAGGCAAATTTGGATCCAGTGTGGACTCTGACTCTGGAGTCCGCACTGTTCTGTCTCTCATGACAGCATCTGAGGTGGTCTGCTAGTTGGGGAAAGAGGCCCAGCCAGCAAAGGGGGAGGAGGAAGGTGGTCTAGTCTGGGAGGCAGAGGTAGGGTGACGGGGATGATGTATTCCCAGGGGCCCTGGAGGATAATCAGCAATTGGGATGGAACTTCGTACTTTGGTTGGGAAGGCCTCTATCAGCTTGGTGGTGGGATGAAGTGTAGGGGACACTCCTGGACTTGACTTGGGAAGGGAACCCATGCAGACCCCACCTCCTGAGGCCGCAGGTCAGGAGCAGGGGAGCCAAGAGTGGATGTGGCTGCAGGGCTCAGCCTTGCTGGGACAGGCAGGGGTCCTCTGCAGTGGGGTACTACCTAGAACCACGCTTCACTTGCCTGTGCTCCTCCGCAGCTCACAGATGCAGATGAGCCCCTGTGGGCTGAGGACCCTCCCCCCACCCGCCGCCCCAGTCCAAATCTCTGCTCTCAGCACTGGGGAGCCCTGGTGAGGGTACCTGCCTGAATCCCAGACCTTCCTTGGAAGAAAGGCTGGAAAACCCACTCCCACCCGAGGAAGGAGCAGAGGAGAAAAGTTGAGGGTCTTGGGCAGGTATGCCGGGTGGATGGGAGCAAAGGCAGTGATGTCCGGACCTGCAGTGATGCTTGTGACACACCCTACCCTCCAGGAGTGCCCCCTGGGCCCAGACAATCCCAGCTGCTCACCTGAGGGAGCTCAGCACTTAGAGGGAACCAGGGGCAGCCCCTCAACGCCCAGCTCCAGGCTCTCTGCACCTCCCCACTCCTGCTTTGCCCTCCCATCACCCTGGCTGTGCATGGCCAGGTCCCAGTCTTGAAGGCTTCCTTCTTGGCTCCTGTTCCAGGACAGAGGTGGACCCCGTGGGATCTGCAGTCCATTGGCATCTGGGCCCCTCTGAGGCCTCCTGAGCCTAGTCAGGAAAGGGGCCTGGGGAGAGATTCCCTGAGCCAGCATCACTTCTGAGGGGGCTGCCAGTGCCCTGCCCCCACCTCCATATAGCACATAAGCCCACCTCCCTGCAGTCACAGATGAGGCTCCCACCCTCCTGGCCTCCTGAACCAAGGAAAGTGGCTTCCTTCCACCTCAGGGCCTCTGTGCTTGCCCTCATCTACCCCTGGGCCTATATTCCCCAAATCTTCAAAACTTTCAGGCCTTGATGAATGCGTGAGTCGCTATGCTGAGCACCTGAAACTATCACAACGTTGTTAATTGGCTGTGTGTGCATGTTCAATTGCTCAGCCGTGTCCAGCTTTGTGCGACCCCATGGACAGTAGCTGGCCAGACTCCCCTGTCCCTGGAAATTTCCAGGGATCTTCCCAACCCAGGGATCTAACCTGTGTCTTCTGCATCTCCTGAATTGGCAGGTGGATTCTTTACCACTGTGCCACCTGGGGAAGCCCTAAGTTAATTGTCTATACTCCAATACAAAATAAAAAAAATTTTTTAAAATTCAGGTCTCAGCTTAAATGTCCACTTTGTTGGACATGCCCACCCTGACTTCCTTGACCAGACTTACTACCCCGTCACCCGTTACCCCTAGGGCCACCGGGGAAGCCCCTCCCAATCCCCTTTTTTCCTCGCACCCCCTCTTTACCTTCACAGCATGTTCTGAACTCTGAATTTTGAATATGCATCTATGTTTCTTTTCCGTCTTCCTTCGTGAAGCTATCAGCTCCATGAGAGCAGGGATCACGCTTGTCTTTAAAAAAAAAAAATTGTATTGGGTTATATTTGCTTGTTGTGTTAGTTTCTACTTCAGCAAAGTGCATCAAAGTGCATCTGTATGAATACAGATATCTTCTCTTTTTTGGAGTTCCTTCCAATTTAGGTCACCACGGAGCAGAGTAGAGTCCTCTGTGCCATACAATAGGTTCTCATTAGTTATCTTATATATAGTAGTGGATATATGTCAATTCCAAACTCCCAATTCATTCCACGTCCCTTTTCCTCCCTTGATGTCCATATACTTGTTCTCTACTTCTGCGTTCCTATTTCTGCTTTGCAAATAAGATCATCTATGTCTTTTTTTTTAGATTCCACATATATGTACAATATAGGACATTTGTTTTTCTCTGACTGCCTTCACTCTGTATGACACACTCCTTTATATCCTGAACCACGAAGAGAGCCTGGTACACAGGAAGTGCTTAATAAATATTTATTGACTGAAGGAATGAATGGAAGGGGCTGTGATGGGATGGTAACACATCTGAATGGAGCTGGGAAGACCTGGACTCACACTTCTTTCATGCTGTGTTACCCTGGGTGAGGCCTCACCAAGCCTGGGATGAGGTAAGGACAACATGAGATGTGGGACAGTTGAGTGCTTTACACGCTATAGAGTCCCCAGGGAAGGGAAGGGCTGAGCGGAGATTTTGTTCCCTAGAGGTTTTGCAGGAAGGCGTCTCCCTTTCCTAGCATGAAGGTGGCTTCCTGGGCAATGAAACTAACTGGATGGCATCACAGCTTCAGTATGGGGAAGTTGGAAGCTCAGAGCACCTACGATCTCACTGGCCAGAAGAATCAGGTTTGCATTTCAGTTAATGGGACAGAGGGATGGAAGGGGAGCCCTGGGAGGAATGTTCTCGAGGCTGCTTATGATGGTCTCTGGTCACTCTGTGCTGAGGGGGAGGTGAAACCCAAGTACAGTGAATATTCCTGCTTGTGACTTGGACACATATAACTAGATATTCTCGGGGCAGTGAGAAAGTGAGTGAGAGAGAGAGACAACCAGACATATGAGAGTTATAGGCAGAGACAGAAGGAAACAGAAAGAGGGAGATAGAGTCAAGAGCAGAAAGAGAAAAAAAAAAACAAAACCTGGGACTTCCTTGGTGGTCCAGTAGTTTAGACTCCATGCTTCCAATGTAGGGATGTGGGTTCAAGTTCCTGGTCGGGGAGCTAAGATCCTGCATGCCATGTGATATGGCCAAAAAAAAAAAAAAACAAAGAAAAAAGCCAAAGGGAGGGGTCTGCCAGTGGCCCTGTGAGCATGTGCCCCAGAGGACAGTGAGATAGGATTGTCCAGTATGCTGGCCCTGCCCCCATCCATTTCAGGGCCCCTAATGCCTTTCATGGGATTTCCCAGTGGCTCAGACAGTAAAGAATCTGCCTGCAATGCTGGATACCCAGGTTCTATCCCTGGGTTGGGAAGATCCCCTGGAAGGGCATGGCAACCCACTCCAGTATTCTTGCCTGGAGAATTCCATGGACAATGGGGAGCCTGGCAGGCTAGGGTCCATGGGCTGCAAAGAACTGGACACAACTGAAGCAACTTAGCACACACACATGGAATCTTTAGTTGTGGCATGCGAAGTCTTAGTTGCAGCATGTGGGATCTAGGTCCCTGACCAGGGATCGAACCCAGGCCCCTTGCACTGGGAGCATGGAGTCCTAGCCACAGGACCACCAGGGAAGTCCCTGACTCAGTATTTCTTACCCCTCAGGCCTGTGCATTCTTCCTCCATGACTATAGATAGCCACATCCATGTACTGTTACTTAGCATTTTTTCCCCTCTAAATCACTCTTTTTGAAATTTAAATTTATTCAGAAAGGAAGTTTCCGATCACTATTGGGACTAAAAGTCAGTGTCCTCTGCAATAAATAGAAAGAAACTGTAAATCTGTAAAAATAAAAACATTACCATTGTAAAGATGTTTATGTAGCATCTAAAATAGTGGTCTCACCCCCGGGGGTAACTTGGCCCACTCAGACCTTCCCCAGACCGCCAGGGCCACTTGGTAACATCTGGGGACATGTGGGATGGTCACGACTAGGGGAGGCAGGAGGTGACTATTCCTGGCATCCAATGGATAAACATCCTGCAGTGTACAGAGCCGCTCACCCCTCAGCAAAGGGTTATCTGGCCCTAGATACCAATAGTGCTGAGACTTAGAGCTCCTGATCTAAAATAAGCTTGAGCACCCCAGGGAGGTGTGCCCCATACTCGGGCAGCTCTGACCTGGTTAGTTGCACCTCATCCTTCAGGCTCAGCTGGAACATCCACTCCAGAGATTCCTGCCCTGACCCCCAGGGCAGAGGACCCCAGCCATCAGCTCCTCTAGCCCCTGCCCCTCCCACCTCCCAACACTCTGATCCTTGGCAGTTGTTTGCGGCGTGTGTCTTTCCCCAGCCAGACCTTCAAGCAGGCAGGCGCCATATCTGTCTCTATCTTTCTTCCGTCCCTAGCACAGTGCTGGTTTGGAGCAGGTGCTCAGTCGTTACGTGTGGAAGGAGGGAGGAGGGAAGGATAGAAGGAAGGACAGAAGGAAGGAAGAAAGGATGGAAGGAAAGGAAGGAAGAAGGGAGGAAACTTGGGCAAAGAAGTGTTGTGGCTTCTACTCCCAGAGTCCCTTTGGTGTGTCAGGCATGTAACCTCTCCTTGGCCCACTTTTTGTTCTCACTTGTGAGAGGGACACCCCAAGAGGACTCTGCACCCATCAGAGAGACAGCAGGCGCAAAAAGTCCCTGGCAAAGGGAAAGTCCTTGGAAAAGTTTAGGGGTGAAGGGGGACCCCTGGAGAGATGGGGGCTCATTCCCTCTTTCATTTATCTGCCATCACTGTCAAGAGTCCATATCCCGATTGTCCCCTTTCATCTCATAGGTGTCCTGGCTTGGGCAATCCTTGACGTGGTCCCTCTCACTGTCAGCCATTGTATCTAGTAGGTGGAGAGGTGAACAGGCTTGAGCGGGCTGTCCACCCCGGATGTCTTCTCTGCCCTGTAATCTGCTCCTTGCTCCCATCTCTCTGAGATCCTGCTCTAAGTGCCCGGGGATCTCTGGTTAGCAGCAGGGCCTGGAGGCTACAGGAGGGACTGGCTGGGAGCCTCTGGGAAGGTGCCACATAGCAGATAGGGCCGGGAACATCATGCCCAGGTGAAGCCGAATCCAGCCTCTGTCCCCTGACACCAAATTAAATCTCGGAGACGGAGTTTTGGGTGAAGTAGTAAAGAACGGCTGCATTGTTTTGCCAGGCAAAGGGGGTCACAGGGGGCTGTGTGCCCTCAGAACTGTGTGTCCTGACCTGCAAGGGGGGCTGTGAAGAGTCTGAGAGTGTTCAAGGAGCAGGGTGTGGTCAGCTCGTGGACATTCTTCTGATTGGTCGGTGATGCGTTAAGTGGGAGTCAGCGTCATCAACCTTCTGGTTCCAGCCTGTCTAGAGTCTATGTGCTTGTGGGCAGTGTTAAGTTCTCCCACTTGGTAAGGGTTTCAGTATCTGCAGAACAATTTGAAGATATTGTCATGTGTATCCCTTGATTGGGGAGCAGGACCCTGCCCCAAGGATGCACTATGTTTTTTCTAAAATTAATTAATTCTTTATTTTATTTTTGGTTATGCTGGGTCTTTGTTGCTGCAGGCGGATTTTCTCTCATTGCAGCAAGCAGGGGCTACTTTTGTTGCAGTACCTGGGCTTCTTACTGAGATGACTTTTGCAAAGCACAGGCTCTAGGACCACAGGCTTCAGTAGTTGTAGCATGAAAACTCAGTAGTTGTGGCTTGTAGGCTCAGTAGTTGCAGCTCGTGGGCTTTAAGTGTTGGCTCAGTAGTTAGGGCGCACAGGCTTAGTTGCTGCACACCATGTGGGCTCTTCCCAGGCCAGGGATCGAACCCCTGTCTCCTGCATTGGCGGGCAGACTCTTATCTACTGTGCCTCCAGGGAAGTCCCTGCCCTGTTGTTTCGTGGCTTTTCCTCCCGTGTCTCTGCCTCTGTCCCTTCCCTAATTAACAACTGTTTGAACCTGCCCCTTGGGACTCAGAAAAGTCAGGGAGGGTGAATGAATTCTTTTCCTATAACCAGTGGGGGACACAGAAAGGCTTTCATGCCCAGGAGGCCCACAGGGTTCTGCTCGGTTTTGCAGAGTCAAGGCTATTCCTTACAGAGGCGGTCCAAGTCCAAGGTGTAGATGGAATGTCAAGACCATGTTCTGTGATGTGTGGATTTCCAGGTGGAGATGTGGGAGAAGGTGGGGAGGGGGCAGGACGATGACTTGGACCTGTGAAGGAGGCCTCCCGTCTCTGCCTGGATCTCTGTGTGAGGTTCCCAGCGGGCTTTACTGAGAGCCCCCCAAGCACAGGCCAGACTTTCTCCTCCTCCTCCCACCATTATCCTCTAGGCCACAGGGCCTGCCTTCCTTCTCGGGGGCCTTAAGAGCATCCAAGGCTGCCACAGTGGGGTTGTCCACGTGAAGGGTCATACGGGAGTCAAGGGCTGGTACCCAGGCTGACAGCACTCATTCCGAATAGGATGTGCTGGCCTTGTCTATGAGCATGTGGATCAACACCCAGGATGTCCCCTGTCCACTTAGAAGGGCACAAGACCCTTTGCGGAGGCCAATTCACTCCCATGTGCTCCCAGGGATGAGGTGGAGGCTGGGACCCCTGGGGCTGCCCTGCTCATGTCTGCATCATGGAATCCATTCTCTCCTGGTGAAACTGTGCACCTCAGTTTGGTACTTGAACCCACATGCCTGGGACTCAAACCTGGCCAAAAGCCATGGTCTTCTAACTGAGATGACAAACCTGCTTTCAGGACTTAATGAAGCTGAGGTTCTTGGTGTCTCATCACAGAAAGAATTCAATGAGAGACAAAGTGGTGCGTAAGAAGTGGATTTATGTAGAGAGAAACACGCTTCACACACACAGTGTGGGCCATCTTAGAAGGTGAGGATGGCCTTGAAATCTGGGGTGGTTAGTTTTGGGGCTGGGTAATTTCATAGGCTAATGAGTGGGAGGGTTACTCCAGCTATTTCAGGTAAAAGGTGGAGATTTCCAGGAGTTGAGCTACCACCCACTTTTTGACCTTTGTGGTCAGCCTTGGAACTATCATGGTACCCGTGGGTGTGTCCTTTAGCTTGCTGATTTGTTACAGTGAACATGTACTGAGACTCAAGGTCTTGTGGAAGGCGACTAGTCTGTCATCTTGGACCTATTTTGTTCTAATTGGTTTATGTTGTGTCCTTTAGTTCAGGGTTTCCCTCGTAGCTCAGCTGGTAAAGAATCCACCTGCAATGCAGGGGACCCCAGTTTGATTCCTGGGTCGGAAAGATCTGCTGGAGAAGGGATAGGCTACCCACTCCAGTATTCTTGGGCTTCTGTGGTGGCTCAGCTGGTAAAGAATCTGCCTACAATGCAGGGAGACCTGGGTTCGATCTCTGGGTTGGGGAGATCCTCTGAGAAGGGAATGGTCTACTCAGTCCAGTATTCTGGTCTGGAGAATTACATGGACTCTATAGTCCATGAGGTCACAAAGAAGTGGATATGACTGAGCGACTTTCACTTTCACTTTTCAGTTCAGTTCAGTAGCTCATTTGTGTCCTACTCTTTTCGACCCCATGGACTGCAGCACACCAGGCTTCCCGGTCCATCTCCAGCTCTCAGAGCTTGTCATCCAACCATCTCATCCTCTGTCATCCCCTTCTCCTCCTGCCTTTAATCTTTCCCAGCACCAGGGTCTTTTCTAATGAGTCAGTTCTTTGCATCAGGTGGCCAAAGTATTGGAGCTTTAGCTTCAGCATCAGTCCTTCCAATGAACAGTCAGGGTTGATTTCCTTTAGGATGGACTGGTTTGATTTCCTTGCAGTCCACAGGACCCTCAAGAGTCTTCTCCAACATCACAGTTCAAAAGCATCAGTTCTTCGGCACTCTCCTTTCTTTATGGTCCAGCTCTCACATCCATATATGACTATTGGAAAAACCATAACTTTGACTAGACGGACCTTTATTGGCAAAGTAATGTCTCTGCTTTTTAATATGCTGTCTAGGTTGGCCATAGCTTTTCTTCCAAGGAGCAAGTGTCTTTTAGTTTCATGGCTGCAGTCACTATCTGCAGTGATTTTGGAGCCCAAGAAAATAAAGTCTGTCACTGTTTCTATTGTTTCCCCATCTATTTGCCAGGAAGCGATGGGACCAGATGCCATGATCTTCGTTTTTGAATGTTGAGTTTTAAGCCAGCTTTTCCACTCTCCTCTTTCAATTTCATCAGGAGGTTCTTTAGTTCTTCTTCACTTTCTGCCATAAGGGTGGTGTCATCTGTGTATCTGAGGTTATTGATATTTCTCCCGGCAATCTTGATTCCAGCTTGTGCTTCATCCAGCCCAGTATTTTGTATGATGTACTCTGCATGTAAGTTAAATAAACCAGGTGACAATATCCAGCCTTTATGTACTCCTTTCCCAATTTGGAACCAGTCATTCTGAGATGTGTCCTTGGGCTAAATCATTGTTTCAGAGGTTGTGTCCTGCCAGTTTGTTTCCCTCCTGTTTCACTGGGATCCACTATCCTCTCTTTCTCCTCCTCTTCTTCCCACTTCCTCCAGGCACATAACTTTACCTGGTCTCCAGGTGGAGGGGGGAGAAACTGGCTCTACGTGATCATATATGCTTCTAAACCTTTTCATGGAACACCTGCGTGTAGGCTTTAGAAATCCCCAAAGCCAGGGGTTTGATTTTTGTTTTCTCAGTCCTCTGTGACGGCCAAGGCCACAGAGGTCTTATGTCTAGTTACCCAAATGAAGGAGGGTGTGGGGACATATCCACTAATACAAAAAAAGGTCACCCACCACCAAAGGTCACCAGGTGGGAAGAGCTGACTCATTGGAAAAGACCCTGATGCTGGGAAAGATTGAAGGCAGGAGGAGAAGGGGACGACAGAGTATGAGATGGTCGGATGGCATCACCGATTCCATGGACATGAATCTCTGGCAGCAAACTCTCGGAGATTGTGAAGGACCAGGAAGCCTAGCGTGCTGCAGTCCATGGGGTTGCAAAGAGTTGGACACGATTGAGCGCCTCAGCAACGGTAGCAACAACCCCAAGATCCACTGGGGGCGTGGCCTCTGGACTCATTCTAGACTCTCACCTGGGGGACAGGGGTGTCTGAACCTACTATAGGAAAGGCAACCCCTTCCAGGGCCCAAGAGTGGGCTCTTGTCTAACACTCAGAAATAAATTGTCCGACGAGACACACATGCTGACAAAGCAAGAGACTGTATTGGGAAGAGGCGCTGGTGGAGAGCAGGAGGGTCAGGGAGCCCAGGAGAACTGCTCGGCCACATGGCTCACCATCTTGGGTTTTACGGCGGTGAGATCCGGGTTGTCTGTGGCCAGTCATTCTGACTCAGGCTCCTTCCAGGTGGTGTGCGCATCGCTCAGCCAAGATGGATTCCGGTGAGGAGGATTCTCAGGCGACATGTGGACTGATATCTCCTCTCTCCTTTTGATCTTTCCCGAATTCTTCCAGTTGGTGGTGATTTGTTAGTTCTGTGTTCCTTCCCAGGATTTTCTGTCATAAAGTAACTCATGCAAATGGTTACTGTGGTGCCTGGCCACCCTGGCCACGGGGTGGGTGATTTCAGCCAGTATTTTCCCAAACACCAAGACTCACCAAGATCTGGGCGTGGCCTCTGGACTCATTCTAGACCCCCACCTCGGGGCTGGGCTGTCTGAGCCCATTCGTTCTCTCGAGGCTGGATGGGGGTAGCTGGATGACAGAGGCTGGTGGGGATTTGATAAACCTTAGTGTGTGTGCTAAGTCGCTTCAGTCATGTCCAACTCTGTGCGACCCCATGGACTGTAGCCCACCAGGCTCCTCTGTCCATGGGATTCTCCCGGCAAGAATACTGGAGTGGGTTGCCATGCCCTCCTCCAGGGCATCTTCCTGACCAAGGGATTGAACCCACATCTCTTATGTCCCCTGCATTAGCAGGAGGGTTCTTTACCTTGATCCTTAGCGCCACCTTGATCCCTCCTTAAACACCAGCTCTGATTTGGGCCACTTCACTTTAAAGGGCAAATAGAGAAATGGGCAGAATCCAAACAGGAGTGATGCTAATGACTCGGGGGGCCTAGAAGGAGACCACTGGAGCAAGGGCAGAATAATTGGAATGATCTAGTGCCAGATGACAGAGTTGAGGGGTGGCTCGGTAATTGCCAAGCTCTGGGAAGGTTCTTCTCAGTAAGATGCCAACCGGCTCACCCCCATCCCCCTTGTCCTCGGAGGGCAGAGCAAGAAATTAGCTTAAATTGGCGCTGGAAAGATTTAGGTTATGTGTAAGGAGGAACTTTTTAAACCCTGAAATATGCTATCAAGAGAGGCTGCGGGTTCTCGGGAGAGTATCTAAAAATAGCCTGTTCTTTAAAAATAGATCTGGGCAAGCTTTAAACATAGCATCAGCTCAGCTTCTCGGGGATGGTTTTAAGTGCAGGCATGCCGGTATGAGGTCCTCCCCGAGCCAAAGGGCAGGAGGGAGAGTCAGCCTTTAGCCCCCATCAGGACAAACATCTGGATGTTTTAGATGTGCACAGATAAGGGGGTTCTTTTTCTGTCTGCCTCCTGGTTGATTGGTGTCAGAAATACAAACCTTTGGCCTCTCCAAGTTTTCTTTCCATGGGAGGATGTTATATGGCTGATGTTAATCGGGTCAGTCCCACCAGCTTCTCCCACTCCGTTCTCTTTCCTGAGTCAGGGCTCTCCAGGGCCTGAGGCTTTGCTGGGACTCCATCCATCTCCGCAGTGCCAGATGTGGCACCTCCAGACACCTGCTCACCCCGCCCCCTGCTCAGTACCCTCCTCCTGGCCTCATCCCCTCACTGCAGCTGCCCCTCCAGGACCTCCCTGCCTCCCACCTTCTTGCCAGTCTGCCTTCCATCAGTGGCAAGAGCAGGCTAGAGGGATCGGGTGGGCAGGGAGGTGGGAGGGGGCTTCAGGATGCGGGCGGGGGGGAGGAATACATGTATATCTATGGCCGATTCATGTTGATGTATGGCAAAAACCATCACAATGTTGTATAATTATCCCCCAAATAAATAAATTAATCTAAAAAAAAGAAACAGAGAGGGGGGGAAAAAAAGGGCTGCCTAGTTCTCAGCCCCAAACTTACAATTATGCAATTCCTGCCCATTGCTCTCAGGAGAAAGCCTGAACTCCCAGCATGGCTTCAAAACTTTCCACGCAGTGTCTTATTTACGCCTCCAGCAGCGCGCTCTCCACCCACACGCCCTACCTAACGGCTCATTACGGCCCCACCAAGCTACGATGCCTGTGGGCTTGGCCAGAGTGGCTCCAACTGCCTGGTCCACCCTCCCGCTTCTTCTCTGCTTGGATGTCACCCCCTCTAGAAGCCTTTCCTGACCCCCAAACTTGGTCTCAGAGCCTCAGCTTGGGTTCCTGTAGGCCCCCAGCCTTCCCCCATTGACTGCCCTGCCACATAGTCATCCCCAGTTTTCTCTCTCCTCCCTGCAAGTGGTTGAAAGCCAGGTCACTGATCCCCCATCATATTTCCCCAGCTAGAAGGTAGCCTGGAACACGGCAGGTGCTCAATACACGCGCAGTGGCTAATGACTAAAAATTGGGCTGCCCTTGCAGGGGTTTCTCTTTACTACCTTCCTGCCCCACCTCATCTGATTTCAGCTTCTTCCAGGTCCCCAGTGGCCCCTCTGTCTTACATCTCTGACATGGTATGCCCGAGATATTGGCAAGGCCAGATCAGGGCCCACGTACACAGAATATTTGTTTAGACATGAACATTCCCCTAGTGTTCTGAGTAATCACTTGGACAGCGCCTTTAATGGTAAGCTCTATTAAAAATTAATTCATCAGCGGATCCCTCTGATACCTCAATTAAATGGAGCATGCCACTAGCATCATACATCCAAACCCTATGAAAGAGAGGGAGGCTGGAGGCAAGAGGAGGTCTGGAAGTCAGCTGGACATTGTTGCTCTCTATCCTTACCCAGAGGAGGCATCATGGCTTGGCCCTCCTGTGTGTCCTCCAGACCCAGGAGGGACAACTCCACATGGTCAGGCTGACTCCTATCCCCACTCGCTACCCGCGGCCACACTTTAAATTCCTGAGCACAAGTGTCACAGGCAAGCAGCACTGCCCCGCTGGCCACACACACTGCCATGGTTTGTCTGCGTTTCCCATGCTCTGAAAGGACCGTTTCACACCGTCTCCTGGTTCTTCAAACCTCCCCTTCATCTGCTGTCTCGCTTTCAGCTGGTGGCCTGGGTTCCTGGGAGAGAGGGAGAAGCAGAGCCGCCCCTGTACTGGGACCTGCACCCACCTGCCGGCTTTCTCCTTCCCTTGTGCCAGGAGGCCCAGCTTCCTTCAAAAGCCAGCTCCAGGACTTCTTGGTGGGGCAATGGATAAGAATCCGCCTTGCAATGCAGGGGACATGGGTTCGATCCCTGGTCTGGGAAGTTCCCACATGCCACGGAGCCAACCACCGGAGCCCACGAGCTCTAGGGCCCATGCTCTACAACAAGGGAAACCACCACAATGAGAAGCCCACACACTGCACTCAACTAGGGAGTGGCCCCTGCTTGCCGCAACTAGAGAAAGCCTGCACGCGGCAAGGAAGACTCAGTGCAGTAAAAAACAAATAAACCTGATTTTTGAAAAGCCAGCTCCTTTGTCTTCTAGAGCCTTCTCTCTCCCTGGTTTCTATTGCTGTCTGGCTCATCTGTGCTCTCAGGCTCCCCCTGTCTACTCAGAACGCTCTGGGTAAAGGTGGGAACATCCTGTATCTCCCCTCTTCAGGAACCCTCCCTGAACTCCAGGCCCCCTCTGCCTTCACCCCGTCTTTTTGCTTCTCCATGCAGCGAGTTTGGATGTCTTTTCTCTGTCTGGCTGTTTTCTTTCTTCTTCTCAGCGTGTTCCATGGAGCATCTGCCCCCATGGCCTCCATGTTGGCGTATCCAGTGATCACTTCCGGGTCTTCATCTCTGACCTAACAAACTGCTTCCTCCTCCTCAGTGTGCGTCCTTCTCCTCAGTGTGCGTCCTTCTCCTGACCTTGGCAGTGCTGCCTCTGGTTTTCAATGGCAACCCACGCCAGTACTCTTGCCTGGAAAATCCCATGGTCGGACGGAGGAGCCTGGTAGGCTACAGTCCATGGAGCTGCAGAGAGTCAGACACGACTGAGCAACTTCAGTTTCTTTTCTTTCTTTTCCAGTCTCTGGTCCTCACTCTCCTCTGCTGGCCCTGCCTATCCTGCTAAGCACTGGACATTGGCCCCATTCTTGACGTTTCTCTGCTCTCCCTACCATCTGCGCCCAGGTGGTTTCTTGTAGGCCCACGTCCATATACCAGTGACACATGCATTTAAATCTTCAGCTCTGTTTCCCAGGCCTCAAACTTGTACACCCAACTGCTGGTATGATGTCTCAGCTTGGGTTTAATATAGGCATTTCAAATTAACGTGGCCCAAGTGGGGTTTGACTCACCCAGGCATCTTCCTCCCGCCATCTTCTTCATTTTCGTGATTGGCACCGTCATCCATCCAGTTGCCCAAATCCAACCCCCACGGTCCTCCCAGTCTCTGGGTAGCTCTGGCCCTCCACACCAGCTTATCAGCGGGTCCTGAGTAATCCACCCTCAAAACCTGCCCGGGAGCTGGCAACAACTTTTAGTTCAAGCAGCAACAGCTGGGCCTTGGCCTCCCTTCTCTACCCCCACTTCCTTCATCTGTCTTCACACTGCAACCAAAATGATCTAAAATGTAAATTAGACCCCTGCTTCAACCTCTACAATGGCATCCCGGTGTACTTAGAAGAAAGCCAGACTCCCCACCGTGATCTACAATGTTCTAGTTCTTGCCTGCCTTCCTAACCCCTCTTTCATTCCCCCAATCCCCTGTCCCTTTCCCACTCTGCTGCCGAAGGTCAGGCTCTGCTGCCTTCAAGCCTTTGCCCCAGCCAGTCACTTCTTGTGTCTGGAATGCTCTTCCCCAGACCTCTGTGTGGCTGCCTCCAGTTCCCTGTTCAAATCTCTGCTGATTTGAGTCACCTCCTGGGAGAGGCTCTCCCTGACCACCCACTCTGGATAGCCCCTGGCATTTGCCCTATTTTCTTTCTCACTCTTCACTGTCTGATGTTTTCTTGTTAATCAATGTGCTTGTTGTGTGGATCTCTCCACTAGAAGCTGAGACCCTGAGAGCAGGGTTCCCCCCACCACGTCCCCAGGAACAATGCTTGGCATATGAAAAGCACGGATAAATATTCGATGACTGAGTGAATGAATGAATAGTAAATAAGCAGATGATGAGTCTGACATTTGTTCATGTCTGTAGACAATTTGCTCTCCAGAGTTTTCACATCTGGCCCTGTCCTAGTGTATCCCAGACCCTAAACCTTTATACCAGCCAGCCCTTTATTTAACAGCTATCCATTCATTTAACAAACATGTGTGGCACACTTCCTATGTGCTGGGCCCTGGGCTTGGTGCTGGGGAGTCACTGGAGAGCAAAACAGACCTGGACCCTGGACTAGGGTACAGTCAAGGAGCCTACATAGCGAGTTCCAAGCACTTATTCGTTCATTCATGAAACACGTATATAGGGCTTATTATGAGCCAAACACTATTCTAAGTGCTTGCTTTACTGTGTAAACCACTTAATCCTCGTACCAATCTGTGCATGCATGCTCAGTTGCTCACTCGTGTCTAACTCTTTGCAACCCCATGGACGGTAGCCCAACAGGCTCCTCTGTCCCTGGGATTCTCCAGGCAAGAATACTGGAGTGGGTTGCCATTTCCTGTTCCAGAGGACTTCCCAACTCAGGGATCAAACCTGAGTCTTCCGAGTCTCCTGCATTGGCAGGCAGATTCTTTACCTCTGAGCCACTGAGGTAGTTGTTATTACCCCCTTATTACAGCTGAGGAAACTGAGGCACAGACAGATGAGGTCATCAAGGTCACACAGCTGGAAAGAGACAGAGCTGAAACCAGGTCCTCCGTCTCCCTTGTTCCACTCCTGCTTTACCCTGGGTTCGCCTCCTGACCCTCCCTGCGTGCTAAGTCACTTCAGTCATGTCTTAACTCTTTGCGACCCCATGGACTGTAGCCCGCCAGGCTCCTCTGTCCATGGGGATTCTCCACGCAAGAATACTGGAGTGGGTTGCCGTGCCCTCCTCCAGGGGATCTTCCCAACCCAGGGATCTGACTCTCCCGACCTGTCTCTTTATTCCAGCCCCATACCAGCCCCTCTTGGCCTTGACAACAGATTTCAGCTTCCTCGGTCTGACCAGTGGAGGGTGGGCTGGGGGTCATGGCAGCTCTTTTTGTCTTGGATTCCGGAGGGCACCACACTCAGCCCAGCTCTGAGCCCTTGGCCAGTATCCCCCACCCCGTTGCTCTCCCAGGTCTCCCAGGGGGGCAGGGAGGAGCCAGGCCTGCTTCACCACCCTGGTTGGAAATCCCATTTATGGTGTCAGGAGTTGGGAGAAACCACAGAATGAGAGATTTATAGCTGCGAGTTTCCTGGTGTGGGTCCACGCCAGGAAGCAGCAGTCGCAGCAGAGAAAGCCACGTTCATTTAGTTGCCGCTAATTTATAGGAGGTGCCGTAACTCGACAGAAAGTCACTTTTTAACTCAGAATGAATTAGAAACAATTCCTCTTGCTGAAGATTCTTACAGCAGATGTTGGTGGATCGCACTTCACAGAACAAACATGCTTCCTGAAACTTGATCAAGGGCCCAATTTTTTAAGCAGGGTCTTTAGAATGCAATCAGAAAATCTCACCAACCTATCTTTGAATGATTTGTACGCTTCATTTATTGAATTTTCTTAAAGCATGGCCTTTCATATTTGGGAATAAATGGGATTCAATTGAGAAATCAATGCATTTCTAAAGTAACAATTTGGAAAATTGATTATTCTGTCAACAGGCTGGGTTCAGCTTCTGGGTCTAGTTGGTAGTTTTTGTATTAAAATACTCTTATGTCCCCACTGTTCTAGTGTATGGAGTAGTTGTTCTCATGAATATTTTCCTTCTTTAGCGGATGCTTTCTGACATTGCCTATGTCTGCTACTATCCCCACTTTATAGATGAGAAAAGCAAGGCATTGACAGGTCAGATAACTCAGAGAGCATCTGGACTGGCATGGTGAGGAAGAAACTGAGGCAGTTACAACAGCTGAGGGTTTGGAGAGCAAGGTCCAGCCCTCAGCAAGAGACTGGGGCAGGCGGCGGGGTTGGGATGGAGCTAAGGAATGGGTCAGAGCCCCACAGAGGGAGCAAGAATGTGTGTGTGTGTGTGTGTGCACACACACGTGTGTGCACTATGTTGCTTCAGTCCTGCGTGACTCTTTGTGACCCTATGGACTGCAGCCTGCCCGGTTCCCCTGTCCATGGGATTCTCCAGGCAAGAATACTGGAGTGGGTTGCCATTTCCTACTCCAGGGAATCTTCCCAACCCAGGGATCGAACCCATGTCTCCTGCCTTGGCAGGGGGATTCTTTACCATTAGCACCATCTGGGAAGCAAGGTTCTGGGTAGGTTAGCACTTCTGGAGGGAGTGAGCAATGGGCCAAAAGGAACAGAGACCTGTCCTCCTAGCCAAGAGACTCCACCGGAAGTTATAGTGACTAAAACAGTGTGGCACTGACAGAGGAACAAAGAAATTCACGGAACAGAATGATGAGTTAGGAGTAGACATGTCATGTGAGACTTGGAATGTGGTACAAAATCATTATTTAAAGTCAGTGGGGATATATGTCTGTGCAGAGTTGACTCACTTTGCCATACAGGAGAAACTAACACGACATTGTAAAGCAACTATACTCCAATGAGAGTTAATTAATTTTTTTAACTACTCAGAAATAAAATTATAAAATAAAATCAGTGGGGAAAGAACAGTTTGTTCTATAAGGGTTCGAAGCAATTAACTACTCATTAAAAAAAATAAAGTTATATCCTTATCTCACACTGCTTACCAAGATAAAGTCCAGATGAATCAACATAAATATCTGTAAGTATGTCAGAAAAATATAGGAGAGTGTTGATTTTCTTAAAGTAGACACAGGAAGCAAAAACTAAACATTAAAAGACTGCTAACTTTGACTATAATAAATAATCAAAATAGATGACAGAAACAGCTTTATTCATAATTGTCAAAACTTGGAAGTGACTAAGAAGTCCTTCAATAAATGAATGAGTAAATAACCTGTGATACATCCATACAGTGCAATATTATTCAGGAATAAAAGGAAAAGTGTAATCAAGCCAGGAAAGACATGGAGGAACCTTAAATCCATATTGTTAAGTGAGAGAAGCCAATCAGAAGAGGCTACATACTGTGTGATTCCAACTCTATGACATTCTGAAAGCACCCAAGCTATGGAGACAGTAAAAAGATCACTGGTTGCCAGGGTTTAAGGAGGGAGGGATGGCCAGGTGGAGCATAGGGGATTTTTAGGGTCATAACTATTGGACACAATGGTGAATACATGTCACTTTGCCTTTGTCAAAATCCATAGACTGTACAACACTCTAGAGAATGAACCCTAATGTAAACGATGGATTTCGTTAGTAATAATGTATCACCGGGGCTCCCCTGGTAGCTCAGCTGGTAAAGAATCTGCCTGGCATGCAGGAGACCCTGGTTCGGTTCCTGGGTCAGGAAGATCCCCTGGAGAAGGGAATGGCTCTCCACTTCAGCATCCTTGGGCTTCCCTGGTGGCTCAGTCAGGAAAGAATCCACCGGCAACTCAGGAGATCTTGGTTCAATCCCTGGGTTGGGAAGTTCCCCTGGAGGAGGGCATGGCAACCCACTCCAGTATGTTTGCCTGGAGAATCCCCATGGACAGAGGAGCCTGGCAGGCTGCAGTCCATGGGGTCACAAAGAGCTGGACATGACCTAGCAACTAAGCACAGCAATGTATCACTACTGTCTCATCAGTTGTAACAAACGTACACACTATTGAAAGATGTTAATCATAGGAGAAACTGTGGGGGAAGAGAGAGGCGGGATTTGGGAACTCTGGAACGCTCTATTTTCTGATCCTTTCTCTGTAAACTTAAAACTGCTCTAAAAAATAAAACCTATTAATTAAAAAAAGATGTGCTATACATGAGAAAAGACAAATGGTGAACTGGAGTCGATATAACAAATAGGATTAGTATACAGAAGACATAAAGAACTTCCATCAATTGATAAAGAGAAAGATTTTTTTTTTTAAAAAGGAAATTGACAAAGGATACAATCATAGAATAAGAAATACAAATGGTTAATAAACACATGAAAAATGCCCAAGCTTACTAGTCATGAGGGAAATGTAAAATCTGAAACAATGTTGAGGTGTTATTTTTCACCATGCCATGGATACGATTTGTAATGTTTTACAATATGAAGTATTGGTGAGGATTTGGGTGAGGGTTCTCACAGCGGCAGAAGTTCCACAAGGTTCTGCTTCTCAAGTGAGCAGTTCACTGACATTGATCAAAATTTAAGACGTACAAGGCATTTATGACCCGGCACTTCCTCTTGTTGTTCACGCTGGAGAAATACTTGGTTGTCTGCACAAAGAGACTTGTAGAAGCGTGTTCATTGCAGCATTGCTTAGGGAGCAAAAAAAGCTGGAAATAAATAGTGTCAACTGATTGGATAAATAAAACATGATATGTCATTATCAAGGAGTCTTATGCATCAGTTCCAAAGAATAAGGTATGTCTTATGTACTTTTTGGAAGTTCACCAAGAATTGTGTCAAGTAAGGAAAGATAAGAGGGACTTCCCTGGTGGTGAGGTGGTTAGGCATACTGTCTGCCAGTGTAGGGAGCTCAGGTTTCCATCCTGAACTGAGATCTCACGTGCCTCAGGGCAGCTGAGCCCCTGCACCCCAACTACTGAGCCCATGCTCTAGAGCCTGCAGACCTACCACAACTGAGGCCATATACTGCAACTACTGAAGCCCGCATACTCTAGCGCCTGTGCTTCTCAACAAGAGGAACCACGGCAAAGAGAAGCCCACATACCCCCACTAAAGAGTAGCCTCCGCTTGCTGCAACTGGAGAGAGCCTGCATGCAGCAACAAAGACCCAGCACCCCAAAAAATAAATAAACAAACAAAAAACAAAAAGAAAATACCCTTATGACTCAATCCTTGTTTCCTTCCAACAGAGAGAGCCAAGGCAGAGGGGACCAGAGAGGTTTCTAGCCTACCTTTGCTGGGGCATGACTAAGTATGAGGTCTAAGCCTGGCAGAGATATCCTGGGGTCAGGCTGAGCCCTTAGGAGTCTTTGGGGGCCTCAACACCTGTCACGACCACCCCCTCCCTAGATTTCCTGGCTCAAATGCACCTCACCAGCCCTGGAGAGCACCCCTTATCTGAGGTCAGAGGTCCATGAGAGGCTGGCCTCAGCCCAGAGATACGGGCAGCCAGCTGTGAGTCCTCTGTCTCCAGGGGGCCTGGGGTAAGGTGACTGCAAGGAGACAGATGTGTTGGATCCTGCTGGCTCAGCCCCCAAGCCCCAACCATGCACATCTTTTCTCTGCTCCGCTTTCAGTGACATCACCTTGGTAGCTTGAAACTGACCACAGTGGGATTATTCACACCATGGAAACTGGCAAACACTACAAATCATAGCTTCTTCATTTTTCTCTCTGTCTTCAGAGAACCTGTTGTTAAACCTTTACCTTCAGGGGACTTCCCTGGCAATCCAGTGGTTAAGACTCCATGCTTCCACTGCAGGGGGCACAGGTTTGATCCATGATTGGGGAACTAAGACCCTGCATGCCAGGCAGCAAAAAAAATTTTTTACCTTCACACTGTAGGAACACAGGATGTACACCTTCACCCTCACTCCTGCCCCTAAGTCTGGTTTCAGGTCTCAGAGCCTTACTTCCTCTTTACTTCTGTCTTTTCTTATCTCTACTCCTCTCCTTATTTCCGTCTCTTCTGTTGTATCAGAGGGAAAAGGGTGACTGGGGCAACAAGAGGAGGAGAGATGCCGTCTTGGCAGCTTGGGAAGAGCCCTGGCTTTAAGGGCATTTGGATCTGGGCCCCAGTCACAACTAAGCCATTTACTCTCTTTGTGACCTGGGACAGACTTGACCACTCTGAGCTTCTGTTTTCTCACCTGTGAAATGGGAATAATCACATTCAGGACTACTGTATTAGAGGTGTGGTTTTGCTTTGACTTCAGGGAGTGGCATGCACCTAGACTTTGATGTGAATGGAGCCCTATGGAATTGTGCAGTGGACAACCTGAACAACAGTACATGGCCCACATCATCATACTTACTTCAGAGGGTTGTTGTGAAAGATTATAATGGAGGTGAAAGATTCTGACAAGTGCCTGGCACACAGTAGGTACACATGCATTATTGGTGTCCTTCCTTCCTCTTGTCATCTACCCCTTCCCTTCTCATCAATATACTGTATCACTCCATCTTAAAATTAGGTCTGGGCCAGTTAGCCACACACTGTGGCACCCGCAGGGCTCCAGATGCCATGGTCCACACAGTACAATGTCCCCTGGGTTATAATAATCCTAGTAACTGTATCAGTTGCATGTCTGCTAGGCAGCAGACATGGAGGCTGCCTTCCTTCATTTCAGTCATTTTTCACCAAATCTGTCATAATCTTCATCTTAGGGTTGAAAGACTTGAGGCTCAGAGGAGTGAGGTACCTCACCCAGGGCCACATGTTAGCAAAAGATTCCCACTCAGATCCTTTGGAATCAAAGTTCTCCCAGCCAGTGGGTTCTGAAATTTTTGATATGAACCGCAGAAAAACATTTCATAATTACAATCACTACACACACAGACACACGTGTATAGAACTGAAAGTTTCACAAAGCAATATTTACTCCTGCTATATTTGATGTTATCAGATATTCCTATTCCATTCCAATAGTTTTTTAAAATACTGGTTGCAATCCATGAAGTTGATTTTACAATCCACTTGTCTAGTGCATCAAGACCTGCAGTTTGATAAACATTCTCTAAGCAGTTTCTCCCAAATGACCTTCTAACACAGGTATCAGCAAACTCTGGCCCATGGGCTAAACCTGGCCCAACACTTGCTTTTGTAAATAAAGTTTTATTGGCACAAAGTCATGTTCATCCCTTTGTGTACTGTCTATGGCTCCTTTGTGCTAATACAGTAGAGTTGAATAGTTGCAATAGAGATCACATGGCCTAACCCACAAAGCCTAAAATATTGACTTATCTGGTCCCTAACAGAAAAACTGCCCATCCAGAAACAGACCTGATTCCGTGTCTCTCTTGCTTAAATTTCTCCAGTGCTGCCCTTTGCCCTCTGGTTGAACTCAAATTTCTTGGTGGGCTTAGAAAACCACTGCCCTCTGATCTTCTGTGCTCTGGTCCCGCCGGCTGCCCTTGCTTGGGGGGTTCATGCTCTCCCCAGCACTAACAGGCCTATGGTCGGTAGACAAAGCCCCGCCTTGCTTCCTGACACCTGTCCTGCTCCCCCCCTCACAGGCCTCCTGGGAATGGTAGCCCACATGATGTACACGCAGGTGTTCCAGGTCACCGTGAGCCTCGGCCCTGAAGACTGGAGACCCCATTCCTGGGACTACGGGTGGTCCTTCTGGTAAGTGGCTTTTGACTCTCAGACACCAGAGCCCTGAGGCATGCTGGGACTTTAGTAGCTAATTCAGTTGGGAAACAGAGGAAGATGGGTCTCAGGGAGGGGAAGAGGAGGAAACTCAGAGTCCAAAGATGCTTTGTGATCCTAGAACTGAGGTTGGCAAACTCTAGTCTCTGGGCCAAATCCAGCCCTGTTTTTCTGCAACTAACGATGATTTTTACATTTTTAAATGCTTGAACATGAATCAAGAGAAGAAGAATATTTTGTGACATGCGAAAACTCTGGAACATTCAGATTTCAGTGTCCATAAATAAAGTTTTATTGGGACATAGCCAGGCTCATCGTTTACATATTGTCTATAGCTGCTTGCAGTCTAGAGTAGCAGAACTGAGCAGTTATGACAGAGGCTGAATGGCCCACTGAGCCTAAAATATTTACTATCTGGCCCTTTACGGAGGCAGTTGGCCAGCCTCTGCTTTAGAGGCTGCTCTGGAAGTAGAGACAGAAGCTGTCAAGAGCCTAGTGAAGGGCGCTGGATGCAGGGAGCAGGGACCAGCACCTCAGAGCGTGGTGTAAGAAATAAAGGCAGACTCAGGATTGTTTGGCTTGGGAGTGATGGAATCCCAGGCCTAAGTAAACAAGAGGAGTGTTTTAGTTCATGGAACTGAAAAGTCCAGGTTGGTAGTTGTGGGGTATGGGGGGAATGGATTGTAACAGGAAAACCCACCCACCTCAGTCCAGTCAATAAGGGAACACATTGGTTCCTGTAAATGGAAAGCGCAGCTTGGCATGGACTTCAGGGAACGTTTGATCCAGAGTTGCTGATGTCATCGGAGCTGAGTTTTCTTCCTCTGTGGTCACCTGAGCATTGCTCACTCCCCATGTTGACTCTGTCCCTGGGTGGGCTTCGCTCCTGGTGCTGAGAAAGCTCATTTGAGGCTGGTGCTCCTTCCTTCACATACAGGAGGAAAAAGGGCTCTTTCCCTAAGCTTCACTGATGTCCCCCCAACCCTCCCTCTGATGAGCTCAACTTAGGTCATTTTCTCTCTTCTGAATCATCACCATGGCTGGGGGAATAGCATGAGCTGATTGTCTCAGCTGGGCCATTCTTCTGGAACAAGGAATGAGTCCAACACTCTTAAGTGGTGAGTGAGTGGAACAGATGCTAAGTGAGCTACCACGATGTCTGCTTCAGGCACAGCTGGATCCAGGTGGTCAAGTGATTGATCAGGAACCCAGTCATTCTCTCCCCACTTCCGACCCCATTCTCTGTGTCAGCTCTACTCATACGCAACTTCTCCCCAGGTGGTAGCAAACTTGGTCACCAAGCCCTGTTCTGGGCTTGCATGCTGTGCTGTGACTTCAGTCATTTTTGACTCTTTGAGACCCTATGGGCTATAGCTCGCCAGGCTTCTCTGTCCATGGGATTCTCCAGGCAAAAATACTGGAATGGGTTGCCATGCCGTCCTCCAGGGGATCTTCCCAACCCAGGGATCTCTTACCTCTCCTGCAGGGGTAGGCAGGTTCTTTACCTCTAGCCCCACCTTGGGGAAAACTAGTTCTAGGCTTACATGTTACAAATGTAGCAATACCAGAAGAGAGATGGCCTCTTTCCAGTATTGCCAGCCAAAATCCTGGATATAACTTTCATTGGATTAACTTAAGTCACCTGACCATACTGCAACCAATGATTTACACCCCGAGGGGACTGTTCTAATTGGTCCGGCCTGAGTCACGTGGTGCAGTGGGTGGGGTTGCCCCAACCACACTGCTGGACAGAGAGATGGAGGAGAGATCCTCTAATGGGAAACTGGGGGTGGGGCATGAGTAGAGTGAGCTGTTATCAAAAGGAGGACTGTGCCCTGGAAAGACAAGTGACCATAGTCTGTTCCACAGGGTATCCGTGGTCTGGTTTTGGACCTTAAGGAGCATTCATCCACTCAGGCATTTAACACATTAGCTGAGTGAGCACTCATTCAGGGGCATCTGGTGCTGGGGCGCCTAGCTACTGAGGAGGGTTCAGCAGTGGCTGAGACAGCGTTCTAACAGGAGTACAACAGGTAGACACGCTATCCATTGAACCATGCTATGATGTTTG
This sequence comes from Cervus canadensis, assembly GCF_019320065.1. Classification (NCBI taxonomy): domain Eukaryota; kingdom Metazoa; phylum Chordata; class Mammalia; order Artiodactyla; family Cervidae; genus Cervus; species Cervus canadensis. The sequence continues at coordinate 19,222,430 of NC_057417.1, read as the reverse complement.
GGTGGTTGGGGGGAATCACAGACAGCCATGGAAGCACAAGAAGGGGTCCCTGACCCAGCTTCCCTTGGGGAGGGTCCTCAGGGGAGAATCTGGCCAGACAAGCTGGTGGAGGAGGGAATAAGGTAGCTGCTGGACAAGGGGATGGCAGGTGCAAAGACTCGGCAGTGAGAGAGCATCTCTGGTAGAGATGGTCAGAATAGAGCAGAAAGAGCTATGATTAGGACCAGTGGGGACTCCTGCTGTATTTCTGCCCCTTTCTACTCTCTGCTTGGCCCTGCCCTCTTAAAGCTAAAGGCCTGTGCCTTAAAGCAGGAGCCCCCAAGCCCTGGGATCTAATGCCTGATGATCTGAGGTGGGGCTGATGTAATAATATTTGAAATAAAGTGCACAATAAATGTAATACACTTGAATCATCCCCAAACCATCCCCCTACTTCCCGGTCCATGGAAAAATTGTCTTCCACAAAACCAGTCCCTGGTGCCAAGAACGTTGGGGAGCGCTGCCTTAAAGGGACCTTGACTGGCCAACACAGACCCCGATGCCTTTAAGTAGAACAGTTGTGGGGAGTCAGCAGGAGGGAACCTCACAACAGTGTGTGAGGCAGGTGGTTCATGGAGGGGAAACTGAGGCACAGGGAACTTAAGTAGCCTGTCCAAGGTAATCCAGCTTGTGAGCAGCAGAGCTGGAATTTGAACCCAGACAGTCTGACTCTGCAGTCTACAGTCTCAAACTCTATATTCTGGACAGTGTGTGTGTGTGTGTGTGTGTGTGTGTGAGCTCAGTCATGTCTGACTCTTTGTGACCCCACGGACTGTAGCCCACCAGGTTTCTCTGTCCATAAGATTTCTCAGGCAAGAATACTGGCGTGGGCTGCCATTCCCTTCTCCAGGGAATCTTCCCCACCCAGGGATTGAACCTGCAACTCTTGCATCTCCTGCATTGGCAAGCAGATTCTTTACCACTAGCGCCACGTGGAATATCAACAACCTCAGATACACAGATGATACCACCCTAATGGCAGAAGGCGAAGAGGAACTAAAGAGCCCCTTGAGGAAGGTGAAAGAGGAGAGTGAAAAAGCTGACTTAAAACTCAACATTCAAAAAACTAAGATCGTGGCATCCCGTTCCATCACTTCATGGCAAATAGATGGGGAAAAAAAATGGAAACAGTGGCAGATTTTATTTTCTTGGGCTCCAAAGTCATTGTGGATGGTGACTGCAGCCCTGAAATTAAAAGATGCTTGCTCTGGGGATGGGGTAATAGAGAGATCATGTGTGTTTAGCACATGACACAGGTAAGTGCTCTGGAAACGCTAGTTTTCTTAATGTTACCGATACTGACATGAAATTTAACACTCACAATAACCCCCTGTTGTATATGTAGATGCTGAGACTCAGAAAGGTTGGGTCACTTGCCCAGGATTCAGAATCTCCTCCCCCCACGGGCCTCTCTTTCCAGCATCCGCTGGCCCTCCAACCTGGCGGGGAGCCCAGCCTGCTGTGTCGGCCACAGGAACCCTTCTTCCTCTGGAAGCCAGACCTCCTGCCCTCTTCCTCAGCTCCCCCTGGGCTGGCCTCCTGGGGGGCACCCAATTCCCATTTAACTTATTTAAGGCCGGGCCCCAGCCTGCGGCCCCTATTAGGGCTGATCCATTTCTCCTTGTCACCGAGGCCTGCAAGATGGATCAGCCCCATTTTTCATCCCTTGCATCTGGGGCCTTGCCAGGGCCGTGCAGTGTCATCTCGCTTGTTTAATATGTGTGAGGCCATTTGTCAAAATTCTGCCCCCACCCCCCACCAGGGAGGAGGCCAGCTCCATGGTGAGACAGCGCCAGCCTCTGTCTCCTGGCCCAGCTGGGGTGGAATAACCCCTGGGCTTGTAGTCCGGCACTTCTGAGGAGCTCAACCGATCTTGGGGACCAGCTTTTGAGAGCCATGTCTGCCCAGGAAGGTGAAGTTTCTGTGGCTGGGCATCCGCTAGCCTGGGTTCAGTCCTCACTTTGCTGGCTGGCGCTGGGAGCTTAGCTCAGGCTGTCAGTGGGACCGGCTTCTCAGGCATGGTGGCGGGGTCCCTGGAGAGTGTCCCAAGAACAAACATTCCCAGAGATTCAAATGGAAGCTGCAAGTATATTTTCTGAGCCTGCCTCAGAAGTCACTCAGTGTCACTTCTGCTGTGTTCTGATGGTCAAGAGCAAGGGATCGGGGCCAGAGGCAAGGATGAAGGGCTGCACAAAGCAGGAATCCCAGGAAGTGTGGCTCGGGGCCGGGGAGGGGGCATTAGCACAGAGAAGGTGCTCAGTGCGTGTTTTGTTATGAAAGGCAAGTGCCCCATCTTCCCTGAGTCTCAGCGCCTTCCTCTCTAGTGCAGGGATCATAGTACTGCGGGTCTGATGGCGTCCTTGTGAGCACCAGGTGGCACCCAGCTCTCAGAGTGCTTAGACACCAGAAGTGCTCTGTAAGTGGCAGTGATTACAAATGGTGATAATGACACGGGGGCCTTTGATAATGCCATGCTGGCTTTTTGAGAGGCACGTGATCCAGATGTCCAGAGGAGGGCATCTGGTGGGCATGCAGGCAATCCCTTGCACTCTGTTCTCCCCAGTCTCCCGAGACTTGGCTCCCAGGACTTTAGTGTTTCCTCGAGATCCAGCCCTGACTGCACCTTCTCCTTACTCCCCGACTCCCCTCCCCGAGTCTACCCCCTCACACACATTAAGCGGAAGAATCCCATCCCTGCCCTGTGCCCCAGGCCCTCCAGCTCTCCTGCCTGCTACTTTTTTCAGCTCTTTGTCTTAACTCTCTGCAGGTCCTCCTGTGACAGTGCCAAGGCAAGCCCCTGGGGACTGGGGTCGTAGGGACGCAGGCTGCTGCTTGGCTTGGGGAGGGGGTGGTTGAGGCCAAGGCCGGTCAGCACCTCCTTTGTCCCCGGCACGGCGGGACAAACCCCAAGCTGTTCATTCCTGCCATTGACCCCGACTTGGAGGGGTTGCCATGCCCACCTGTTGGATGAGGACACAAGCTCAGACAGGGCAAGAGTCCAGATCACATAGTTTCTGTGTGCTGGGCACAGCCTCAGAAGATACCACGTTACATGCAGCCCAGGGCTGAACCCAGCCTGTAGATATTTGTTTGACCTGCCACAGTGTTGTATTATTAAAAATTGCATTTATTTCTAAAATTCAGATTCGTAAGAATTTGACATAAAAATCCAGGTTTCTGGCTTCTCTTGACTATTGGAAGATATGTCCATGCCTCAGCCACATTGCCTCATGGCAGCGGGCAGCTTCAGCTGAGTAGAGGCTGCCCCTTTAGATGAATCACCTGCTTTCCACTTTACCCCAGTCCCCACTGCTCCCTATTGCCTTACCTTATCCACACTTTCCTCATTTGGTCATCTGCCTGACCCTGCAGGAATTGGAGTGTGTGACCCTTGCTTGGAATGTCAACATTTCCTGATGATGATGGGAGAATGGAAAGCTAGGATCACTTTCTACTTTTGTTTTGCATTTGGTCAAAATGGAGAGAGATGGGAAAAGGGCCCCTCCTACCCCAGCACATACAGTGAGACCCCCAGCCCTGAGCATTGACAGAACACTTGACAGAATGAGGGCTGGGGAACCTGCCATCATGGAGTTGTTGATTATAAACGCTGGATGCCCAGAGAGGTTAAGCAGTTTGTCCTGGGTCACACAGCAAAGGAGTGGCAAGTTAGGCCAGGTCCCAGGAGGGTGGCGCCTCTCTGTTTGCTTCTGGGGCCCATCTGTGTGTCATGTGGTGGCCTCACTACCGCCCTCCTCTCTTCCTCTCCCCTCCTCTTCAATCTCCCTGACCCTGTGGAAACAGCAGTCTAGCCCTCTCCCTCTCTGGGGACCCCAGGCTGCCCTGCCCTCTCTGCATTTCCGCAAGTTGACCCCTTGCAGTGGGAGAGGGGGTTTCTGGAAGAGCCTTGGCTACAAAGAGCCACTGCAGTGGGTGTTTGCTGGTGTTACCGAGAGGCTGTGTTGGTCAGCGGAAAGCTCTCACTCTTACTTGTATCCCTGAAGCAGGTGGCACTGGCCTTGTTTTCTGCAAGACCAGAGTGGGGAGAGAGCAGTGTGGTGCCCAAAGATACCCTGATGCCATGGTGTGGACCAGCTGGGCCCCCAGAACCTGCCGGCATCACCTCTGGGTCTCTTCATTCACGGGCACCAAGGGTGGCCTAAATTAGAAGCATTTGTGCCTTGTCCTGTCCCACATGGTGACTCTGTGCCCATCTGGCCTGAAGGTGGGCAAGGACTGCCTTCCTCAGTGACCAGAGGACAGAGAGTTCACTGACAGCCACCCCCACTACCCGCCCCCCCATCAGTATCACAGTGTCCACTCTGTCCTTGTCGCCAAAAACCAGGTCAACCACCCACGTACCTCACTGTACCAGTCCAGCCACGTAAGCTGCAAACCCAAGCAGGCATTCCGCCCTCGAGGTTTTCAGCCTGTGCTTAGCGTGTGGGCCTGGGAGCCCGGGGGTTTGGGCAATGGGGAAATTGAAGACTCACAGATGCAGCCCTGAGCCCCTCACCCATATCAACACCAGAACATGGGCTTCTGTGGTGGTCTAGTGGTTAAACATCTGCCTGCCAATGCAGGGGACACAGATTCGATCCCTGGTCCGGGAAGATCGCACATGCCGTGAAGCAACTATTGCCTGTGCTCCAAAACTACTGAACCCGCGTGCTACAACCACTGAAGCCCATGTACCTAGAGCCTGTGCTCTGCAACAAGAGAAACCACTTTCAATGAGAAGTCCGTGCACCACAATGAACAGTAACCCTGCTCACTGCAACTGGAGAAAGCCCATGCGCAGCAACAAAGACCCAGTGCAGCCAAAAATAAATAAAATCAAAAGAAACAAAAAACCATCCTGCGGCTCTACCCTACTTGTGCCAAGTTTAGGTCTTGCCTTACCGGACTGTAATAAGGCACCCAACTGCACCCCCACATCCAGCTGGACTGGCATCAGAGTAGAGAGCTGTGGCTTTCACCTTGCTTGACTCTAATAAGCCCCATGCACCTCCAAGTGTCTATAGAGGTCGCATGGGGAGCCCGGACTCCCTCCCAGGAGGCAGTAAGAAGGTGCCCCTCCCCATCCCTGCTGAGGTGGTGTCAGAGGAGAAGTAGTGGAGAGTCAGGGTTGTCACCACAGCTGGGGAGGGGGGTGGGATGATGAAGTCATTCCTTCCCCTGTGGTATCAAGTGGAGGCAAACTGGGGAGCCATAATGAGCCATTCCTGCCCTTCCCAACCAGAGTGGTAGCTACAGAGGCTTCAGGGGGTCAGAACTAATCACCCCTGCCCAGCAGTAACCAGGAACCTTTCCACCTTGAATGTCAGCGGTGGCCCAGTGGGAAGCCTGGATTTCTACTCTTACCTGGCACTTACAAGGCGGTGTTCCCCCTTCCTTTGTCAGAATGGTGTCAGAGCAAGTCGGCTAAAGCAGAAGGTTTAAACAAGATCCAGAGTCTCATAAAAAAAATACCCCAAATCTCAAGGTTGCCACTAAAAATCACTGACCATATGAAAGCTTTGGAAAATCTCAGCCTGAAAGTAAAAATATACTCCACAGATCCCGATACTGAGTTAACAGAGATGTTACAATTATCTGAGAAAGATTCTAAAGTAATCATTATTAAAATGCTTCTGCAGGCACCCTTGAAACAAATGAAAAAAATAGAAAGTCTTAGGAAAGAACTAGAAGATGTAAAAAAGAAATGAGTGGAAGTTTTAAAACTCAAAAACACAATAACTGAAATAAAAACTTAATGGGTGGGCACAACAGTAGACTGGAGAATCAGAGGAAAGAATCAGTGAACCTGAAGATAGAAGTTACCCAATGTGAACAACAGAGAAAACAGACTTTTAAAAAATGAACAGAGCCTCAAGGATCTTTGGGACTATAGCAGAAGATCTAACATTGAACTACCAAAAGGGAAGAGGCAAGAGTGTGCTGAAAAAGTACTCAGAGAAATAATGGCTGGAAAAGTCTCCAATTTTGTAAAAGGTATAAATGTAAGAGTCAAACTGAGTGGATAGCCAAACAGTATAAACTCAGGATAAGTTTGTCTATGAACATCATAGATAAACTGTTTTTTAAAAAACTAAAGTCAAAGAAAAAAGTATTGAAAGCAGCAAGAGTGAAACACTACCTTAACTGTGCTCCAACATGTACACTCTTTGTGACTCCGTGGACTACCAGGCTCCTCTGCCCGTGGAATTTTCCAGGCAAGAACACTGGAGTGGATTGCCATTGTCTACTACAGGGGATCTTCCTAACCCAGGAATTGAACCTGTGCCTCTTACGTCTCCTGCATTGGCAGGTGGATCCTTTGCCACTAGTGCCACCTGGGAAGCCCTCCTTAGCTGTGTGTGCTCAGCTGCTTAAGTCGTGCTATGGATTGTAGCCCCCCAGGCTCCTCTGTCCATGGGGGTTCTCCAGGCAAGAGTATTGGAGTGGTTTGCCATGCCCTTCTCCAGGGCATCTTCCCAACCCAGGAAGTGAACTCACATCTTTTTACCACCCCACCCCCCCGAATTGGCAGACATGTTCTTTACCACTAGCATCATCTGGGAAGCCCTTAACTGTAGGGAAAACCAGTTTAAACAGGGGGTTTGGCATCAGAAACAATGGAGCTAGAAGGAAGTGATATGATGTTTCAAGTGCTGAAAGAAAAAACCCATCAATTTAGAATTCTGTTTCTAGCAAAAATATCCTTTAGGAAAGGGAAGGAGGAATCAAAACATTCTCAGAGGGAGGAAAACTAAGAAAAGTTGTTGGCAGACCTATCCTGAAAGAATGGTCAAAAAAAGTTCTCTAAATAGAAAAAAAAAATTTAAGAAGAAATCTTGGAACATTAGGAATAAAAGAACATTTTTACTTTTCCTCTTGAGTTTTCTGTCATGCATGATGATTGAAGCAAAAATTATAACATGGCCTGATGTGGTTCTAAATTACTCAGGAGGAAATATTTAAGGCAATTATATTATTAATGGGAGAAGATTAAGGGGCATAAAGGGAAAACGACATGATCATATCAATCAATGCAGAAAATTTTTTGACAAAATTCAACCTCCATTCATGATTTTAAAAAACTTGCAGAAAGCTCGGAATAGAGAGAAACTACTTCAACTTGATAAAGAGCATCTACAAACACCTACAGCTAACATTATACTTAATGTTGAAAGATTGAATGCTTTCTCCCTAAGACTGTAAACACCACTGTTGCTCAGCATAGTGCTAGAAGTTCTTGCTAGTGTAGTAAGTCATGAAAAGTAAATAAAAGGCATAGAGAGTGAAAAGGAAGAAATAAACTACACCTATTTGCAGATGACATGATTGTCTATGTAGAAAAATCTAAGAAGTCTGTGCCTCCCCAAAATGCCTAGACCTAATAAATGAGTTCAGTTTGGTGTCAGGATACAATATAAAAATAGAAAAAAATTATATTTCTATAAGCCAGCAAAATCAGTTGGACAACAAAAGTAAAAAATGCAATATCATGTACACTTCAAAAAGTGAAAGAGACATAAAACATCTATAGGATTTGCATGTCAAAACCCACAAAATGCTAATGAAAGAAATCAAAGAAGATGTAAATAAATGGAGAGACACACCATGTTCGTGGTAAAGATGTTGATTCTCAAGTTGGTATAGAGGTTTAATGCAATTCCCATTAAAATCTCAGCAATATTTCATGTAGGTTTAGACAAGATTATTCAAAACTTGTTAGGAAAGGCAAAAGAACTAGGGGGGCTAAAACAATTTTGAGAGAGAAGAATAAAGTGGGAGGAATCAGTCTACCCAATTTCAAGACTTACTATTTAGCTACAGTAACCCAGACTGTGTAGTATTGGTGGAAGGATAGGCATGCAGATCAATGGAACAAAATAAGGAACCCAGAAACAGACCCACACAAATATGGCCCACTGATTTTTGACAAAGGTGTCAATCCAGTCAGTGGAACAGGGAATAACTTTTTCAACAAATGGTACTGGACCAATTTATAGTCACAGGCAAAAAAAAAAAAAAAAGGAAAAAAGAAATCAGTCTTTATCTAAACTCCTTACCTTATATAAAAAGTAACTCAAAATAGATCATGGCCCTCAATATAAAATGTAAAACTATAAAATTTTTAGAAAAAACATGAGAAAAATCTTTGGGATTTAGACCTGGCAAAGAGTTTTTAGACTTGACATCAAAAGCATCAAAGGAAAACTTGATAAAATGGAGTTCATCAAAATTAAACACTTTTCCTCTGTGAAAAATCTTGTTAAGAGGTTGAGAGGATAAGCTACAGACTGAAAGAAACTTTTGGAAACCACATATTTGACAAAGAACCAGTCTCTAGGATATAGAAAAACACTCAAAACTCAACAGTAAATAACAACAGCAAACAATCCAATTATAAAGTGGGCAAAAAAAAAAAAAAAAGTGAACAGCCATTTTACCAAAGAGGACACACAGATGGCAAATAAGCAAATGAAAAGATGTTCAACACCATTAGCCATTAGGGAAATGCAAATGAAAGCCACAGTGAGATATTTCTACATGTCTCTCAGAATAGCTAACATTAATAAATAGTGACAACACTAAAAGCTGGTGAGGGTGTGGAACAACTCATACATTGCTCTAGGAATTCTGTTCAGCAATATAAAGGAACAAACGCTTGATACACACAACTTGGATGAATCTCCAGAGAATTATGCTGAGCAAAAAAAAGGCAATCCCAAACATACATATTGTATGATTCCATGAATATAACATTCTTGATGAGTGGCTGCTGGAGGTTGGGAAGCATGTGGGTGTGACTGTAAAAATGGCAACAGGAGGGATCACTGTGGTAATGGATGAAAGCTTTTTGTATCTTGATTGTATTGATGTCAGTATCCTGCCTGATACTATATTTTTAAGGTATTACCATGGGTGACTCAGATGGTAAAGAATCTGCTTGCAATGCAGGAGATGCAGGTTTGATCCCTGGGTTGGGAAGATTCCCCTGGAGGAGGAAATGACAACCCACTCCAGTACTCTTGCCTGGAGAATCCCATGGTCAGAGGAGCCTGGCGGGCTACAGGCGATGGAGTCGCAAAGAGTTGGACATGACTGAGCAACCAACACTTTCACCTTTTTACTTTCGCCATTGGGGGAAACTGGGTAGAGTACACAGGGCTCTCTCTGAATTATTTCTTACAATTGCATGTGAATTTATAATGATCTCAAAATAAAACATTTAATTAAAAAACAAGGAATAAAAAATAATAGATAAAAGACACAAGAGAAGTACAGGGTGTTTTGAGGACTGTGGTGAGATTAAATAGGCATTATGTGATAGAACAGGGCTTCACTGATGGCTCAGTGGTAAAGAATCGCCTGCCAATGCAGAAGGCTCGGATTTGATCCCTGGATCGGGAAGATTCCCTGGAGAAGGAAATGGCTACCCAATCCAGTATTCTTGCCTGTGAAATTCCATAGACAGAGGAATTGGGCAGGCTACAGTCCATGGTGTCGCAAAAGAGTCGGACATGACTTAGTGACTAAATGACAACATGTGATATTAATAGAATTCAATGCTCCACCTTGGTCAGCTCCTCACAGTTGAGAATTAGACCTGTTCAGTTAAGATCCCTGGTTATAAAGACTAGAAAATCACTTCAAAAGGAACTTATGCAAAAGAAGGGAATTTATAGAAAGTAATTGTATAAGAACTTTTGTTGCCAATGACAGAAACCCAATTCAAACTGGCTTGAGGGGGAAAAAAAATCCAAAAAAGGAATTTGGGCTCCTACAATATAATTGCGAGTCCAGGAATAATGGCTTCGAAGATCTAGCTCCTTTTTGTGGCTCTGCTTCCTTCTGAGTCAGCTTCATCCTCAGCCTGCGGGGTGGTGCCTTATGGGCTCCAGCAGCTCCTGACTCAAATCTCACCAGCATGGTACCCCAGGAAAAAAGATGAACCCTGTTTTCCAATAGCATAAGCAAAAGTCCTGGGGTTGAGTCTCAATAGGCTGACTTGAGTGTCCAGGCTTGTCCCTGAATTACTGTGGCTAGAGGGAAATGACACTCGTTGGCCAGGCCTGGGTCATGCAGGCACCCCTGAAGGGTGGGGGTGAAGCCAGCCCCACACAAATTGCATCACCAAAGAGGAGGGGAGTCTTGGTTCCTTTACAGAATGGGTGCTGGTCAGGCCAAACCAACAGACATATACTCATGGAATTCCAGAAATAGCCCGCTTCTTCATTTTCCATCCTCAAGCATGGGTGTCCATCACTCTAGTTCAAACAGACATCCCAGATTAAGCTGGAACTTTCAGATTCATTGCTCAGAAGAGAGAGTATCTGATTGGACTAGCGTTGGCCAGATGTTCAGCTCTCCTCCAATCATCTATGAACAGTAGGGTGGGGTCACCTGCTGGGTCCTTTGATGGACAGGGCAGTTCTTAAAGGGGCCAGATGGATACTCCAAAGCTGCCTATTATAGATGCTCAGAGTTTTTGGAAGATCTAAATTAGTTCCTGATAAAAGAATAGGGCAATCTACTAAAGCAGGGGTCCCCAACCTCCAGGATCTAATGCTTGATGATCTGAGGTAGAGCTGATGTAATAGTACAAATAAACTGTATAATATGTATACATAATGTGTATAAGTGTATAAAATGTAATAATATTCTTGAATCATCTGCAAGTCATCCCCCCACCTCTAGTTGGTGGAGAAATTGCCTTCCACAAAACTGGTCCCTGGTGCCAAAAAGGTTGGGGACCACTGTTAACTAAACAATTTGGCGATAAGGGGTATATGATGATGGGAGGGGGGTGGTCCCTGAGAAAAAAGGCTGAATCCTCAGGGTTCCCCTTGTTTTCCTTCTGGGCACTCCAGGGCTGACAAGGAGAAGAGCAGTGGGTGTGGGAGGTGGACTGCGCTGACCTTGAGGAAGGCAGGGTGGTCATGTGAAGACACCCAGTGGGTGGCAGGCGAAAGGGGAGGCTGGGGGCCCTTAGACAGTGCAGGCTTGGGAATGATAAAACTGATGTGGGGGAAATCAGTTATTAGGGAAGAGACTGGGAACTAGGGACTGTGAGCCACACCAGGCGTACCTGGAGCGAGGAGGGTACCCCCCTCCTTGTTCTGCGTGTTACTGCATGGTCTTGATCAGAGGAATCGGGCAGGAATGTCTAGAATGGGCAGGCGGGCAGAGAAGACCAGCACCCTCGCCAGCTGACTCTCCTAGCTCCACAGCCCGCTTCCTTTCTTTCCAGATGTGGATAGGACAGGTTCTCTGGCTCTGGTTGGCTCGACATCCACATCCGATGAATGCAGCCAAGAATCCCCAGCTGTGCACAGAAGGAAGTGTGAGCCGAGAGCCTTAATCTAACAGAGAAAGAACTTGGAAACCAAGACAGCTAGAATGGGTAGTCAGGATGTTGATAATAGTGATGACAGTGATGAGGCAAACCTTTCTTGAGAGCCTACTATTTCCAGACCCTGTTCTAAGACACTTTAAATGGATCCTCTCCTTGAATCCTTGCAACAGCCCTGTGACGTGGTACTCTGTGGGGTAGACAGGTGAAGCACCTTGGCAAAGGTCACTTGTGAACAAGGGTAATTTAACCAGGTACCAGGAAACTGGCTCCCATCCACTTCCCCGTCATCAGCTCCAATTAACTTCCTGATACCCCTCACTCTGGCACCCTACACTTTGTGGAATGCTTCCTGTTGCCTCTTGTCTCTATGTCTTAGCACACGCTTTTCGGTCTTCCTGGAATGCTGGTCCCCTGGCAAACTCTCACTCATCCTCCAAGACCCAGTGCAAGCATGGTTGTGTTCTGGTCAGTTTCCCTGATGCCAACCTGTGGATGGAATGACTCTTGCCTCCCAGTACTGAACTCCGTCGTGTCTGTATCACAATATCCAGACAGTGCTGCCTCCCAAGCCAGACCGGGAATGGGGACCAAGGCTTGCTTCTCTCTGCGGCAGCCCTGATTCAGGTCTGGATGTCTGGTGGGTGTGGTTCTCTGTCCCCTGCCCACCCTGACTGTGGCATCTCTCTCCTCGTCTCTTGGCAGCCTGGCGTGGGGCTCCTTTACCTGCTGCATGGCAGCCTCTGTCACCACGCTCAACTCCTACACCAAGACGGTCATTGAGTTCCGGCACAAGCGCAAAGTCTTTGAGCAGGGCTACCGGGAGGAGCCGACCTTCATAGACCCTGAGGCCATCAAGTACTTCCGGGAGAGGTCAGTGCACATGGGGTCACCTCTGGCCAACACCGGGAATCGGAAGCCCAAGACCCAACCTCAGTGGCCACAGGGCTCCAGTTGAAAAACTAGAATGGTTGGACAGAAGTGTTCTGGGGGGTCATGGAGTAGAAGGGGCAGGCCGGGTGAGGCAGAGTTTGGACTCCACTATGTTGAAATTTCTGGGGTATTTAATATTTTATGGGGCATGAGGTTGACTTTGTCTGATGTGATCAGAGCCTGAGAAATTAAGAAGGGAATCAAGTTTGAGTGTTTGCTCTTTGGCTCCATGATTTTTGGAACCAAGGTAGGGTCACAGAGATGCTGAACTAAGGTTTCCTTCTTGGACTCTGTCATAGCACTGAGTGAAAAAAGGACTCAGCATGAGATTGGTGATGACAGACAGAGAAGGCTTCCTCAAAGTCAGGGACCACATCTGATCACCTGAGTCCTTACAGACCAGCTGGCAACAGAGGAGGTGACAGTGAATGGTGGGTGGATGTATGGCTGGATGGATGATTGGGTGGATGGATGATGGAAGGATATACAGATGTATGTGTGTATATATGGATGGATAGATGGTTGGGTGGATATATAGATGTATGTATTGATGGGTGGATGGATGGATGCTGGATCAATGATGGATGCTGGATGGTTGCATGGATGATGGATAAATGGATGCTGGATGGATGGATGCTGGATCAATGATGGACACGGATGGTTGGATGGACGATGGATGAATGGATGCTGGATGGATGGATGCTGGATCAATGATGGATGCTGGATGGTTGCATGGATGATGGATAAATGGATGCTGGATGGATGGATGCTGGATCAAGGATGGATGCTGGATGGTTGGATGGACCATGGATGAATGGATGCTGGATGGATGGATGCTGGATCAAGGATGGATGCTGGATGGTTGGATGGATGATGGATGAATGGATGCTGGATGGATGGATGCTGGATCAATGATGGATGCTGGATGGATGCTGGATGGATGAGTTGAAGGACAGGCAAGTCGTTATCATATTTCCTTGGACCATCCTTTTAATAAACTGCCTGTACCCAAATCTTTAATCATAGTCTGTTTGGGGGTGCTGATTGGACATGCACTAATGCCTTTAAGTGGCAGGGAACCGAACATGTCTCAGGACTGATGACAGAGTCTGAGGAGGAAGAGAGGGAGGGAGACTGTGAGGCTGGGCAGCACTGAGGAGTCGGACTCTCCATGGGGCACATGGAAGCGTTTCAAGCCAAGAAGTCTCATGGTGGGGGCCCCACAGGGACCACGCTCTGACCGCTACAGACCCCTTCATCTCTCCTTTGCCACCTGAGCCTCCTTTCTTGTCTCTGAACACTGCAAGTTCATCCCCACCTCAGGGCCTTTGCACCTGCCATGTCCCTGCCTGGAATCCTCACTGGCTGGCTCACTAAGGTCTCAGCTCAGATGTTACCTGCTCAGAGTGGCCTTCCTTAATCACTTAGTCTAAACTCACACACACACACACCCATACACCCTGTCCTAGTCCCTTCTTTATCCCATTGCTGTTTTTTCATAGCACCTACATAACCTGACATTATTCTATTTGTTTATTGGGAAGATCCCCTGGAGAAGGGAATGGCAACCCACTCCAGTATTCTTGCCTGGAGAATTCCATGGAGAGTGGAGCCTGGCAGGGCTGTAGTTCATGGAGTTGCAAAGAGTCAGACACGACTGAGCGACTCACACATACACATTGGTTTAGTAGTTTGTAGACCATGAGGTCTGGAGGGTTCTGCTATCTTCTTTCCCACTATGTTCTGAGCACCAAGTACTGGACCAGGTACCTCATAGGTGCTCATTTAACATCTGGGGGTTAGTTTGATGGGTGTGTATGTAATTGACTGACTTCTCTTTGGAGACCTCAGCCTGCCAGCTTGTAGGCGTTCAGCCCAAGCCCCACCATCATCGGGCAGATACAGCACCTTGTTCCTATATCAAAGTCTCAGGTCATGTGTCCAGGTCCAGGCCAATCGGTTGTGCCCAGGGAACTCAGGACAGCTTGGCACACAGGCCCGCCTCACCCATGGCTGTGGACAGAGCGCGTCCACCAGGAAGGTGGCGATGACTGGCAGAGCGCGGGACTCATAGACACTCAGGAAATGTTTACAGCGGCCAGTGAGCAGCCTGGTGTTGAAAGTGGCCCCATTATCACTGCCTCTGTGTCACCTCGGCTGTGGGAGAGCCCGGGGCATCCGTAGACGTCCTCGTTTTGTTGAGGCAAAAGACAGGACCTCTATGCACCTCATCAACAAGAAGCTGCCGTTTGCCGGTCCCTCATCGCTCAGGCCCCAACGACGTGGGAGAAGATAAATGCTTCCCAGCATATGTGCGGAATATCACTTTACACGTTCATAACTTGAACATTATGCAGAGGTTCATCAAATTTTATTTCCCTTCCTCTCCAAGGAGAACATTTCAGCTTAGCTGGGCTGTTCACTTTTTTTTTTTTCGGTGCCTTCCCTACAAAGAGCTCAGAGCCCACAGACAGATGTCTGCTCAGATCTGCAAGGGGCCCAGCTGCAGGGCTAAACTCCTGCAGGGGCCAGAGTCCTTGAGACCAAAGCCAGGGACATGAGAGAAGAGATCCTTGACCCCACCTGCCCATGTTTCTTAATCCCTGGGCCCCAAGGGGTGGCTATGGGAAGCACAGGGGTTTGGGAGTCCCCTGATCTGAATTTTCCAGTTCTGTTGCCTGACTGCTGTGTGACGTGGGGCAAGTAACTGAGTCTCTCTGGGCTGGTTTCTTCTCACCCACGGTAGGAGAGAGCCCAGAGCTCTCAGCATCTCGGGAAGCTTCAAATTGGATGGCCCAGGAAAGGTGGCTAGCGCAGTGTGTGGCTTAGGAGGGCATTTTATCTGTGGCTTCCTGTCCCTTCTGCTACTGATACAAAGTATAAAACTCGGTAATGACGAGCTTAGGACAGAGCCCAAGACAGTGCAGTAGACATTGGGCATCTAATAATCATGTTAATAACCACAGCAATTGGGTGGGTGCGGTGTCAGGCGGGCTGTGAATACAGAAGAGGGGTGTGGGGTCAGACATGTCTGGGAGAGGGTGCAGGTTTTCTCAGATGACGCCCCCTGCCCCTGCCATTCCTGCCATCGGGAGAGGAGCCCCTGACTGAGGACAAGATGGGACCCTGTGGGGGTTGCTGGGGCAGGAGGGCCTGGACTGCTGCCCCCCCACCATCACACCCCACCCTTGTCCTGTTGGATTTTTCTTTGCAGGAGCAGAGGTGTGACTGGGCAGATTCTAAACTGTTTTTCAGAGTTTTGCAATGTAGTGGTGTGTGGAAGAAAGGTATGGGTGTGTGTGCACACGTGTGTGTTGGGCTTGTCAGGGAGGCTGAACCTGCACGCCCTGACTCTGAGCGGCCTATGCCAACTCTGAGAAAGATCTGGGATTAAACCCTCCCAGCCTCACCCTGCCTGTTGGCCCCAAGGAGGGCGGCTTAATGGGGCCTCCCAGGGGAGGGGCGGAAGCTGCAGGGTGAAAAGTTAAATATTTGCAGATCGGGGCTTTCGTGAATGCTTGATGTTCAGATATGGTTTAACAACACGGGAAGGAAATGAGACCCTGTTGGATTGGACTCCAGGGGGAATTCAACTGAGCAAACATCCCGCCTTCCTTGGGGAAGCTGCAGGGGGTGGGTTCAGCTCAGTCAGTCCAGTTCAGTCGCTCAGTCACGTCTGACTCTTTGCGACCCCATGGACTGCAGCACGCCAGGCTTCCCTGTCCAGCACCAACTCCGGGAGCTTACTCACACTCATGTCCATTGAGTCGGTGATGTCATCCAACCATCTCATCCTCTGTTGTCCCCTTCTCCTCCTGCCTTCAATCTTTCCCAGCATCAGGGTTTTTTCAAATGCGTCAGTGTTTCGCATCAGGTGGCCAAAATATTGGAGCTTCAGTTTCAGCATCAGTCCTTCCGATGAATATTCAGGACTGATTTCCTTCAGGATGGACTGGTTGGATTTCCTTGCAGTCCAAGGGACTCAAGAGTGGATGGGTGGGAGCGAGCAAAAGCCTGGGGCTTCAGGGAAGGCAGCTTCTCCCTGCTGTCCCCACGCCGCCCTGCCCCAGGATCAGATCTCCCAGTCATCCCCTTGCTCCGAGGCACAAGGCGCCCATCCCGGTCTCTGAACTTCCAAGTTCATTCGCTTTGTTTACTGGCCTCCTCCCACGCATGCGCAAATGGCAGGCGCACGGCTCTTTCTTGGCTCTCGCTCCGCGGCTGACACCTGGAACCACAGGGGCTCAACAAGTTATTAACTCCGCGTAATAATTATATTGTTAATTATAGTGGTGCAGTTCCCCCTCCCCGCCCCGCCCCGTTCGAGGGCCTTGCCTGTACGCTCTCACTCAATCCCATGGAAGACGCGAGGAAATAAACCCAGGCTGGAATAAACCTTGCAATTTATTAGCTGAGGGTCCCCAGGTGAATCACTTCACCTCGGAGACCTCCAGCCTCTTCCGTCACCTGCCCAGCCACCTGGCTCTGGTCTACGGAGCGCAGCAAAACACCCTGGGTGCTGCGATGGGGTCTCCTGGAGGTGACCTCAGGTGGGGAGCTTGGCACCACCCTGGGGGAGGCAGAGGATAGAAAAGCCTTCACAGGTGAGGTCTCGAACCAAGTTTCTGTTTATTTTTATTACTTACTATTATTATTTAGCCTACTTGTGGGATCTTAGTTTCCTGACCAGGGGCTGAACCCAAGCCACCTGCATTGCAAGCACGAAGTCCCAACGGCTGGATCACCAGGGAAGTCCCAAGCCAAGTGTTTAAAGGCAGGGCCAGCACTCCTGGCCAGGCGGGTGGGAGGTGGGGGGACATGCTCCCAGGCAGAGGCAACAGTGAACAAAGGCCAGACAGGCGACAAACAAGGCTATTTAGGAAAATCTAAGCAGTGTGGTGTGATTTGAGAGTGGGGAACTGGTGGGAGTCCGGCCTGGGTGCTCATCTCTCACCCTCCTGCAGTGTTTGGGGTGGGGTGCTGGCCCAGGGGCAGATTAGATGTTACTGGGGTGAGAAGGTGGCATGGGGACCCTCCCCAAACCTCCGTCCTGGGTGCTAGGCCTCATGGGGCTCCCTGTTCCTACCTGGGGAAGCAGGTGGACATAAATCATTTTTCACAGCAGAGGGCCACCCCCTCTTTACCCATCCCTGGGACCAGTGCAGAAAGGGCCACAAAGACCCCATTCCTCGCTGGCTCTGCTCTGGCTCCGGTATTCAGGGAAACTTTTTGAAGGGCTGGTCTCCACCTCCTCACCTCCCACTCATAGCTTGACCTATTGCAAGCTGCTCCCCACCCCCATCTCTGCAGAAAGAGCTTCCAGCTGCCCCGAGAATGGGCATACCCCTTTCCTCCTGTCCACCCTCTCCAAGCTCCTACCAGCCACTCTTCCAGGTCCTGGGTGCACTCTCCCAACCCCTCCTCCCTGTTCTGTTGAATGGTGATGCTCCCAAGATCGGTTCTAGGCCCTCTTTTGACATTGGCCTTTGCGGTCATGCACGCACCAGGACTTTTGTGTTCTTGGGCCCCTGCAGACCCCTGGCCCCACATCCAGCTGCCTCTTTGGTGTTTCCAGTCTGGATTCCCAAAGGCATCAAAAATCAACATGGTGGGACTTCCCTGGTGGTCCAGTGGTTAAGACGCCACGTTCCCAATGCAGGGCACACGGGTTCAATCCCTGGTCGGGGAACTAAGATCCCACATACCTCGTGGCATTGCCAAAAAATGATAAACATGGCCAGGACCCATTTAGGATGGTCTCCCCCCAAACTGGGTCCTGTTCTGCGCCCCTCTCCTTTCCTTCTCTATGCCTTCCCTGGGTAAGCAGACATCTGTACATCTTGCCCTTCATATCAGGACACCCCAAATCCAGTGCTTTCCCCCGTGGGTGGGTCACTTCTCTCCGTCTCCACTCCTGTCATCCTCATCCAGGGTGGCAGCTCTCACCTACTGGAGGGTGCTTTGCCCTTGGCATCTGTCTTCCCCCAGCAACCAAAGTCTCTTCTCTCTGCTGATGCGATCAGGGTGCCCCCACCCCCATCTGTCTGCTGAAACACCCCAGTGCCCCGCCCCCACAGCCCCAGGACAAAGGCCCAGCTCCTTGTGGTAACTTACAAGCCTCACCATGGACTGGCCCCCACCCCTCCCTGCTCAAGCCTCCCCTCCCCTGGAAGTTTCCCGGACAGGTCGTTCTTCTGCTTCTGTTGTAGCCTCAGGACAGCTGTCCTCTTCACTTGGGGTTTCCCCCTTCTTTGCCTTGTCGATTCTGGGCCTACAGATCTTACTTCAAGTATCCACCTTTTTTTTTTTTTTATCTTTTGGCCACACTAGAAGTGGTATTTTAGTGAACCCGCATCCCCTGCATTGGAAGTACAGAGTCCTAACCACTGGACTGCCAGGGAAGTCCCTTAAGCATCCATTCTGAACTGGACGGAATCCCCCATCCATTCTCTTCCATCACTGGCCACGTGTGCAAGCCCCACAGGGCTGGGATGCAAGTCCACTCCTTTTTAAATTCCCGAATACGGGTTGGATGGAGAGGGTGACAGAGAGCAGAAGGGCAGAAGCCTCTGGGGCAAGTTACTAGCCAGTCTGTTGGCCAAGGTGACCTTCACCCTCTGGGAGCTGCCACTGGATTTGCTTGCCCAACCTTTCTCCCGATTGCTACCGCCATGCTGAATGGCACCCTGCTCAGGTGGGCCCACCTCTGTGACTGCTTGCCTGGTCTTTCTCATTGTCCCCAAGGCTGGGCTGAGGAAGGGACTTCAGAGATAAGTCAGGTCTAGAGGTTTCCATGTTGTCGGGGGCCCCTGAAGCTCTTGAAGGCGGGGCTGGGATTGGGGGGTGGGTGGGAGTTCCATTAATGCTAGTGATCGTTTTTCTGAGTAATAATTTGTAGCCCATGCAGTTCCGAAAATAATCTCAAGGTGCTAATGTCTTGAGGTCTCTTTTTAAAACCCAATTTCAGAGATACGGGAGGTAAAACTGTCAACCGCACACAAAGATCAGGGGACGGTGCTGGCACTGTGGATATTTATCTTCCCTGTATTTTCCGGATGTTCTGTATCGTGAGCTTGCTTACAAAATGGCAAGAGAAAAAGAAAAAACCAGAGAGAGGCTCTTTCTAAAAAATCCATTTATTTCCCCGTCTTAGAATGGCACTTCTAATGGGATGTTATAGGATATTAATCTCCTATGCGTGGTCATTTATTTGCCAGATTTTCTTTTAATTTCATCCTTCATTCCATCATCAGTGCATCGTTTAAAAATCATTGTGTTCTTTCTCCCCTGTGACTGTTTCTTAGCCGTTTAACCTCTGAGACGTGTCCAATCACAGCTCCCTCTTCCCCGTCTTTTTCCACTCTCACTGCTTGAATACTACTTCTCAGTAATGCCTCACACCTTATTTGTCTTTATTGGGGTCCTTTGATGTCACTGTTTAGTCTCAAGAGGGGCGAGATGCCCAGAAATTGGAGATGGCGCTGTGGGAATTTCTGGACTCTCCTAAGATTCACTTGATAACCAGCCCTTCGTGAAAGGAAAGTAAAAGGCACAGAGTGGTCCTTGAGATGGGAGCAGTCTTGCAGGACAGCTGCTTCCTGACCTCCACCTTTTCTCCAAGTATCAGCCCAATGGAGAAAAATGAGAGGCGGGGAGACTCCAGGCGCACTCCTACCCGACCATCACTACTGCCAGTTCTTTTGGTGATTCTCATTTGTAGCTGGGACTCTGGGGAGGGCACGGAGACCTGCACCCAGACAACAACCTAGGAGGTGTTTGAGCTGATGCTTCCAGGAGGCTCACAAGTGCCCAGAGCCCATGGTCTAATGCCTGGTTCCTTAGATGAGATCTGGGGACCAACAGAATCATCCCCACCTGAGAACCTGTTAGAGTCCAGACTCTCAGGCCCCACTCCAGACCTATGGAACCAGAATCTGCATTTTAAAAAGCTCCTCAAGTGATCTGTGGTTACTGGCACATTTGGGGAAATTGGGCTGGAGGACAGAGCAGATGCAGCCCCGGTTATGGGTCAGAAGAGGCCCGTGGATAAAGAAGAGGTCTGCACCTCTGTGCTGCTCAAAGTATGGTCCCCAGACCAGGGCGCATTTGCAAACACATCCATGATAAAACGAGAGAAACTGAGACATGTGTTTGGAAACTTTCACAGTGAGTTGACATCGCTGGTACACCCAAGCTTGCTTTTTTTGTGTGTGTGTTTTCATTTCATTCTCCAACAATTCATTTTTATTGTATTTTATTAAAAATTTGGTCCAAAGTAGGTTGAAAATTAAAGGTGGGGGGTGTAAAACCTACCTCTTTATCAGATGATTTGAGAAGCGCAGCGCATAGACTGCCACCTTATACCAGGAAGTGACTGGAGATTTGGGAACCAAGCCAGCCCGGGGCAGTGAGAAGGCGGCTGGCTTTGAGGAGGACACGGAGCAGGCATGGTGGGTGGAGGGCAGGCTGGGAACTCTGTGCTGGGAGGCTTGGGACGCTTGCCACAGCAGAGGTAAGACCTGGTGGACCCCTTGCCAGGGTCTCAGCTGCTGTGGCCACACTTGTCCCTGGAATAAGATGTGCAGGTTCCGGGAGCCTCCCTGCAGGACAAGACGTGGGTTCAGACTCTCAGATCCTTGAAGCCGCCCTGCTCCATCACTCACCTGCCTCCTTCTCTCCAAAGAGCAAATGCCCAGATTGCAGATCCTGTGGGTCATCGATCAGTGACCATGTAACAGGGTGGGCACACCCCTCACCATCCTTTTACACACCTGCTGGCAGTCCTGGGAGGGCCCAGGAGTGCCCGGCCCCACGTTCCATGGGACGTCACAGTGCCGGTGTACCCAGGGTGGATCTGGTGGAGCTTCTGCCAGCCAGGAATCTGCAGGGCACAACGGAAGCATGCTTGAGCTCCAGAGACCGATAGACCTGAGTTCAAATCCCTGCCCTGCCACCAGCCCGCTGCCCCTTCTGAGCACTGCTTCACCCCCTGTGCCCCCTGCTGACCCTTCAAAGTGCTTATTTAGATTCATGGGTCACCTCTCACATTACCATCAAAACACAAAACAAAACAAAACCTATCTTCAGGAAGCATGTACTGTTTCCTGGAGGAAGTTGTGCTTCAAATTAAAGAAGATAGTCATCTAGGGACATCTGAGTAATTCCTTTTCTTTTAACGCAAAGCTCAGCCTTCCTGGATGAACCCAGTGGGCTGCTTGTAGCCACAGCTTGCTCGTACTCACGCTTAGTCACTAAGTTGTGTCCAAGTCTTTTGGGACCCAATCGACGCCGCTCCCCACCCCCCCCCAGGCTCCTCTGTCCATGGGATTCTCCAGGCAAGAATACTGGAGTGGGTAGCCATGCCCTCCTCCAGGGGATCTTCCCAACCCAGGGAAAAATTGAACCTGTGTCTCCTGCATTGTGCTTCTCCTCAATTCCTTGCCTCCCTACTGCCCCCGGCTTCCCTCCTTTCTAACGTCCCTTGGGATACTTTTTGCCATCGTTGTGCTGGACCCCAACACTCCAAGTGGAGAAGAAGATTAACTCCATCCTTTTTCTGAGTTTAAAGTGTTTGCGGGGGGACCAATGATGAAACAGATTGAAAGTCAGTAGGGCTACTCTGATCTGACCCTCCCTCTATGTCGGATCCTGGGCGCCCATCCTCACAGCAACCAGTGGGGCCGTGGTGTCTGTCCTTGTGGTCATTCCCATCACCACTGTTCTGCCAATGGCCTTGTAGAAAATTCCAGAACACAGAGATTCAGAGCTTCCGGTGAGTTGCCCATTCATAGCAGAGCTGGACTCAACCACAACCCCGCCTTCCTGCAGGGCCCAAGGTCTCAGTCGTACCCAGAGCATCTCTTGTCCTCAGGGGTTTCCTGCCAGGAAGCATGGGGTGAGGGGGCGAAGGGTCAGAGCTCTTGCTGTAATTGACATTGCTGGTACACCCAAGCTTGCCTTTTGTGTGTGTGTGTGTGTTCATTTCAATCCCCAGAAATTCATTTTTATTGTATTTTATTAAAAATTTAGTCCAAGGTAGATTGAAAATTAAGAGGGGGAAAAGCCCAGCCTTTATCAGATGGTTTGGTTAAGACCTCTTCGAGTTGTCCTTGTGGGCCCCAGCCCAGCAGGAGCTTTCTAACAGGCAAGTATTCTCATATGTTAACTATTGAGCTCTGGGCCTCTTAGCAGCAAGATTTGGGTGTCCAGGAAGTGGGGTACCATGCCAGGCACAGTGGTTCTCTCCTTAAACATCAGCTCTAAGACGGCTGCCAGGGCCCTGCAGACCTGTTATTTTCATTGGCAAACCTGGTGGAGAGGGCCGCGTTTGTGCAAGGAACTAGCTCTTTCCAGAATAGCCTCTCAGCACGGCAGAAATCAGGCAGACCCGGGCCGGATCCCAGCTGCCTCTCTGAGAGGCCAGCATGTCCTTTGTCTTCCAGGATGCAGCCCCAGCATCACTTCCTCCCATGAAGCCTCCGCTGGTCCCCACGCAAGTGGATCTCAACCCTGGCTGCACATTGCAATCACCGGGCAATTGAAAACTCCCCTGGTGATGTCAGGGGACCTCCATGTGGAGAAACACTGGCTAGACCAGAGGTTATAGCTCCAAGAAGCTAGTACATAAGAACGTGAAAATGTCGGCGCTCAGTCATGTCCGATTCTTTGCAATCCCATGGATTGTAGCCTGCCAGCCTCCTCTCTCCTTGGGATTTCCCAGGCAAGATTATTGGAATGAATTGCCATTCCCTTGTCTAGGGTATCTTCCCGACCCAGGGATCGAACCCAGGTCTCCCGCATTGCAACAGATTCTTTACTGTCTGAGCCACGAGGGAAGCCTGTAATTATCTGCCGAACAAAACGGCCCTTCATTTACATATCATCTGCAGCGGCTTCCACCTGCAAGGGCATTTGAGTAGTTGTGACGGAAATCATCTGGCCTCTGAAAGCTCATATATTTACCATCTAGACCCTTCAGAAGAAGTTTGTCAGCTGCTGAACTAGACAGTCAACCTATTCAACCTTCGTAACATCCTTCTCCCTTAAAACTTAGCACATGAAGTTGTGATCATTGGTTCGTGTGTATGGCAGATGGGAGCATCTCAAGGGCTGGGACCTCTTTGAGTTGTCCCTGTGGTCCCCAGCACAACAGGTGCTTGCTAACTGGCAGATGTTCTCAGATATTGACTATTGAACTCTGGGCTTCTTAGCAGCAAGATTTGGGTGTCCAGAAAGTGGGGTGCCTGCTGGGCACAGTGGTTCTCTCCTGAAACATAAGCTCCAAGGTAACTAAAAGCAAAGTAAAGAACAGAAGGATGATGTCAAGACACAGGGCCACAGATAAGGGCTTGGAGGTACCTGCAGTGTGCTCTAGGACATGCAGTCGTGGTTGGAATTGTTTCTGCTTCAGGGGACTAGGCTATATTTGTCTAAAGGTACTGCTCAGCAGTAAAGAATCTGCCTGCAATGCAGGAGATCTAGAAGATGTGGGTTGGAGACCTAGGAGATGTGGGTTTGACCCCTGAGTCAGAAAGGCCCCCTGGAGAAGGAAATGGCAAGCTACTCCAGTATTCCTGCCTGAAAAATCCCATGGACAGAGGAGCATGGCGGGCGACAGTCCAAGGGGTTGCAAAGAGTTGATCACAGTGCATGTGTGCGTGCGCACGCACGCACACACGCTTGCACACACACACACACACACACAAAGGTACAGCACATGAGCCTGGACCTCGTGGAGCTCTGGAATGTATTTGGGTTACCTATGGGTGAGTGCCGTGTGGGCATATGGACCTGCCCATTCTCTGACTCTGTCTTCAGTGGGGTGGGGGTGAGGGTCTAGGTCTGGAACCATGTTGGAGAGTCTGTAGTTGCCTCCACTCTGACCCTTATCAGCCTCTGCTCTGAGCTTGTCACCCATCCCTGGCCATGCCAGTCCCTCTGGACCTGCAGTGAACTTGGGATGCCAGAGGAGAAATTCTCACAGCTGTTGGCAGGAAGGAGAATTGTGGCAGACGTCGGAAGACCAGGGCTTTGTTTCTATGTAGAAATATCTAAGGGAGTTGTTTTAATTTAGTTAAGAAAAGTGACACAGCTAATCAAAGTCTTTTGCCCGCAAATCAGAAAACAGAGGTAAATTGAAAAAGAAGGCTTTCAGGGAGTGGGGAAAGATTAAAAAAATAAAAGGCTTCAGATTTAATCCCCTTTATTCTCATTATCTGGGGTTAATCACTGTTAACCTTTTGGTGTACGTTCTGCCAAGTAGTGCTTTGTGCATATCAGTGTGTAATTAAAATTTTTAATTAATTAATTAATTAATTTTTTGACTGCACTGGGTCTTCGTTGCTGCCCGAGGGCTTTCACTAGTTGTGGCAAGCAGGGGCTACTCTCTAGTTGCAGTGCACGGCTTCTCGTGGCGGTGGATTCTCTTGTTGCAGAGCGTGAGCTCTAGAGCGCCGACTCAGAAGTCGTGGTGCATGGGCTTGGTTGCCCCGTGGCATGTGGAATCTTTCTGGACCAGGAATCCATCCTGTCTCCGCTGCCTTGGCAGGCAGATTCTTAACCCCTGGACCACCAGGGAAGGATTAGTGTGTAATTTTTCAGACACACTGCACACTTTCTTTTGTCATATGCCATTTGTGCGTGATTGAACATCTTTTTGTGAGAGCGCATAGGTTTGCTTCCCTATTCTGCCTCCAGTTTATCAGCTGGATGGCACCCGATTGGTCACGTCACCTTTCGATACCTCAGTTTCTTCATCAATCAAATGGAGGAATGATGCCCATCTCACAGGGCCACGGGAAGGATCCCACGGGGCGATGGTGCCAAGTTGCTTTGCTGCGTATTCTCCGGCGGGAGGGGCTACACTTTTCCAGGTCCTGGGTCTCTGCCAGCTCAGCCTGATCTTTCTTACGCCAGCTTTTGGCTTCTCTTCTTTCCAGGATGGAGAAGGGGGACGGGCATGAGGAGGAGGACTTTCGCTTGGACTGCCGCCACGAGAGATACCCCGCCCGTAAGTGGCCTCAGCTGCAGGAGCCGGCGCTGTGGATTCATAGGCCGTCTGAGAAGAGAGGACCCTGGAGACGGGCCAGGCAGAGCTCTCCCTGCACCCCTGCATTCCCCCCTAGACACATGCTATAGAGGGCGGAACTGAGGCTGGGGGCAAGAAGAGCAAGTCTTCTGCATGCAGCAGCCACAGCCCTTGGGATGGGGTCGGAATGCTAAGGAAGCAAGAGGGACACGGGGTGCCTTAAAGACAGGCAGGGGAGCCACAGCTCCATGCAGGCCGGGTTCGCCATGGGCCTGAAGGGACAGGAGCTCTGGGGTGGAACTAGCCAAATCAGGGGGAGTGACAGCTCCCAAGATCTGTTTGAGTGGTGGATGCTCCCAGAAGCTCAGAAGGCTTCACTGTACAGGACAGAAACTAGGGTTCCTGTGCAGAAAACAAATGTCATAAAGCAAAAGAGAGGTCAAAAGAGAGGAAGGCCATGCTCCCAACAGAAAAGAACGGAGCTGATGCAAGATTAAAAGGGCAGAGCCTCATCTGAGCCTGCTGCTTGCCCGCCCTGTGCTCCCTGCCCACCCCACTCTGTACTAAGGACTTTTTGTATCTGATCTCCTGTTCTTGCTGACTGCCAATCCCGATAGCTAGGATTACGATCCACACTTTGCAGAAAGGAGGGCTCAGAGAGGCGGAGCCACTTGCCAAAGGTCACACAGCTTAGCTAGTCAGTGGCAGGGCTGTTAGAGCAGATGCTGTCAGGGCCCTGCTCACATGTCTCAGACCTGTTAGGAGACTGCGGTGCCTCCCAGCTGCTCATATCTGCAATTCTGTGTCTAGGGGCTTGCTCCACCTCCACCCACAGAAGGCAGGCAGTGCACAAGGAGCCTGGCACATAGATACCCCGGCTCCCTCGCCCCTTGAGTAGGATCGCCTGGAGGTGTGTGATTTGCAGGATTGCTTGAGTGTTACCAGTCTAGTGGGCTTCCAGGTGTCTCAGTGGTAAAGAATCCACCTACCCAGTGCATGAGACGAAGGAGACACAAGTTCTGTCCCTGGCTGGGAAAGATCCCCTGAAGGGGGAAATGGCAACCTGCTCCAGTATTCTTGCCTAGGAAAATTCATGGACAGAGGATCCCGGCCAGCCATGGGTTCACAGAGAGTCAGACACGGCTGAGTGACTAACACACAGCACCATGTCTAGCAGCCACCTGGGGTTGGCCACCTTCCCTCCCTGGGCCACTCTCCCCCTCTGCCAAGTTTTGCTGCACCTCTGTAGTGTCTCCCGTTTGCTCTAATTCCCTTCTCGGGGTCTGCTTCTGGGGAACCTGAATAAGATGGCAGAAATTTAAACTCAGGTCTGTCTGACCCCACCCGCTGTGATCCTAGTAACTGAGTGAGGAATGGCTCTGATGGGAGAAAGAAGACAGAGGTGGGTGAAGGAGCCTGGGAGGAGAGCTGGTTGGGGAGGAGAACAGGGTCTGGTCTCCATGCTAAAGGAAGAGGCTCCTGAGGGAGGCACCATTCCAGGAAGATGATCAGAATGCTGACTGTTTGCCTGAGGAACTGGGGTGCATGGTGGGCACATGTACTGTGATTTCATGTCAGGTGTCAGGATGGGGGGCTTCCTGGAGGAAGAGGTCAGGAACCAGGGCACAGAGGTGGCTGGGAAGTGTTATCTCCTCTGATAACAGAGGAGAGCAGGAAGCACATGCTAGGGATGGGCTGAGAGCCCTGGCATGTTCCAGAGCCGCACCACAGAGCACCACCGAGTCCCTGCTTGGAAGGGCATCACCCCTTCCCAGGGGGGCCCTGCAGAGTGGGCAGGAAGTCCTGGGTGGAAAAAAGTTGTGGGGCTTGTCTTGGGGGCAGCTGGGGAGACAGGAGGAGGAAAGGCCAGATCCCTGAGGCCTGAGGATGGAAGAAAGAGCTGAAGGAGTGAGTCTGGCCCTGAAAGCAAGCCCTCAGATGGAGAGTGGGGACAGCCAGGCTCGGGGGAGCCACAGAAGCCCTGCACCCCCAGCCCAGCCCTGGCACCCACTTCACCTCCCAAGCATCAGATGCATTCCCCTGGTCAACAGCCTGTGGAGAATTCCATCTTTTGTGCCCCTAAAAAATACTGAGAGGCTCAGGCGCTCCATATTGGTGCTAGAGATGCAACCAGGAGCCAGATGAGACAAAGCCCCTGCCTGTGAGGCGGGGAGTCTAGAGGAGACAGAGTCAAGTGAGACGTGAACTCAGAAACAAATAAGACGATCTCAAGTGCTAAGGAACGTGATGATAAAGCGGGATCTAGGAGACCCCTTTAGAGGCATCTCTTTGAGGAGCAGCTGGAACGGGGACTTAAGGAGTGAGAAGGAGTCAGCCAAAGAGCCTTCTGGGCAGAGGGGCGGCAGGTGCTGGGTCCCCAGGGCAGGGACAGCCAGCCCTGGAGGCCTCGTGGCTGGGGTGGGGAAAGCAGTGGGGAGGTGGGGATGGATGGCAGGCCGGGGGGTGGGGCTGGGGGACCCAGGAGGTGGGACCATGCAAAGGAGTTGGCTCTGCAGTGGGGAGCCCAGGGGCATTTGGAGCAGGGAAGAGACTTACCCAGGTTATTATTATTATTTTAGTATTTATTTTTTTATTTGGCTGCACCATGTCTTTTTGTGGCACATGGGATCTCAAGTTGGGGCATGCAGACCCTTAGTTGTGCCATGAGGGCTGTTAGTTGCAGCATGTGGGGTCTAGTTCCCTGACCAGGGATTGAACCCAGTCCTCCTCCATTGGGAAACGAGGAGTCTGAGCTAGTGGGCCACCTGGGAAGTCCCTTACCCAGGTTATTTATCTGTATCTACATCATCTTTATCCATACCCATGTCTACCTGTCCTCCTTCTGTCCATCTGCACTGTGGGAAAAAGGACGGGAGGGGAGGAAGAGAGAGACCAGGAGAACAGTGTAGACGCCGTCGCCATCATCCCAGGAGTGATGGTGGCCTGACCTGCAGCAGCAGAGATAAAAGTGGGCAAATTCAAAAACCTTTTGCTGGAAGAGTTGTCAGAGTGCTTGTCTGTGTTCCTCCAGAGCAGATCCCGAGATGAAGATTCAACAGCAAGTGCCTTATGTGGGGCATCACAGAAAATGCAAATAGGCGCCGGGCAGGCAGGCTCAGCAGGGGAGAAAGCAGGTGGCAGGTGAAAGTCACCTTCCAAGTGGTCATCAGTGGAGCCTCTGCTGGGGGACTTGGCGTTATACCCCCGGCCATGGCAGTAACTCTCCTTGGGCATTTTGTGAGGGCTACTGGAGTGGGGTGGGGTGGGGTGCATGAATCTCCTGGGGTGGATTGGAGAAAGTCCACAGGAGGTGAGCAACATGCTTCACTTGGGGGAAGGGGGCACCCACAATATCAGCTTGTTTGATTGGAGGTAAGGGATGGGCTGGGAACCTAGGATATGCTCGGAAGTTTCAAGTCAGCCATCAAGGGTCAGATGTCACCCACTGATGGAAAAGGAGAGGATGAATTTGAGGGGGATGCGATGGTATGGCTTCTGTGTCAAGTTTTAGGGGTGTGTAGGGTTGAGAACTAAGATCATGGCATCTGGTCCCATCACTTCATGGGGAATAGATGGGGAAACAGAGGAAACAGTGTCTAACTTTATTTTTTTGGGCTCCAAAATCACTGCAGATGGTGATTGCAGCCATGAAATTAAAAGATGCTTACTCCTTGGAAGGAAAGTTATGACCAACCTAGACATCATATTAAAAAGCAGAGACATTACTTTGCCAACAAAGGTCCATCTAGTCAATGCTGTGGATTTTCCAGTGGTCATGTATGGATGTGAGAGTTGGACTGTGAAGAAAGCTGAGCACCAAAGAATTGATGCTTTTGAACTATGGTGTTGGAGAAGATTCTTGAGAGTCCCTTGGACTGC
The DNA here is from genome assembly GCF_019320065.1 of Cervus canadensis. Lineage (NCBI taxonomy): Eukaryota > Metazoa > Chordata > Mammalia > Artiodactyla > Cervidae > Cervus > Cervus canadensis. The sequence goes on along the minus strand of NC_057417.1, from coordinate 19,193,208 downwards.
AAGGAGATCCAACCAGTCCATCCTAAAGGAGATCAGTCCTGGGTGTTCATTGGAAGGACTGATGCTGAAGCTGAAACGCCAATACTTTGGCCACCTCATGCGAAGAGTTGACTCATTGGAAAAGACCCTGATGCTGGGAGGGATTGGGGGCAGGAGGAGAAGGGGACGACAGAGGATGAGATGGCTGGATGGCATCACCGACTCGATGGGCATGAGTTTGAGTAAACTCTGGGAGTTGGTGATGGACAGGGAGGCCTGGCGTGCTGGGATTCATGGGGTCGCAAAGAGTCGGACACGACTGAGCGACTGAACCGACCGGGGTTGAGGACAGAGACAGTGGAGCTGGGGGACGCTGAGATGGTCTAGAATCATGTAGGGTGGGGAGAGATGGAGACGCCGTGAGGTCCTATCACCCTGGGGCTCAAAGAGAACCATGAAAGGGCTTCTCTGGTGGTCCAGTGGTTAAAACTCTGTGCTTCCTATGCAGGGGGCATGGGTTTAATCCCTGGTCGGGAAATACCCACGTGCTGCGTGGTGTGGCCAATTAATAAATAAATAAAATGAAATAAAATTACTGTAAAAAATTAGGTAGCTTTGAAAAAGAGAAAGAGAAGCAGGGAAGCTGGTGGCGAAGAGACCACAGCTCCCAGAGGTTTCCCAAACCCCAGCTTCTCGGGGAAGAAAGGAACCTTTGACCCCACAGTGCCTCTGTGAGGCATGCCTTTCATCAGGTAGCCAAGCTAGTGGGTTGGCTGTCTTTCCCCTGGGACCAGTGGAGGCGCTGGGGACTCAGAGTTCGAACAGTAAGGTAGAGAAACACCCGGTCTGCTGTTGGGGCCAAGGGCAGGGGCAACAGAGCATAGGCAGGATGCTGGCTGGAGGGCCGTGGTCACTTTCACTGTCCTGAGGTGGGCTGTGTGTGGCCACGTGAAAGTCATTGATTCACTCACGTATTCAACAAATCTTTGCTAAAGATGCTTCTCTGGGCTGGGCGTTGCATGCTGGGCCCTGGAAAATGGAGATGAAAAAGGCGAGTCTGGGCCCGAGAGCTCCCAAAGCACTGCTGTGTTGTTGGCCAGAGCTACCATGGGGTCAGCACCTTCCAACAGAGGCCAGGCACCTCATCCTGCTGAGTGAGGGAGGGGTAGAGAAGAGGAAGGAGAGGGGTACTTAGTCTCCGGGTGGTCCAGCTTGTTGAATTCTACAGCTATAATGATGATACCTGGACTTAATGAGGAAAACAGCCAACCGGAAGAGCTCCGTCAGCCCCACCAGGTCTGATGACAACACCTCACCCTTGTAGATGCTCTGAGGACTTTACGTTGATCCTCTCCCTCTCATTTAACCCCAAACATATGTGAGAGTTGGACCATAAAGAAAGCTGAGCGCTGAAGAATTGATGCTTTTGAACTGTAGTGTTGGAGAAGACTCTTGAGAGTCCCTTGGACTGCAAGGAGATCAAACCAGTCCATCCTAAAGGAAATCAGTCCTGAATATTCATTGGAAGGATTGATGCTGAAACTGAAGCTCCAATACTTAGGCCACCTGATGCAAATAACTGACTCACTGGAAAAGACCCTGATTCTGGGAAGATTGAAGGCAGGAGGAAAAGGGGGCGACAGAGGGTGAGTTGGTTGAATGGCATCACCGACTCGATGGATGTGAGTTTGAGCAAGCTCTGGGAGTTGGTGATGAACAGGGAAGCCTGGCGTGCTGCAGTCCATGGGGTCACAAACAGTCAGACACGACTGAGCAACTGAACTGAACTGAACAGATAGACCCATTTTACAGACAGGGAAAATGAGGCCCAGGGAGGTTATGGTTGTGCCAGGAAGTGGATGTGTGCCCAGCCCGTCTGGTTCCAGAGCCCATACTTCGATCATCAGGGATAGGCTGCCACGTGTCAGTGAGTGGCTCCACATGTCCAGCAGACCCCATGCATACCCCAGGCAACCTTTGGGGGTTCAGGGCCCAGCTACAGTGGACTGGGTCCTCACGTGGGTCATGGGCTAGAGAGCATCCTGATACCACCATCCAGGGAGATGGACACCATCTGCAGAATGCGGCCTCTTAGCTGCTGGTGGAGTTTGGGCCAAGAATATGTTTTGGAAAGGCCTGGACGCATTTTGCAATATTTCTGTGTTCAGATCTGGTGGTGGACTGACTCCCCGGCAGGAGGCATGGGGGAGAAGGAGTGCCAGGGAGCCCGCGTTATTAAACACTTACTGAGTGCAGGTTTTGCTGAGCACTTCATCGCCACTGACACAGCCCTGGGAAGCAGGGGTGGTTGTTCTTATTGTGTAGATGGCGAGACTGAGGCTCTGAGACGTGGATTGACTTTGTCGAGATCCCTGGTGAGATCTCTGGGCAGGATGGCTCAGCTTGGCATGTAACTCTTTCCCTTTATCCTGGGAACCAGGCTATTCCTGCTCTGGCCCCCAAACTCCTCACCTCATCTCTTCCTTCTCTCCCCTCCCTCATTTGGCTCCAACCACCCTGTCCTTTCTCTTTCTTGAACAAGCAAAACTCATTCCCCACTCCCCACCCCAGGACCTTTGCACATGCTCTTCTCGCCACCTGGAATGCTCTTCCTCTAAATCTTTACTTGGCTGGCTTTGTCTCCTCTTTAATCTCAGCTGAAGGCCACTTCCTCAGAGAAGATCCCCTAACCTGCACCAGCTTCCCCTGTCAACATCATATCACTCTGTTTTCTTCACTGTGTCTGTACTTCTCTGAAATTATATTTACATACCTGGTTTTGGTTTTGTTGCCTTTCTCCACTGGGTTCCATGAGATTAGGCACCCAGTCTCTTCTAAATTAGTAATTTATCAATTAATTAATATTACATATTAATTGATAATATAATAATGTTTGTGTGCTCAGTCGCTTCAGTTGTGTCCGACTCATTGTGGACACACAATGGACTGTAGCCTGCCAGGCTCCTCTGTCCATGGTATCCTCCGGGCAAGAATACTGGAATGGGTTGACATGCCCTTCTCCAGGGTATCTTCCCAACCCAGGGATCAAACCTGCGTCTCTTGTGTCTCCTGCATTGCAGGCAGATTCTTTACCCACTGAGCCACCTGGGAAGCCCAATATATAATAATTAATTTATTTATTCTTGGCTGCGCTGGGTCTTTGTTGCTGCATGTAAGCTTTCTCTAGTTGTGGTGAGCAGGGGCTACCCTCTAATTGCATTGTGCAGGCTTCTCTTGTTGCAGAGCAGAAACTGTAGGTGCACGGGCTTTGGTATTTGCAGCTCAAGGGCCCTAGAGCACAGGCTCAGTAGTTGTGGCACATGGGCTTGTTTGCCTTGAGGCATGTGGGATCTTCCCAGACCAGGGATCGAACCTGTGTCCTCTGCATTGGCAGGTAGGTTCTTAATCCCTGGACCACCAGGGGAATCTTCGGCACCTTATCTTCTGTTTTTTTCACACCTGTATCCTGAGAGCCTAGAACAGTGCATGGCACACAGTAGTTGCTCAATTACTGCTTTAAACTTCTCATTTTCTCGCACTGTATCCCACTTGAGAACTCACTTTTATATAAACAGTTACGTGAACTTTTGTTTTTCTTAACTGTTCTAAAAGTTGCTATTTTTTTCTGGGGCTACTGTGATATAGATTCTGCCACTTTTTTTTTTTTATTTTCTGAGCAAAGCGTTTGCTTTTGAAACCTACCTTTGGTAGGTCTGGGGCTCTGCAGTGCCACCAGCTAGCTCAGGAGCTCCTCAGATGTGACATTTCATGGAGGCGATGCTGCCATATGGTCCAGGTGTTTGCATCTTCCTTTTAGGGGCAACTGGGGTTTGCAGCTGATTGCAGCTGTCAAGTTCAATGTCCGAGACAAGCTTCTAACTTTGCCAGGTATGTCTGCGAGGCTGGGCCGGCTGAGAGGCTGTCACTCACCGGGTACAGAGGTGGCTTCTGAGAGCTCTGTCTAGACGTGTCTCTGCCGCTGCTGCCCTCAGAATAGCAGAGGGAATTTCAAGGAAGACTTTTCTGGGCTCGGAGCAACTTAGCATTTTTATTAGACCAGAATCAGATCCAACATAATACTGCCTGAGTTGGCTTCCTTTATTAAAAATGGAAACAGACAATATTTCTGAAATAAATATCAATGCCAGCTTGCTGGGCACACAGCTTGCAGATTTCTGAGACCCTGGCACTGGGGTAGAGAGAGCCAAGCCAACATCAGCATCAGAATCCCCTGGAAGGCTCCTTGAAACACGGATTTCCCAGTCCCACCCCAGAGTTTCCAACTTCTTGAAATGCAGATTCCAGGGCCCCGCTGGCATTTCCAGCTGAGGAGGGTGAAGCCTGGGATCCTGCATTTCCAGGGCTGCTTTTGCTGCTCCATGGACCAGATTCTGAGCAACACTTGGCCCCGGGCTCCTGCCAGGAAGGAGTCTTCATTTTGTCACCTGCTAGGCTTCCCTGGTGGCTCAGATGGTAAAGAATCTCTGCAGTGCAGTAGACCCATGTTCGATTCCTGGGTTGGGAAGATTCCTTGGAGAAGGAAATGGCAACCCACTCCAGTATTCTTGCCTGGAGAATCCCATGGACACAGAAGCCTGGCGGGCTACAGTTCATAGCATTGCAGAGTTGAACATGACTGAAACGACTATCACTCACTCACTGGGCTATTCAGTAGCTTCTGGGTAGAAATGGCTGCTTCTGGGGTCATGTCTCTTTCCATCCATCCCCCAAAGACACAACTTGAATCACATCTTCTTTGCCCCTCCCAGCCCAAACCCTCCAATGAGAGCATCCTTGGTGGGGTGGGTGTCAGGTCTGTGCTGACTCCTCCCGGACATTCCCCCAGAAGCCTTCTCCCGCCATCCCACCCCTGCTTCAGCCTTCTTTCAGTCACTCAGCACTCTCGGAATCCTTCTCTGCTAACTCTCTCCGCTCTGGAATGGAAATGTCAGGAGGACGGGAACCTTGTCACCACATTTGTGCCTGGAACAGGGTTGGTCCTCAGGACCTTTCTAGTCCAGCTCACTTCATCCTCATAAGTTCCTTAGGTTTCAAGCAACAATGTTATTTTTTCTTGGCTCACAAGTCTGGGTGACTCCAAGCTCAAGCTGGGTCGTTGTTCTTCTTTATGTCCATTTTTGCCCCCCTTAGTTTGGGGCAGGCCAGGAACCTACATCAGGTTAGTCTGATGATGCCGAAGAAACCCCAGGTACAGGAGGAACCCTGTACCCCCTGGGGGGCTGCCGGGTCGCTTACGCCTGGCACCCAGCGTCTTTGCAGTTGCCTCCCTCTGCTCCTCATCCCTCCAGCCCTGAGTGCCGGGCTTTCCAGCCTTACAGACCATCTTGCCTTCCTCCATCCACCATCGCTATGTTTTTCACACCTCCAGAAAACCTCATTTACCTGCCAAGAACCTATTTCACACTCTGTTCCTTCTGCCTGAAATGACCTGCTCCCCGCCTCCATTTGGAAAAAAAAAAAAAACAAAACCCTACCAGTGGAATTTTGAGCTTCATGGGGCTTTCCAAGTCTAGCTCAGATGTCCAGGAGTAGCTAGCAATCAACCCTCTCTCCAGTCCCAAGAGAGGAGGTTGTGTTCACCTCTGCATTTCCCTGCCCTGACATTTGAATAGATGAGGGAGAGGTTTACAGGGGTTACAAGCCCAGTCTCTAGAGTGAAGCTGCTTAGGTTCAAATTCCAGGGGTCAAACCTCAAGGATGTAACCTGTCTGGACCTGGGTTTCTTCATCTGTGTAATGGGCACAGTGATGGCACCTAACTTCCATTTCTGAGGATTGCATGAGTCAGTGAACACAGGGCACAGTGAGTGGCTCCCTGCCACAGTGAGAACTGGGGGAATGTTTTCTCCTGTCATCTCTCTCTCTCTCTTTTTAAATTTATTTCTGGCTGCACTGGGTCTTCGTTGCTTCACTCGGGTTTTCCTCTATTTGTGGTGAGCAGGAGCTGCTTTCCAGTTGCGGAGCACAGGCGTCTCATTGCAGTGGCTTCTGTTGTTGTGAAGCACAGGCTCCAGAGCTTGGGCTCAGTAGCTGTGGCGCATGGGTGTAATTGCTCCTTGGCATGGGGGATCTTCCCAGACCAGGGATCAAACCTGTGTCCCCTGCATTGGCAGGCAGATTCTTATCCACTGCACCACCAGGGCAGTCCTGCTCTTGTCATCTCTTCCCCCTCACGAGGCTGTGAACATTCAGAGGACAGGTCTGCATCTCACTCTTGTCTGCAGACCCAGCACCCAGTGGGGAGGCTGACAGAGAGTAGGTGCTCAACAAACGAGGAAACGAAGGAATCAGTGGCTCTGGGGAGAGGTGGCAGGTCCTGTGGATTCAGCCTGATCCCACGTGTGGAGAAGAGATGAAGAGAATGTTCTGACAAGAAATGGTCAGTTCCCAGAAGCTAGACTTGAATGAAGAGAGGGATGGCATTCCATTTGATCTCCTAGGACAAGCCACCCCCAAAGCAGACGGGAAAACCCAGCCTTCCTCCCAGCAGGAATCCCATACAAACCTGCTCTTCCCCAGTTCTCCATTGTTTATTCTTTCAACAGATCTGTGCTCTCAACACTGTGAGTGAAATTGTGCTGGGTGCTGGGGACACAGTGATGAATAAAAGTAGAGCTAGTCTGTGTCCTCATGTTGTATACAGTCTAGAAAAGGAAAATGGAAGGAAACAAGTGAACAGATATTACCAAATATGATAGAGTCTCAGAAGTGCCCTCAGGGTAGAGATTGACAGAGCAGGGTTGACTTGGAGAGGCAGTCAGGGTGGCTGTGGAAGAGGGGTGATGACATCGCTAGCTGAAAGGGTATCCAAAGCCAGACAGCTCAGTGCCAACCTTGACTCATCTCCCTATCTCTCTCCCACATCCTGTGTCTGTCTGGAGGTAAGAGTTCCAGGTTGGGCAGCCTGACAGTAGGCTCTGGATATGACCCATGAGTCCTGGGGAGAGCAATTCAGCACCTTGGACAGCGGGTGGTGCAGTCCATCTGGCTCTTCTGTGTCAGGCGCGGTTCCTGTGGGGTCAAGAATGCCAATACCAGACACCTCCTCACCCTCACTGATTCCTCTACTAGCTTCAGAGCACCTTGGACAAGTCACTTCCCCTCTGATTGTCCCCATTTCCCTATCTGCACACTGGTGATGCCATTCTTGGTCTCAAAGGGCCCTTCTGACCCATTGAATTTGTTTTGGAACAGTGATTGCAATTTCATACATCTCAACAGAGCTAAGAGCTGATCTCTTGTGATCTCAGTGCCCTGGGGTATTTCAAGACGGTGATTCCCCTGAGGGGTTGAGATGTTAGGACTGGAAGAGACCGAATGTTAAAAAAAGTTCATGTTTGATATCTCAACTAAAAAGAGAAGATAAATCACAACTTCTGAGAACCTCCCATGGGTTGACTACTCTGCTATGCTGGGAGGTTTCAAGGGGATTTAAAACACAGTACTTGCTACCAACCCTCTGGGTGAGGCCTTGGACAAATTTCTTCCCACCTATGGACCTCGGCTTGCTCATCTGTAAAGAAAGGTGGCTGGACCCCAAGCCCCTCTATACTGAGCATTTTGTTATTTTCACATCTCTCTGAGGTTGCGTAATGGAGGGCTTCTAGCAGGGGGGCTTGCTGGGTCAGCTGATGCCTTTACAACTGACATCCATTTGCAGGCCCAGAGAGGTGTAGCCACTTGTCAAAAGTCACACAGCTTTAAAAAAAAAAAAAAAAAAAAAAAAGGTTGCTCAGCTTGTTATTGGCAGAGCCTAGATTTGAACCTTTGATAATTAGACTTCAAGTACAGTTCACCCCCACCCCATAAGCCTGTCCCCAAAGGAGAGGCTGAGCAAAGAGTGTCTCAAAGGTACAGCGAAAATGTCCATTTTCTCCTGGAAGAAGGCGGGGAGGAGCCTAGGCCTCCAGTGCAGGGATCACGCCATCCTCCTCCTGAGTGGTTTCTTCATTTGTCAGCTCAGGACTCGCTCTGGGCCCGGCCAGCTTCTGGGGGCTGCAGGCTCCAGGATGGAGCAGACTCAGCCCTGGCCGGCACTGAGTCTCCCCGGGTTAGTGGCAGAGACCTTGACAACAGAAAGTGACAATCACGGGGAGAGAACAGCGTGCAGCGGGGTGTGCGGGTGCAGAGGTCCATGGAATGCCTTGCGGAGGAGGGAGCATTCGGGTGAGGGGCCGGGGTCTCAACAGCCAGAGGGCAGCGGGGAAGAGCACGTGGCCCAGGGACCAGGATGTGCAAAGCCATGGGACAGAGTCAGGGGACAAAGACGCAGGCCAGGGAGCAGTCAGAGGTCGGAAATGGCTCCTGTGCGCTGAGTCTAGCCTGAGAGATGCTGCTTGGCCCACAGGTGGTTTTAAATGTTAAAAGCCTTGTGTGTGTGCCTGCTAAGTCGCTTCAGTTGTGTTCGACTCTGCGACGCTGTGGACTGCAGCCCACCAGGCTCCTCTGTCCATGGGATTCTCCAGGCAAGAATACTGGAGTGGTTTGCCATGCCCTCCTCCAGGGTATCTTCCCAACCCAGGGATTGAATCTGTGACTCCTGTTGCACGCAGATTCTTTACCGCTGAGCCACCAGGAAGCCCTTGAAAAGCCCTTTAAAATCACTTAGAAGCCAGGAGATTTGATTTCAAAATCCAGATTGTCAGTTTCTCTCAGCGTTTTGGAAGATCGGAGTCCACATTCCCCGGGGCAACAGTTGGTCAGAGCTAAGGAAAGACTGCTTCTGACTGCTTTACCCAGTTAGGTCATTGGCTTGGACCCAGTAGACATTTTAAGGTGGGATTCCCTGATCTGTAGCATAATGATTTTTTTCCCCCTGGCTGGTGACTGGCCCCAATGTGAAGGGACCCAGAGAAGGGAAGTGAGTGGGGATTCGTGGTAGGTCAGTGGGGTACATGGTGAGGACAGGGCTCCTCCCATTGTAAATGACTCTGGGTCCCAAGCCTCTCCTGGGATCCAGGGAACAGGAAGCTTGACTTTTGTTTTGGCCTCGCCGCGTGGCTTGCAGCCCTGGGCAGTGAGAGTGCAGAGCTCTAACCACTGGACAGCCAGAGAATCCCCTGTATTTGATTTTTTAAAAAATATTTATTTCCTTTTAGCTGCATCAGGTCTTAGTTGCAGCAGGTGGGATCTTTCAGTTGCGGCGCTCAGGTTTCTCTCCAGTTGTGGCTTGGGCTCCAGGCTGCACAAACTCTGTCGTTTACTTGCTCAGCTTAGTGTCTGACTCTTTGCGACCCCATGGACTGTAGCCTGCCAGGCTTATCTGTCCGTGGGATTCTCCAGGCAAGAATACTGGAGTCGGTTTCTCCAGTGCCCTCCTCCTGGGGATCTTCCCAATGTAGGGATGGAACCCTGGTCTCCTGCTTGTGGCAAGCAGGCTTAGTTGTCCTGCGGCACGTGGGATCTCAGTTCCTCGGCCAAAGATCAAACCCACATCCCCTGCACTGGAAGGCAAGTTCTTAAGACCACCAAGGAAGTCCTAGGAAGCCTGATTTTTACTCAGAGAAGGATAAGGATCATGGCCCCTCCTTTCCCTTTAAAACACATGATCACTTTCTCTCTGTTCCATCAAACTCTCCAAGGTTCTGCTAGTTGGCAACGGTAAGAGCAATGACAATCATTTCTAAATACTATTTAGAAAAACAATCAAACCTTTCTGTGCACCAAATATTTGCTTTTCGATTAAAAAAAAAATCCCAACACCTATCTATATCTTGGCAGCAAGCACTTTCAAAGAATGCAACTGTTTCAGTGACTGGGGCCAAAACAAATGTTTTCCTAAGGCCAAACGATTCCAGAATGTTTGCCGAATGTTTGCCAAATGTTTCCCACCCCTTTTAAAAAATCTAGTAAAATTAGCAAAGCACCAACATTAAAGAATATTAAAAAAGGAAGAAAAGCCAAAGGGGAAAAAAAAATGACGTGTGCACACTCCCCAGCATTGGCACAATCTTCCTCATCTTTGCCTGTTCCCTTCCAGCCTTTGTTATGAGGAAGAATCTCCCAATAGTCAGAGCTGCTTTGGGGATGGAGGAAGAATAATGAGTTGCCCGTCCTTGGAGGTGTGCAAGCAAGAATTCTTGGCTTCAGCAGGAATTTCCACCTCAAGGGGCTTGCTCTGAGGGATGTCTGACCCTAAAGGATGAGCAGTTATCTGAGCAGAACACATTTTTTAAAAAAACAAATGCTGAAGTTTGGAATCAGGAAGAAATTAATTCAACCCAGCAGCACTGTAGTTGTGAATCCTAAGGCAGCTACTTTTGCTGACTGAGCCTCAGTTTCCTCATCTGTAAAATGGGCTCAGGCTTCTGAGCACAGAACCTAGCATGGTGTGTGGACTGTAAGTGCTCTGCCGCTGTTAGTTTTCTTCCTTGCCCTTCACATCCATCCCACTCACCATTCCAGGCAGTCTCTCCTCCCCATGTTCCCCCTTTGTTCTCATCTTTCTGGCTGCAAGGAGTCACCATGGAATGTTCTCCAGGGGTTGAGCCATCTCTCTCCTGGGCTAATGGTCTCATAGTGACAGGGCTGATGGAGCACCATTCAGGGTGCGTGTTCTTAAGAGAGGGAGACCCCTGAGGCCAGAGAGAGGATGTCTGGAGGGCTTCCTGTAGAAGGAGAGATTTGAGCTGGGCTTTGAGGGTTCAGTTTGATAGTAGGTACAAGAACATTTTAAGCAGGTCCCAACTTGGAGATGAAAATGGTCTGGCGTGTTAGGAAGACGCGAAGGCGGTGCTTGGGTGAAGGCAGGGGAGTGAGCTTCCAAGAATCAAGAAAAACAGAAGAGTGAGCATGCATGTTGGATCAGATGAGCCTCCCAGCCCCTCCGCTTGCCCAGGCCATCAAGAGCAGAGGGCTGACATGGGAGGTCATAAAGTCTGCTGCCTGCCTCCCACGGAGCTGCTCAGGGCTGGCTTTGGGATGTCCACATACTTGTTCGCTGACCTGGGGTCAAGTAAGGTCGGGGCTCTGGAGTCATCTACACTATTCTCCTTCTAACCCTCCCATAGTGCCTTGAGCACATTGGGAGCACACAGTGGACCCCAGGGAAGCCTGATGGGGTTGAGGGGTTGGTGGGAGGCAGGGGAAACCTTTGGGTGGGTGAAGGGTGGAGAGAGGGTGGGTGGATGGCTTGAGTGGGGTGGGTGAAGCGAGGGCAGGTGGGTGTGCAGGGTTGGTGGTTGGGCAGTGGGCAATTCTTGGATGAGAAGGTCTGTGAGTTAAGCGCTGGAGACTTGACATGTGGGTGCAGATGTGTTGGCAGGTTGGGAAGCAGACAAGTAGATGGGTGAGGTGAAAAGTGGCTGGGTGGGTGGATGGGTGGGTGTTTTGGGTAATGGGTAGATGTGTGTGTGGAGAGCAGGGCTGGCGGGAGTGTTTTGGGCTGCTGCGAGGATGGATGGGATGTTGGCGGGTGTGTGATGTGTTGACAGGTGGGAGATGCTTGACTGTGTTTTAAGGCTCGGGGAGAGTCATGGTGGGGATAGTGTGTGAGTGGGATGGTGGGTATATTGGTGGGTTGGGGAGTGGATGGCAGCGGGTGTTGGTGGGCAGAGTGGGTGATGGGGGCGTGGCAGAGACAGAGAGCTGGGTAAGTGGATGGTGAGATGCTGAATGGAGCAGTGAGTGGGTGGGGAATTGCATGTGGGTGGACAGATGGGTGGATGGGGGTGGGCATGGGTGGAGGAAGGCAGCCGTCAGCACTGACCTCCCTGTCCCCTCGGCAGGACACCAGCCACACGTGGGAGATTCCTGGCCCCGGACCTCTGCACACGAGGCACCAGAGCTGAGCCGCCAGTGCTGGGTCCTGGGGCACTGGGTGTGACGGTGAAGAGCCTGGTTCCAGACCTCGGGCCATCAGCAGCAGCAGCAGCCCCCTGCCGCAGGATCTGGCACCTTTGGAACCTGGCCTGTGTGCTGTGAACTCAGCCAGCCTGCGCGGGAGACACGTGGGCTGCCCTGCCCACGGCTGCCTGGGTCTCAGCGTCCTGGAATTGGGGCCGGGGCGTCTGAGGGACTGCACAGGACTGCACAGTTCGACTTGGGGACAGCCACTCCTGACTCCTGCCACCGTCATGCGCAGAGCCCTGCTGGGTGCAGCCGGGATGCTGAGAAGGACACGGACCTTGGCCGCTAAAAGGCTGGGACCCACGAGCCAGCCAGGAGGTCCCCTGCGGGGGACAGGAAATGAGTGGGGCTTCCTGAAAGAGGGGCCGCGGCCTTGGCCCCGCAGAGGGGGAGGGTCGCACTGCAGGCACACAGCAGGGACTCAATAAATGCTTGTTGGATCTGTTTTCTTGCTGTGTGTGGAGGCCAGTTGCTCTCTGGGCTGTGGCTGCCCCTTCGTGGCCCCACCCTATCAGGTCTCTAAGGAGCCTGAAGATGAGACAGCCCTGAGTGTGCTGGTCAGGGGTTAAATGCTGAAGTGTGGGTGGGTGGGAGGAAAGGGGGGTGGTCCTGTAGCTGAGGCTGGGTCCGGGGGGGTGGGGTCAGGATGGAGCCAGGCTGGCAGGCTCTCTTGGATTTCAGAGGGTGGGGAGGTGGGGGCCAGGCAGGTAGGACACTGGAGAGGGCAATAGACAGGCCCTCAAACCCAGGCCCTCAGCCACCCTGACCCCCATGGGGACCCTTGACCCTGTGTCTAGAGTCACATTTGTATCAAACCTTAGGGCTTAGATGCCTAGAGAAACAGATTCCTATTATGAAGATGAGGGAACTTAGGGTCACAGACACGAAGCATCTTGCCCAAGATTATAGAGCTAGCAAAAGCAGAGTTAAGGTTTTGAATTAGGACTCCTGACTCCAAGAGGCCTTGTCCCTTCCCAAAGGATTTCTAGAGATTTCCCTCAAGGAGAGAATGTTGTTCATTTTTCCATAAACACATCATCCAACCAACCATTCATTGATCCATTCATCCACCCATCCATTCATCCATCCATCCATCATCCACCCATCTATCCATCCATCCATCCATAACCCATCCCTCCATCCATTCATCCATCCATCTATCCATTTATCCATCCATTATCCACCCGTCAGTGGTCATTTGTCCTTTTACCAGACATCCATCCATCCATCCTTTCACATATCACCCATCCTCTTTATTCAGCCATCCATCTGTGTCTCCATCTACTCAATGATACAATTCCTTGTGCTCCTACTACGTGACAAACGCTGTGGCAGGCACTTGAGATAGGATGCTAATCCAGAGATGGTGTCTGTCCTCGGAGAGCTCACAGGTGGGCAGGACACATAGCTAGACAGGTGATGATAGAACAGTGTGTGAAGTGCTCTGGGACCGGGCAGTCTGGGTGCTGACTCCAGCTCCTCCACTTGAGATCGGGGGCAAGTTACCTGACCTCTCAGTGCCTCGCCCCCATGGGCACGTGGGGATCATCACTACACATACTTAAAGCTCTTCTGAGGGTTAAAGGAGCTAATATACGTGAAGCCTTTAGAACAGAGCCTGGCACATGAATGCTCTGTCGGTGTTTGCTGTTCTCTCAACGAGGGGAAGTTGTGGGGGGAGGGCGGGGGTGTGCTTCGGAAGCCCTTAGGCAGCATCTGCTTGTAGGAGGCAATGGGGGTCGTGGGAGGCTTCTTTGGGAAAATGACATTTAAGCTGACATGTGACGTCTAGATACCAGGCAAGCAGGAGTGTACAGGGAAAGAAAGTTGGGAACATCATAGGAACTTTGGGATTGTCTAGATGGCAGGTATGTGGAGAGAAAGAAGGGCAGCAGATGAGAAATCAGGCAGCAGAGGTTAGCGGAGCTGGAGGGACTGAAGCCTCTTTAGGAAGGAGCTGCAGGAGATGCTTTCAGGCAGAGCGGGAAGCGCCCAGCTGAGCATCCCACGAAGGTCTCCACAGCTCCGGGCAGAGAACAGATGTGGGAGGATGGCCTCCATCCTTGTCCTCCCCACATGTGAAGGGAGGGGAAAGGGTGAGCTGGTTCAGAAGGGAGCTCCTGGGGGCAGCACAGTCACAGTGAGGCCAGATCCAGGAGGCAGGCAGGAGGGAGAATGAGCTGATGTGGGAGGGTGGGAGGGGAAAGTCAGTGATGACACTCAGGTTGGGGGCGGGGGGAAGGTGGGGGCAGGTTCAGATGTCTTGAGTCTCAGGTGCCTGGGAGCCACCCAGGTGGAGGTGTGTGCTTATTCATCCATTCATTCATGCATTTGTTAATCAAGTCAGTGATTCATTCATCTAGTAACTATTGTGGACCTACTGTGTGGGGTGGGAGCTGGGTCTGGGAGAGAGAGTGGGGCCCAAATAAAAAGGCTTTGAATATCAGGATGAGGAGGTCAGCTGGGCGAGAAGAAACCACTGCAGCAGCTCCAGCTTCAGACTGGGCAGGGGCGTGTCTGTTGGGAATCTGGCCCTGGGTACCTTGGAGCTCTTTATTCTCTTCTAGGATCCTTTTGAAGTTGCCAAGTGGATCACAGAGGTCCGGGAGATGATTTTTTGTTGAAACATGGACAAAATTTTTAACTATTTTAATAGTTGTGTTTATGTAAATGTGTATTAGGAAAAAAAATGTATAACGGGCACACAAGCGCCGTGATTTCACAGATGTTATTGCTTAGGATGAAGCCAAAATAGGCATTTAAGTTAAAAGGCAAAAAAAGTTGGCTTAAAGAAAACTATTAAATAAATAATCGTGCAAGTGGTATGTGATGATGGAATGCGGGCGGCTCAAGCAAGGGCCATTCTTACCCTCTGCTCAGGCCAGAGAGGGATGGGGAGGGAGGAGGAGGCTCATGGGAACACTCACTCAGGCTTCAAGTCCTTTTGGGTGCCTGCAGGGCCGGGGGAGAGAAGTAACTGTCATTCAGTCCCATGGAGGCTGCAGCAAGAAGGCTGCAGGTTAGACTAAAGGAAGCACTTCCAGGCAGGCCAGGTGAGTGATCCCAATGGGTCCCTACTGGGAGCTACTGGGAGGGCTGTCTTCATGCCACACTGTCTTCCTGCACCTGGGAGCGGGGAGGACCACCTGGTTTGAAAGCTGGGGTCCTGGGTGAGAACACACAGGCCTGGATGGGGGGAGGCAAAGCCCCCTCCTCCCACCCCTGCCAACAGCTTTCCCTGCCCATCCCCTGCACTCAGCAGACCATCCCTCTGTCCGCAGATAGAATGGCTGTCGGCCTTGGATGCTGACCTTGACCCCCATAGGTTGGCTTGACCCACAGCCCAGAGCAGCTCTTACACAGCCTGCTCTGCCCTGGACACCTGCTCCCAGCCTCCCTGCAGCCGCACACCTGGGCTTGTGTGGACACACCCACCTCAACATTGGACAAGCCTGAGTTAGCCGTGTGGACGTGCACACGTGCTAACCCACCCCTGTCTGAGTGCTCCCGCTGACGCTGAGCGCACACTCCTGTGTGCATGTGCTGGAGCTGGATACACGCCAGCCCTGGACCGGGGTCTGCACGTGCCCACCACCCTGAAATGGGGCTCTGTCCTACGTTTGCTCAGGTGTGTGTGTGCTAAGTCACTTCAGTTGTCCGACCCTGCGACTCTATGGAGTGTGGCCCCCCAGGTTCCTCTGTCCATGGAATTCCCCAGGCAAGAATACTGATGTGGGTTGCCATGCCCTCCTCCAGGGTATCCTCCTGACCCGGGGATCGAACCTGCATCTCATTATGTCTCCTGCATTGGCAGGCAGGTTCTTTACCACTAGCGCCACCTGGGAAGCCACTCTGGGCTATGTTCAATCTCTCAGTGTCCAACTCATCACCCCCTTTCTCCTCAGGTGCCCTCGGGGCCCTGGTCCTTCCCCCACCTGGGGGCTAACTGGCAGGTCCAGGCCGCTGGAGGTCACTGGGCTGACTGCCCTTTGGGGCTGGTGGCTGTGATGAGCCACCTCCCCTGCAGCCTCCACCAAAGCCCACCCATCCAGCCACACACTCCCTCAGGTAATGGCAACGTCAACTTGATTCACGGCCTTTCATCTGCTGGCAGCCGGGCCTGAGGACACGGTGTGCTGGGAAGCTCATCCCTGGGGGAAGCTGCTGTTACCAGGGTGCCAAACCCTTGTTTGGGAGGAGGTGGGGACAGAGGGAAGCACCCAGGGCTGAGGAGTTAGTTAAAATCCCGAGACTACTGCTGACCTGTGTGGCTCTTCATTCATTGAGAACTATTTGTCGAGGGGCTTCCGTGTGGCAGGCGCTGAATGTGCACTGGAGCTGCCACGGCGAATCAGAAAGGCATCGACCAGCAAAAGTTATCAGTTCAGGTCATGAGAAATGCTGTGTAGGCGAACTGCAGAAAGTCCGGATTTAAACTGCAGAGGTGAAGGTGGGCCTCTCGGAGAATGGGCCGTGACAGCCGGGACTGAGGGATGAGGAAGGAGGCGGTAAGATGGTGTGGGCAGAAGTCAGAGCACGTGCAAAGGCCCTGGGGCTGACAGGAACGCCGTGTGGCTGCATGCAGCACTGGGGCAGGACACCGTGTCTGGAGCCCCGGGTGAGGGCATGAGTTTTGCTGCTGAGCGAGCATGTGGGGTCAGCTGGTGGGGGCCTCGTGGGTGAAGGGAAGTTTGACCCTCACCTGAAGGCTGCAGAAAACCGCTGACCGGAGGGTTTTAAGAGGTGGACACATCGGCTCTTCATTTTGAGAAGTGCATCCGGGTCTGGGAGATGGGGTGAGGGGCTGAGGCAAGGTGACCAGAGAGGGGCTGCTGTGGGTCCTGGTGGGAGGTGGGGAGGGAGTGAGGGGGTGGGGAGCGCCTGGACTGGACCGGCCTTTCTCTGAGCCTCCCTCCTGGGCTTCGATGCTATGCAGGCAGGGATGCTGTAGGCCACATGGGGCCTTGGTGAAAACCAGGGAAGACTGTTCTCCAAGTGGATGACTTAGAAAAGCCCCTGTTCCCTCAAGCCAGGAGAGACGGGGCCCCGGAGCACACAGCCTGGGGGGCCTGGAGTTTCGCCCCCCTCGCCCCTAACCCGGGGGCTATGTGTGATGAGCATATTACACCGCCCCGCCGGGGGACTGAAGACAACGGCCATCAGTCATGAGGAAAAACCAATCTCTTCCGCGTGGAGATTTACTGTGTAGACAGACAGGAAATCACAACGTGAGACCTCTGCCCTGTGTCCACGTGGCCCGGCCCACCGTACCCTGGTAATTGCTTCTTGGGCCATAATTCATCTTGGACGGATGCTGTCTGAGCCTCGGCCTGTAGGGAGGCCGGAGACTGGGGAATGAATGGCCAGAGGCCTGGCAGGGGAGTGGGCAGTGGGCAGCGGCCAGGACTGGCCAGGACATGGGGGAGGGAGGGGGTCTGGGACTCTGGGGGAGCAGGAAGGGGCCTCTGCCTGGGACGAGTTCCATGCCAGGAGGCCAAGACGGTGAGTCAGAGCACCAAGCCCCCTTTTACGAACACTCCTGACCCTCCCTCCCCTGGAACTTCCAGGGTGGGTGGGTGGATGTCAGGTGGAGGGGTGCAGGCAGGGTGGATTAGAGATAGGAGGCAAAGGAGGGGCTCCACAGGGCAAGAGCTGGCGGCGGAGGGAGCCAGCACCCACTCTCTAAGGCTGGCGCTCTTCATGGACCAGCCAGCCCAGGCTGGGGGGTATCCGGGAAAATCAGGAAGGCCACACTGCTCTTTTGAGCAGCCTCCCATCTCAGCCCCCAGGCCACTCTTGCTGTGAAACCTGTTTGCACACCTGTAAGATGAAGGCCTTTTATACAGTTCATGAGGTTCTCAGGGCAAGTACACTGGGATGGTTTGCCATTTCCTCCTCCCGTATTGAAAAGCAGAGACATCACTCTGCCGACAAAGGTCCGTACAGTCAAGGCTATGGTCTTTCCAGTGGTCACGTATGGCTGTGAGAGCTGGACTGTAAAGAAGGCAGGGAGCCGAAGAATTGATGCCTTCACACTGTGGTGCTGAGAAGACTCTTGAGAGTCCCTTGGACAGCAAAGAGATCAAGCCAGTCAATCTTAAGGGAGATCAACCCTGAATATTCACTGGAAGGACTGATGCTGAAGCTGAAGCTCCAGTATTTTGGTTGTCTGATGCAAACAGATGGCTCATTGGAAAAGTCCCTGATGCTGGGAAAGATTGAGGGCAGAAGAAGAAGGCGTCAGAGAATGAGATGGCTAGACAGCATCACCAATGCAATGAACAAGAACTTGGGCAAACTCTGGGAGATGGTGAGGAATGGGGAGGCCTGGCATGCTGCCATCCATGGGGTCACAAAGAGTCAGACATGACTGGGAGACTGAACAAGAAGATGAAGGGCCATTGTGGAACTCAGCCAGTGTGCCCTGCCTCCCAGGAGATGCCCCTAAGGATGCCCAGAGTGACTCTGAGGAGCAGGTGTGGCGGGTACCCTGAGGCCTGGGCAAGGAAGCCGAGGAGGCATGGGCGTAAGGCTGCTCAGGCAGCTAGGAGGTGGTGGGGTCTGGACTGGAGTCCCGGTCAGGCGGCCCCAGGTCGCTCTCCATCACCAACTCGCTGGGAAATGGGTACCTGCAGCATGAAGTCTGTGCCTAACCATGATACGCAGCTTCAGTGACGAACCCACAGAGCATCCAGGTCAGGTGAGAGCTCAGTATTACTGACTGACACTTATTTGGCTTCACTGGGTCTTAGTCACCGCATTCTGGATCTTTAGTTGCAAAGTGTGGGCTCTTAGGTGCGGCATGTGGGATCTAGTTCCTGACCAGGGATCGAACCCAGGCCCCCTGCATTGGGAGCGCAGTCTTAGCCACTGGGCCACCAGGGAAGTCCCTGTATTGACTTCTGTTATTATCACAGAAGATGACTGCTTAAGCCTGCCTCCTTGTCAGGAGTGTGTGTGAGTGGAACAGTTTCCCAGAGGCTGGGAGCCTGGAAGTGGTAGGCTTACCATGACTGCCACGTAGAGGTCCAGGTCCTGACTGCCAGCCCCAAGTACCCAGGGACACACAGCCCGTTGGCGGAGGCCCGCTACCTCCCCCATCACCTGTCCTGGGCCTGTTCCCTGTCTGGACACCAGAAGCTCAAGTCCTTGGGCCCCAGGGGAGCCCTCTGTGTGTGCAGGAGGGTGGGGCCCATCCCTGCTGGGCCGGGAAGCAGGGTCACCTGGTCCCCTCCTGCTCCTCCACGTAAATGACCTGCCTCTGTCTCGGGGTGCCAACTCGGACGCTGGTAGGGCTGTGAAGCGCGAAGTGATGGGGGAGGGCAGCAGGCCGAGCGCTAGACGACAGGGGCGGGTGTCGAGTGTGGTGACTGGGGAGCCGCTGCCTGGGCTCGGGGCCAGCTCTGGCTTCTGGGACCATCTGCTAACACAGGACCAGAGCTGCCACGGCTTCCAGTTTTTCCAAAGAAGCAAGGAATTGGCAGACCAGTGCAGCCAGCCAATCCCGAGGAGGCTGAGGGTGAGGCTGAGTGATGGTGGTGGTGGGAAAGGGGAGGTGCTAGAGCCTCGGGAAGGGACCAAGCTGTTCTAGGCAG
The DNA here is from genome assembly GCF_019320065.1 of Cervus canadensis. NCBI lineage: Eukaryota > Metazoa > Chordata > Mammalia > Artiodactyla > Cervidae > Cervus > Cervus canadensis. Next base: position 19,173,767 of record NC_057417.1, on the reverse strand, counting down.
GGTGGGAGGTGAGGTCTGGGGAGGGACTCAGAACATCTCAGTAAATGTGCCCGAGTGTGGGGGCAGCGGCCACTGGTCTGGCTACAGAATGGCCTTGGCAGGATCTGGGGGACCCTCTGAGGTCGTGGTGCCAGTGCTGGAGCCAAAGGAACAGACAGACAGAATCGGGTCCTTCCCGCTGCGGGTCAGAGAAGGCGGGTCCCCAGGGTACAGAGGCCCGAGTGGAGGCTCCCCTGGGAGACTCTGCCTGCCCTTCCTTAACCCTCTTGTCAGCTGTGGCCAAGATTCATTCCCTGCAGCCACGCCTGGGTGCCAACCAGGACCCCGAGCCCCTGACAGCTGCAGTTCTGGGCTGATTTATAGCCCTGTAGCTTACAGGGTTGGGATGGGACCCAGGGAATGGGAAGGGTAGCGGGATGTGGAGGGAGAGGAAGGCCTCTGCTCTCCAGGAAGACTGGGGGTGGGAACTGCAGCTTCAGTCCGCTAAGGTCACTCTATGGATCCCCCTGGGCAAGAGGGGCGGGGCCAAGAATAGTCCCCTCCCTCTCTTTACCTCCCTGGAAAGGCAAGGACTGGGGGGAACCAGCCCCGGGCACTCATGGAGCCTTGCATCAGGGACTTCAGGCTTCCCTAGTGGCTCAGACGGTAAAGAATCTGCCTGCAATGCAGGAGACCCAGGTTCAAACCCCGGGTTGGGAAGATCCCCTGGAGAAGAGAGAAGGGCGACCCACTCCAATCTTCTTGTCTGGCAAATCCCATGGACAGAGGAGCCTGGCGGGCTATACAGTCCATGGGGTCGAAAAGAGTAGGACCCGACTGAGTGACTAATACTTCCACTTTCAGGTCAGGGACTGCAGGCTCCGGGGGGCCGGGAAGGAAGTGGGGGCCAATGTTCATGCTGAGCTGGGGTGGGAGCTGTGGTGGGGGGTCAGCTACATAGGACCTGTAACTGGATTTAGTTGGCTCACTAGATGTTTGTTAACTTAGAGCCAACATTTAAAAGTTAGATTTCACATTAAAAATAAATACAACACCTGGATTCCTGGCTTCTTTTAAACCCTCTGAAGATCTGGGGTGGCGGGACCCCGGGATCTGAGCTGCAGAAGCTGCCTGGGCTGCTCTCTTGACCAGGTTCTGCAAGGCCAGCTTTGCTCCCTAGTGTTGCTTGCCTGGCCCTTGAACAACAGGGACTCAGGCTCAGAGCTCTGGCTGGTGGTTAGAAAGGCTTAGAAGCTGGGATGCTCGGCCGGCCTCCCAGCCCACGGCTGGAATGCAGGAAGGGCTGGCCCGCATTCACAGTCTCCAGGGCTGGCCCAGAGACATAAGCCCCGGCAGTACCAGGGTGCCTGGCAGGTTAGGGCCCCTCTGTTTCCACAGGAACTCAGAGGGGAGCCGGGGGTGGGGTGGGTCCAGTAGAGGCCCAGCCATTATCCCTACATGCAGCCGGGACAGAAGCCCTTTCCCTTCTGGCCAGTTTAATAGTCGGAGGGAGGGTCTCCAGAGGGCCCCCTTACCCAGCCCCCAATACAACTGCTGGCAACTGAGCTGCAGTCTAGACCCCTAGTCCCCTCAGCTGAACCTTCTTCCCCCTCGGGGGCCGCTTTATCCGGACGCTGATACTCACCCCTAAAGGAAGCGGGGGTGGGGAGCTGCAGGAGGAGCCAGCAATCAAGCATTTGAGGGCTGTACTTTCGGGATCCACTCATGCTGAAGGGAAACCCCAGGGTCCAGGAAATTTCACCCCAGCTCTCCCGTGGTTATCTCAGGACTTGTATATTGACTAATAGCTCACCAAGCTGAGTGTCTCGGGTAAGTTACTCAACTTCTCTGTGCCTTAGTTCCTGTATCTGTAAAAGGAGCATCATAATCATACCCACCCCCCAAGGTTGAATGCGGGTGAAATGAGTCAGTTCTAGGCATATCTGCTAAGTCGCTTCAGTTGTGTCCGACTCTGAGACCCTATGGGCTGTAGCCCACCAGGCTCCTCAGTCCATGGGATTCTCCAGGCAAGAATACGTTGCCGGGCCCTCCTCCAGGGGATCTTCCTGACCCAGGGATTGAACCTGAGTTCCTTACGTCTCCTGGCTTTGGCAGGCACGTTCTTTACCACTAGCGCCACCTGGGAATAATAGCCACTGTAAACCGTATGTAAACCTATTATCTGGCCAGGATCACGACCCCATTTGCAGGTGGGAAGAGGGAGCGGCCGGCCTCCAGTGGACTCAGTCCGTTCTTGGAGGCAGCAGTCTCCCTCTTGTCCGACCCCAAATCTAGCTCATCAGACCATATTCTTTAATAACATCTTTTATTGATCTTGCAAGAGAAAAAAATAGAAATTTATTTTAGAGTTAATGCCTGTACAGCTTTTTTCCCCCTCCCCTCCTAACTTGCATGGTACAATTATTATAAATATCAACTGAGATCCTGGGAGCAAATTTGTGTGGTGCTTGTGTGATCTCCCAAACATATCTGACCTGTTACACACACCTTGGGCAGGGATGGAAGGCTGGGCTCCCTTTAAAGCCAAGGTACTGGTTTTGGTCACTAAAAGTTGATCAACCGCCCCCCCCGCCCCCGACTCCCCGGCAGCTCTCCTGGAAGTCTGGAGGCCCAGAGGTGGAGGCGCTTGCCACATCCGGGAGGGTGAGGTGAGCCTAGAGGCTGGGGGCTTGGAAGCTACTGAAATGATGGATCTTCTCTGGGAGAAACAATTCCTTATCTTCACGTCCGGCCCCACGCTCCTAATGAAAAGCGCATTTGCATAGCTGCTCGGCTGAAGCTGCAAAGCTCATAAAGTATTTGCTGGGGCTTTTGGTTGCATAGGAACCTACTTGGAGTACAGTACGGCAGCAGCGGGGCCAGGCCGGGAGCCAGGAAAACAACGGATTAATATTTGGAACGAGAAATTACCCACCACTGGGAAACCAATGAGGTCCCTGATCCGAGCTTGTTACACAGATGAAAATAGATGCGATCTGGGCTTCACGTGGCTGGTGGGGGCAAGGCACATGTCCAACTTGCCCAGAAGGTGCTAGAAGAGGGCAAAGGCATGGGGACCCCTGGGCAAAAAGAGCCTCACCGCCTGGGGCCCAGGACGCAGGGGGACAAGAACAGATGGAAAGGGAGAAAAGCCTGGATCAGACAGAGGGAGTCCGCCCACTCTCTAGGCTAGTTCAAGTGGCAGGGGGCGTGGCCTCTGGGGCTGAGGGTGGGGCTGTGGCACTGGTCTTCTGCCTCCTGCCCTGGCATCTAGAGGGCATCTGGATGGGCCCTCCTGGCCCTCTGGGGTAGGACGCTGCCTGCCTGTCCCGTCGGCCTGGCAGCACTGCAGTGACTGGGGCCCGTGTGCCGGACGGGGGTACGGGGCTGACTCAGGGTGGCGGGTGGGTTCAGCTCCCTCAGTTCCTCAGTTTCGATCCCTTCTCAGGCTTAACCAGACGACAGAGACTCTGCATGACCAGGGACCCTCACAGGATCCCTCCTTCTCCACTGGGCCTGGGTGGGACCCCCTGGGACCGCCCCCCACCCTGGGATGAGTGAAGTGGTGGTAGCAGACCAGGAGGGGTCCAGGGGAGAACCCCACCCTCCCGGCCAGCTCTGCCAGCCCCCAGATGAGGCAGGGATGGGGTGGAAGTGGGGGCCTCCGAAGGTAGGGCCCCACGCCTGTTGGAGTTGGCGTCTGAGGCCCCGTCTCCTCCACCCGGCTCAGCCATGCTCCGGGCCCTGGGGCGGCTGGCTGGGAGGCCTCCCCAGGACACGTTACTGTGTTGCCTCTAGTCAGGCAGAGCCCACGGATCCTATGACGGGCCCTGCTTTGTGGGATCTCACTCGAAAGTCACGGAGCCAGGAGTCCCTGGGCTCCCCGTGCTGACCCCAGGACTGCAGCGGCCAGCGGAAGACCACACCACACCCCATCTTCCTCCTGAACTCCTGTGTTTCCCAGGGCCGTTCACCCCTCGAGTCCCTTCTCCCCAGCGGGCCCCTCCACGCTGCAGCTCCCTTCTGCCCTCCCTGGTCTGGGGTCTGGGGTCTGGGTGGGCCCACACGAATGCCTGAGGCCGGGGATGCAGGTACTGCGTGGGGGCTGGTGACAGAGCCCCGTCCTGGCTGAGAGGACCAGCCCCGCTCCTTCGCTGGTCAGCACCGCCACCGTCTCGCTGTCTCCTTCTCGCTGATGCAGGTTTTGGGGCGTAAGGCTGTGGAGGGGTAGCACAAGAGGAAACAGTGTTACCCAGCCTCCATCCCCAAGGGCTGCCCCCTGCCCCCGGGGTGAAACCCACACCGCCTGGGGTCTCAGCATTCAAGGCCCCTGGAGACCTGGTCTCCTTCCCCAGCAGCCTCCAGCTCGGAGCAGGCTCGGCCACACTGTTCCCTCTGCCTGCCCAGCCCTGTGCGTCTTTTAGGATCCAGTTCAAGCATCCCCTCTCCGGGAAGCCTTTGCCCTTCGCATCCTCTCCGGGTTTCCCATGGTCCAAGGCCAACCCTCTCGATACAGCGCTTCTGCCCTTAATGGCTCTTTCCCCTCTGTACTGGTGGCTTCCGAGAAGCATACCACGTTACTCCCAGGGTTCTGACCCCATCACCCCTTCCACAGCTCCCCGGGCAGGTTCCCGGGTGGAGAAGAGGGGGCTGAGGGTGAAGGATGCCAGCTCCTTCTCTGTTTCGACCGAACCCTGGAAACTGGGTGGGAGGGGTGCTCTAAGCAGAGAAGGAGACTGACCTGGGTCAGCTGCATTCTGCTTCCTCTTCGAGTTGGTAACGATTTGGTTTTCATTCATCATCTGCACGTCCTGGTCCTCTACCTGATTACTGCGGGGAGGGAAAAGCCAGAAGGTGCCTTCCGGCTCCAGATGGCGTGTCTCTGCCATCCTTCCCCGTTAGGGCTGGCGGAGGGGGAGATCGGAGGGGAGGGGAGGTCATAGGGCCAGCTCAGTGGCGGCGGGGGGGGCGGGCGGGACGCACCTGATGGCGGTGTGCTTCTCCTGGTGACAGATGTCCGTGTCCTCGGTGAAGAGGATGGTGTGGTAGGGCAGCGTGGGCTCGCACGTGGGCAAGATGCCCCCGACCAGGTGGCCCACCATGGCCAGGATCCCGTTGTACACGAGCAAGTCATCCACCAGGAGCTGGACAGACAGAAGAGGGGCTGCGGGCCAGCACTGCCCTCCTCCTTCCCACGCGTGACCTCGAGTGAAGGGCATCACTGCCCAGAGGCTCGCCTACTACATACCCAGCCCGTGTTGTGATTTCAAATCTTCACGATGACCAGGGAAGGCACCTGGATCAGCCCCACGTTGCCAATGAGGATACTGAGGCTCCAAGGGCTCAAATCTTAAACCGGAGCTTGGAGGCAAACTCGGGTCTCTGACCCCCAGGACCCCACCCCGCCCGATTCTCCCCACCTGAGTCGCCCTCCTGGTAGGAAGAACCCCCCGCACCACTAATGATTCGAGAAGAAAAGATGAAAGAAAAGCCATGTTCTGTTTTTTTCGGGGTGATGACTCAAATCACACGGAGAAGGCTTTGAATTCATGGACGGATGATGGCATAGATCCCTGCCTCTGAGGACCCAGCATTTGTGTCTAAGGTTGCAGCCGACAAGTAAATCAAACTGTGACAAATGATAATTGCTGGCGGCCTAATTACCAACGAGCATAATTATCTCCCCAAACCCAGCTAATAAGTACTTACGCCAAACTCCTTCACCCCTCGATGTGGTGTTTTTGCGTAATTCCACAGTTTGATCATTGACACCGTGGTGGGCAGATCGAAAATCACATAAACCCGGTTCACCTGTCAGAGGGAAGAACTAATTCAAACAGGCATGTTTGGGAACAGAGGCACGGGGCTGGGCCGGGGGGTGCCAGGCGTGGGCCCGTGTCGGCCGGCTGGGCTGCTCCGGGGCTGCCGGGCGTGGGGTTCTCGCCGCCTCTCATCTCCCCGAAGCCCATCTTGAGTCAGGTCACGTGTGGCTGCGTTTGCAACAAACCGCTGAGCTAGCTGTTGAAGGGCCTGTTTTCTGGGCCTGGCGTGGCCCTCATTTAAATGCCCACGGAGAATCAGGGACACCCTTCCTTTTCCTCCAGGTCAGGCCCAGAAACACAGTCATTCTGGGACTCCCAGGGCCAAGGGCGATGGCCCCCAATTCCAGAGTCAAGAGGCATGCCTCCCACCCCCGGAGCAACCAGCACAGCCTTGACCCCTGTTTGTCCTTTCCCTGAATCACAAATGAAAAGCGTTGCTGACTGGCTGGGAAGGTGCCGATGGTTAATTTCAGCAGAGATCTTTGAACCTCTGGTGTGGGGTAGTGGAGGGGGGGGTGTCCCAATCAGTGGCAAAAATCACCTAGTAAAGTAGGACCCAAGAGCCCCACACCAGCTCCCCGCCCCCAACACAGACTCTCAAATATTAGTGGGAAGATAGGGTAAAGCAAATAGAATTCAGTGTTGGCCACAGGCTGCAGGCTTAGCGTTGACCCAGGCCCTGGCTTTCAGCCCCAAGACGACGTAGGGGAATACGGGAAGAGTCAGTCTTCTGCTTGTACCATGGAAACATTCTAGATGAGGGGCTTCCAAATGAGTGCCCACAGGACTCAACTGGATACAAATATTTGAGTCCAGCTGGAAGAGGGACAGGTGGGGAGATTGCCCCCACACCCAAAGTTCTTCGTGTGAAAGAATGGCAAATGTCTGCTGGTCAAGGTCAAGATAGCTGAAGGCTGGACTGGCTAGGGGCCACCAGTTTGCAGCCCCAGGTGTGAAGGCTGATAGATCTAAGCATTTCCTGTCTGCAGTGGTGGGGCTCGGGCTGGGGGGATCAGCCTCTGCTCAAGGGAAGCTGACGGAACATTGAAGGGGTGCTGCCCCTTCCTGGGAGGGTTTTGAGAGGAAAATGTACCCCTTGTCTTCCCTCCATGGGTCACAGGGGTGGGCACCCCAGCCCCTGCTGCACATCTACCCAGGCATCTGGGCCCGTGGCTGAGAGGCTGGGGGATGCGATCCGCCCCATCCCATCCCGCGTAGCCCCTCGCCTCCCTTGCTACCACCATCGACCAGGCCCAGATGAGCAAAGGCACACCCCAGGTTCGCCATCAGGCCTTGGAGCAAAAGGATGGGTGGGACCACTTGTAGAGTCTGTGATCTGGGAGACCGAGTCGGTGGGTTGGAAGAGCTTACCAGGCAGGTGTGAGGACAGAGGGAGGGCAAGGTGGGAGCCAGGTACCCGGTGACATAAAAAAGGAGCAGAAATCAGGAATGTGGAGAGGCTGGGGCTGGATGGAAGAGGAGCGCGAAGCAGAGACGGGAAAGAGAACTAGAGAGGGAGGCTCACAGGGACGGAGGGTTGCCCATGCCCCCAGGCCGGCTGCGCTGGGCGCCTGGCCTCAGAGGCCCACCTGGCCCTTCATCTCCCTGGTGTCCGCTTATAATCAGCACCCCCAGAGCAAAGGGAAACACCTCTGGCCGGGAAGATGTGTTAGCAAAGACCCGAGCCTTCCTGGCAGCCCCTGGGCATTCTGACTTGTTTCGAGGTTAACTTGGCCTGGAAGGAAGATGTGTCGCTGAGGCTGGGGACAGAAAGTGCCACACACCCCCGCCAGCCCCCCATCCACCCCAGGGCTGGGAGCCTGCGGAACCCACCAGGCCAGGCAGGATGGGGGCCAGCCACATGTGTCTGCCATCGCTGGTGTTATTCACTTGGTCGATGAGCTTGTCAGGGGTCCGGACGTCCCCGCACACACCCTCCAGGGAGTTGACGCTGTCTGGGAAGGCGGCGATATCTGAGGACGCCTCTAAGCTGTCATAACCCAAAGCAGTGTGTTCGGCCCCACGCACTGTGGGCCCCTCTTGCGGCCGCCAGCCCCCATCATGCGGACGGCGTGGCCTGGGGGGACACCGGGGTGGGCTGAGCCGCTGTCTGCTGCTCGGGGCAGCTGGAGGAGTGTCAGCCAAATTAGACATGTTCTGGGGGAAAAGGAAGGCAAAGAGGCTGAGGGGAGTCGGGGTGAGGGTGGAGGGGTGGCCGGTTTCAAGGAAAGGAGAGGAAAGTATGCAGACAGCAGGCTGGAAAACATGGGTTACATGGAACTGCTGGAGGCCCGAATAAAAGGGGTTGCTGCCACTTTTATGGGCTTCCCTGGCGGCTCAGCTGGTAAAGAATCTGCCTGCAAAGCAGGAGACCTGGGTTCAGTCCCTGGGTTGGGAAGATCCCCTGGAGGAGGGCATGGCAACCCACTCCAGTATTCTTGCCTGGAGAATCCCATGGACAGAGGAGCCAGGCAGGCTACAGCCCATAGGGTCACAAAGAGTCAGACACGACTGAGTGACTGAGCAGCAGCCGTGGCATTTTTAATTTCCAGGTCTGGTTCCTACAGGGACATTTCCCTCTACCTTCGAGGATTCTGCTCCTTCCCCCGGGCCCCGCCGTGCTCCCTGCAATCTGGCTGGAGCCCCCCTTCTGCCTAGAAAGGATACTGTTCTCTGACAGAGGGATTTTTTCTCCTCTTTCGTCATATAGCTCCAGGCCGGTAAGACCGATGTAATAGGGGTCACCCCAGCTGGTCAGGAGCTGAAACTGGAAAATGACTGGAACATGTTATTAAGGAAAAAACAGGCTTAATTTTCTGGAGAACAGAGGGAGACAATTACAAAGATAACAGGGATATATATATGTGTGTGTATATATATATATATATATTTTTTTTTTTTTTGGTTTATAGAGATGAATGAGAGAGAAAAATGATTTTTTTCCCCTCCGAGACTAAAGTCAATCAAAATGTATGTGGCATGAAATTTTCTTTCATCTAAACAGCATATGAATGTGTGTATGTGTGTTTGAAGAATTCAGAAGTTCTCTCCAGGCCCCAGGAGACAGGGTGACAGGCAGGGAGGGTGTCCTTCAGGGAGCTGGCAGGATGGAGAAGCATCTGTCACAAACTCAGTGTATAGGACTGAACAGTGACCAGACCTCATAAACCACCTCCTGCCTCAGTTTCCCTGGTTGTAAAATGACAAGATCAGAGTGCCTGTTCCTTCCTCCACCCATTTCAAGTGTGGAGGGCATAAACAGCAAGGCGGGTTGTGGGAGTGTCACAGCTTTGGGGGGACAGGCTGTGCCAGGGTGACCCCCTCCTGGTGCTGACTGCATCCCACGTGCCAGCCCTCCCGCAGCCCTGCCCTCCACTGGCTCCCAGCACCCCCAGGAGCAGGCGTGGGAGGGTGATCCTCTGGGAGGGCGGGGGCGGGGGCCGGGTTGTAAATCAGAGGTGGTCCTTTCCCGGGAGATCCGGCAAATGAGACTGCCAGGCTGTCTGTGCTCACTAACCTGACTCTACCTCTTCCCAGCCATGTGAGCTGGCAAGTTACTTAACTGTTCTGTGCCTCAGTTTTCTCTGCTGTGAAATGGGGATGCTAGCAGTACCCACCTCACGGGGCTAACACAGCAGGTTCATACAAGCGACCCACTGCCAACAGTGCCAGGCGGCAGAAATGGTCCAGCACATTTGAGCTATGACTCCTTCCCTTTTCACCTCCTCCCTGCCTGGTTCCAAGGAGAGCCCCCAGCCCCATCCCTGGGTGGGTTCCCGCTTCTCTGGCCCCTCCCAGCTACAGTCCTGGCTGCTGCCTCCTGAACCTCAGTCCAGCAGGGGAGTGGGGTCTGGAACTCGTGTTGCCCACCCCAGTCCCAGAAGCACCGGTCCCCCTGAGGACCTGGGAGCCCTCCCATCCTCTCCGCAGTTTCCCTGCATGGGCTCTGCTGCCTCGGCTGTGGCCTGGCTGAGACCCAGGGCAGCAGCTAAAGCCCAGATCCCGCCCCAGGGCCAGCAAGGAGCTCCAAGGGCCTGGCCCTCTCCCTGGGTTCTGGGCTTGGCCCCGAGGGCCTGCGATGTGCAATGTGCGGGTGGCAGGAGGAGGAGTCCCCAAATGACTCAGTGGTAAAGATTCCTTACTCGGGAGACTTGGGTTCGATCCCTGGGTGGGGAAGATGCCCGGGAGAAGGAAATGGCAACCCACTCCAGTATTCTTGCCTGGGATATCCCATGGACAGAGGAGCCTGGTGGGCTACAGTCCATGGGGTCTCAAAAGAGTCAGACACGACTGAGCAACTAAACACCAACAGGAGGAGGATACAGCCGCAGGGCATCGGGGGCGCCTCATAGTCCATGCTCGCCCGCTCCAGGCTCTTCGTGTCCAGCCTGCAGACACAGAAGCAGAGGATTGTAGTGGCCCGAGTCGCTGGTCAGTTGTTCCCCGGGAGGACGGGGAGGGACAGAGAAGCTTCTGCTCGCACGGAGTTTCCATCCACCGGGGGAGGCTCGTCCCCTCGGGTTTGACTCGTAATCCTCACAACAACCCTGGGAGCTGGGAAGTGAAGTCACTTGCTCAAGTCACACAGCTGGGAGGTGGCAGAAGTGGGATGTGACCCGAGGTCGTCTGGTTTCGGGGTCCACGCTCTGAACCACCCCACTCGACCTCAGTCCCTTCACGAACAAGGTTAAGTCCACGCTATGCTAACAGCTGAGACCCACGATGGACCAACGGATTGTGGTGCTGGGAGGGGGCAGGCTATTACCCCAGGCTTTGGTCAGGGATGTGATGTCTGAGCTAAGGAGAAAGCAGCCATGGGAAGAGTCACAGCTGAGCTGAGCCTTCCAAGACGAACAGCATCTAGAGCAAAGGCTGGTGGGAAGGAGCTGGGCAGTTGGTGTTTGCCCCAAAAAGCAGCCAGTCGGGGGTGAGGGGTGGGATAGGAGACAGGCAGGGAGAGGAGGCTGGGAGGTGGGGAGAGCCCTGAAGGCTTTGGCTTCGCGGATCCTGAGCAAGTGGCTTCAGTAGCCTGGGCCTCAGTTCCCACATCTGTGAAATGGGCACAACAACCCCTGCTTCAAAGATGGTTTGGAAGGATTATCTGAAGGATGAATACAAAGCATCTGGCTCAGAGCAGGCACACAGGAGGCAGACTCTCTCCTCCCCCAGATTCCTCCCTGCAGGGCTTCTCTCCCTGGTCCACCGCCAGTGACTTCCGGCTCTGGCCTGCTTTCTTCAATTTCAAGGGCAATGTTGTAATTAAGTGACTATTCCCAGTATCTGGCCCCTGGAGTGATGCCAGCTACAGTAGAGGGAAACTCATTTTTGTTTCGAGAGCTTGGCCTCTGGTATTTGGACATCAGGGGGCTTAAATGAGTAAACTTAACGTGGCATTTACAAATTGTTAGGAACTTAAAGCAGCTGAGACTGGGGCCAAGCAGTCCCAGTGAATCCATGAAATGTTAGGCTGCGTTTTCCTCTCTGAATCTTTCTAAATCAGGAACACAGAAACAAGACAGGGAAGGCCCTTCGACGAATCGGCCAGCGGGCGTTTCTGGAATCTAGGCAGCCTGGAGCCTCTTTTCCCAGCAGGAAGCCCAATGAAGCATTTAAAATCTCAAACACTCAAAACTGTGAGAAACCCAAACATCCTCAGACAAGGTGGTACATCCCCAGGCTTCCGGAGAGGCTTGGCTAAGCTTTAGAAAACTGGCCAAGTTGAAAAGCAATGTGTTTGATCATCACTTCAAAGCCCTTTAGGTACAGGCTTCAGAGCCTGATGCAAAGCCAGGGCCGGTAGGCTGGGAAGGCCCGTTTGGGGAGCCGCTCCACTCACCTCTGGACTGGCGGGGGCAACGGTCGGGCCTGCAGGTAGTCCACAAAGAGGATTTCTTGAGCAAAGTCAAAGTGGCAGTTGCCTGGTCCCTTCCGGATGAGGAAGCCCTCGGGAGGGGAGACACACAGGCCATCCAGGGAGACGTGGACGATCTTGGCCTAGCAAACGAAAAATACAAGGCTGAAGAGAAGGAGCCGGTGTGAGGAGGGCGGTGAGCGCTGATGTGTCTGGAGGTCCTGGTAGCTGCCACTTATGACCGAGGGCCTTCATGGAGCCCCCCAGGCCTTCCTCCCAGACCAGACCTCACCTGGTCAGGGGGCTCCTTTCCAATTGCCATCCCTACTCTGTGCCAGGCACTGGGCAGACAGCAGAGGAGTAGGTGGGTGAGGGCCCTGCCACAGAGGACACATATAGACCTTCTCTGGTCTACTCAGCTGCAGAGGCCTGGGGTCGTCAAGGGCATGGACTCAGCTGCTCTGGGATCCACCGTGAGTAGCTGTGCAAGTTATTCGACCCCTCTGCCTCAGTTTTTCTCATCTGTTAAATGGGTTCAATGAGGAGCCACCTTACATAAAGTCTCTAGAACAGAACAGTTCCTGGCACGCAGTGGGCCGGTGTTTGCCTAGATAAATCCTTCTCCACCCCCTGTTCACACCTCCTCTCCTCTCCTAGCCCTTTCCCTTGGGACAGAAGTGGACCCCTTCCTGATTTTCCTTCTTGAGCCCTTGGCCCGTGCTGTTAAGGGCATGTACCCCATAGCTGTGTCCTGGGTGGTCTCTGTGTCTCCCTTGATGGCAGACTCTGACTGGATGATCTCTACATCGACTTTAGGGCCTGGCACATAGTAGGTGCTTACTGAGAGCCTGCTGAATTGATTGGATCTGGACCAACATGTCCCCCTGTTCTAGGCCAGATTTTGCCAGCCAGAGGGCTGCGACCAACCAGTCAATGTCAGAGCCTAACGGCAGGGCCTGAGGTGGCTCAGCTCTGGTCCCCTGGGCAGGGGTGATGTTGGGTGAGCAGGGAAGGGGAATCAGGGCTCCTTCGTGGTTAGCAGAACGGCCAGCTGCTGACCAAACTGAGGGTGTTTCACCCCTGGGAGACACAGAGAGGCTTCTCTGTGCAGAAAGAAAGGCGCCCTGTCCTGGGTCTCATGGATTACAATGTACCCCAGGGCCCTTCATTCCTTCAGCATTTAGGGGGTCCCCCTAGTCAGTCAGGGCTTCCCTGGTGGCTCAGCTGGTAAAGAATCTGCCTGCAATGCAGGAGACCCCGGTTTGATCCCTGGGTTGGGAAGATCCCCTGGAGAAGGGAAAGGCTACCCACTCCAGTGTTCTGGGCTGGAGAATTCCATGAACTGTATTGTCCATGGGGTTGCAAAGATTCAGACATGACTGAGCGACTTTCACTGTCACTTCCTAGTCAGTCACAGGGTGTATACACCTAAAAGGTATAGAGGGCTAGCTCCAGGCACGGCTGGATATGGCAACCCCAAACCTGTCACTATACCTCCACTTTGCTTTCCTCAAGGTTCCTGCCCAGGCCCCAGGGCTGGACCTGTGATCCAGGTCTGGCCAAATGGAGAATTGTCACCCCTTAGCCATGTGATTGGTTCAGAGAGATGAAACTCGATTAGAACAATCAGCATGGCTCCTGGGGTTTTGCTGGCTTGCTTGGAAAGAGGAGTTCTCTCTTCTGCTGGACTTGGAGCAGGCAGGATGTAAGTCTAGCACTGCCAGGGTTTGCCCGGTGGAGAAAGCCACCTGAAGTGAAGCTGAGGCCCAGGAAGCCCTTGTCCCTCTTCTAGAACCACCACCTCCCCCAGGAAGCATCCCTGACTTCTTCAGCACCCCCATTCCTTCCCTCAGGGGGAGCTTTAATTATCACCTCCATCTTACAGCGAAGGAAGCTAGAGTTCAGAGAGGCCAAGCAATTTGCCCAAGGACACCCTGGCGGGCTGTGGAGCTCACCTCCCAGAGTGCCAGGCTGGGCTCTAACCTCATGCTAGGGGCCCAGAGCCAGGGTGCCCAGGAGCGTCTTGTGGGGTAGGCATCTGAGGCACACTTTCCCAGGGAGGGAGGGAGGGGGCCAGAGTTCCCATCCCACTGCAGCCCGGATGTGCCCTCTCAGATGGGGCCCACCCTCCCAACGGTGGCCACTCGTCACGGGCACTGCAGCTGGTGGGGGCCACTCCTGGGAAGCGGGGCCCCAGGCCCAGTGTTTCCAGGCAGTAAATCTAGCATTGTGGAAGCTCAACTGGACAGACGGATTCACTCAGGGGAAGGCCAAGGTCCAGAGGCACGAGATGAGGCAGAAGAATGTTTTTTAATGCCAATATAGCTGACATTTTATACGCGCTTGACCTGAGAGTGTGCTTACAAAGACACCAGGGCAGCCTCGGGCGGGGGGTTTGTAAATTGCACGTTCCGGGGAGCCGAGGCTCCTGAAGGAGGTGGCGGTGGGTGGTGGAAGGGGGACTGCTCACTCCACTGTGATAAATCACCAGCGTCTTGAGGCCCTGGACGTGGTGAGGAGCCAGACATGGGCTCAGAGTAGCCTCACAGGCCAGGTCCTGGCCTTGTCAACCTCTGTGGGGTAGAGGCAGGCGTCTTTGTCCTCTTCCTTTTACAGCCGAGGAAACTGAGGTCCAGAGAAGGCAGGCCGTGTGCCAAAGGTCACACAGCTGTAAGGGCCGAGGGCGGGGGAGGGACTCAGACGCAGAGCCTGGTGACTTCAGGGTCCTAACTGCATTGCCATACTTTAGGTGACCTGGTCGTCATCATGTCTGTGTAGTGGGAGGGGACAATTGTCTCATGGTTCATGTGCACACCAGTCAGAAAAGCCCATGAAAGGGGGCACCTCCTGATAACTCTTTTCCACAAGCCAACAGAGGCCCCTGCTTTTCCACACCCAGCGGGAGAAGAACACGATGTGGAAATCAGAGTGTGGGCAACCAAGCCCAGCACATGGGGACTGGGCCTCTAGCTGTGTGACCTTGGGTGAGTGCCTGGACCTTTCTGAACCTCGGTTTTCAATATCCTGAAAGATGGGGGTAATAACACCTGCCTCCCAGAGGCTGGGATGCGGGTCCAGTGCAATGACTAGGTGTGAGAAGCTCTCAGCCCAGGCCTGGCTCCCAAATCTCTTGGAGAACAACAGGGCTGTGCAAGGAGGCACTGTGCGTGGGGGTGCTGGGCCCGCTGAGGACCCCCAGAGGACACGTAGGCGCTGCAGCTCCCCGAGTCTGCCCTGGGCTCTTTTGCCTGCATTTGCGGTTTGCAAAAGAAGGAAACGGCAGCAGCTCTCTCGCTCCCCGGCGGTAACCTCCCCCAGCTCCATTTGGAAAGTTCTGGAGGATTTATGCTCCTCTCCGGCAGCCACACCAGCCATTCATCAAGACGCTGTTTCTCTGACAGTGGACCGAGCACAGCCGCTGTTCCCCGGCTTACCCCTCGATAGGTGTCCTCGGGAGATTTATTGTAGTTCCAGAAGCGAAGGCCTGCGATGCTTTCGGCTCTGTCGAAGCGGATCGTGACCACGTGGTCCATCCCCGGCGAGAAGGGGATCAGCCACATATGCTCATCCTCCATCGTGATGTTGGCTCCATCAATTAACCTGTGCTCAGTGGGGAAGGCGGGGAGAGCTGAGGGCAGCCCGGTCGGCTGGGAGAACTCACACTGCGGGGTCGGCACCCACTCCTCTCCCCACCACGACAGCTGCCCCTGCCTGGCACGAGCCTGGCTGGAGCAGGCTTATGAAGGGGAGGTGAGACTAATCAAAGCAACAATGAGGAGTCATCACTTATCTGTGAAGTTAGACAAAACAAGAAACTGGGGGAGACAACAGCCTGTGCTGTTAAAGGGATTCTCTGGTGGCTTAGACGGTAAAGAATCTGCCTGCAATGTGGGAGACCCAGGTTCGGTCCCTGGGTCGAGAAGATCCCCTGGAGAAGGAAATGGCAACCCACTCCAGTATTCTTGCCTGGGGCCGAGTTGCCTGGTGGGCTACAGGCCATGGGGTCGCAAAGAGTCAGACACCACCGAGCGACTAACACTTAGATGCTGTCAAAGATACACTGAAGCGATCATCAAGGCTTTTAAAAAGGATAGGGGTGGGGAATATATTATTTCAGGACTCTTTAACCCACTTCTAGAATTTTCCCCCAAGAAAAGTTTATTCAACATGTCAGAAAGCCATCTGTACCCAGATATTACTTACATTAGCAACAAACAAACCAACACTGAAAGATCTCAAAAGAGGGAAAGGTTCAGTAAATCTATACAGTAATTAAGATGATCATCATGGGGATGATGCAGTAAAGTGAAAAGCCAGGTTATGGGATGGCAGGAGCACTGGTTTTAATGTTGTAAAATGAGGACAAGGACCAAGAGAGATTACCAAAAATGAAAAATACATTTCTGTCAGAGGGGACAGGAAGTGACAATTTCTATTTCCCCAGCTTTCTGTAAAATGCTGTATTGACTCTATGGTACATTTTGAAAGAACTCTATTCCTTCTTCCTTGTGCTGGAGGAGAAAGATACTAAAGCACTAGGGAGAACTTGGCAGCTCCTGGCGTGGGACAAGTACGAGGAAGAGCAGGCGCCTCTGGAGGGAGGTGGTCTGGCCTGTAGTCACACAGCCTGGGTAGCCCAGGGCAGCCTGCCCACCACTGGGCGGGAGCCCCCAGCACCCTCATGTTCTTTATTTAAAAAATAATTTTATTTTCGGCTGGGCTGAGTTTCCGTTGCTATGCAGGCTTTTCTCTAGTTGCAGAGAGTGGGGACTGCTCTCTGGTTGCAGTGAGCGGGCTTCTCATTGTGGTTGAGAAGCACATTCTCTTGTTGCAGAGTACAGGCTCTAAGAGGCTCAGTAGTTGCAGCTCCCAGGCTCCCGAGCACAGGCTTAGTAGCTGTGGCGCGCCGATTCAGTTCCTCCTTGGTGTGTGGCATCTTCCCGGACCAGGGATCTAACCTGTGTCCCCTGCATTGATTGGCAGGTGGATTCTCTACCACTGAGCCAGTGGGGAAGCCCCATCATGTTCTAAAAGAGCTCGCCAGCTGGCCCACACTGCACTCCCACCCTGGCTCATCCTTCCCAATTCTGTCCAGCATACCTCAGCCCTGACCCCAGCCCTGGTCTCACTTCCACTGAGAGGCCTGGCCCTGGAGATAGGAACCCACCTCTCAGTCTCTTGGGTGATCCCCCTCCCCTCACTCTCCCATTTTCCAGGTGACTTTGAAGCTGGTGCCATGTTTCCTAGATCTAATTTATTATTATTAATTGTTTTAAGTCTTCATTGACTTTGTTACAATATTGCTTGTTTTACGTTTTGGTTTTTTGGTTGAGAGACATGTGGGCTCTTAGATCCCCGACCAGGGATCGAACCCATACCTCCTGCACCGAAAGGCGAAGTCTTAACCACTGGACCGCCAGGGAAGTCCCTCCTAGATTTTAAGATAAACTTTGCTTTTCCTTTTTACATTTTAAAGTTTTGGACTTGGAATAAATCTTACAAGCAAAGTGTTCATCCAAGAAGGTAATGTTTCTTTTTTTTCCTCTAAAAGGTTGTTATTAAATTGATGGATGGTGTGTCTTACAACTGCTGGCATCTTAGAACTGAGGAAATTCAGCAGTTTAACCCTGGGGTGTTTGTGGAATTAAGCTGGCTGAGGTCTACCACTAGAGAACCTTCTGTTTCCTTCCAAAAGCAATTACCTCCCTGTCCTAGAAATGGGGCCACTTCCAAAGAAGAACTACTGCCCAGTTCTGAGAGTGGAGAGACCTGTTGAAGCGCTTAGAGCTGACAGTGAAGGGAATTCCCTAATGGAAACACTCAAGAATATATAAATGGTACTTCCTAGCTCTGTCCGCAAAAAATCCTAGAAACAAGGACTGACCCAGTAGCAATGAGCATCCCTAGGGCTAGACTATGGTCTCTAAACACCATTTCCCACTAGAAGGAGCCTGGGCTTCTAGGAGAAATGGCTGATCCCATACTGGGGATAATACATGTACAAGAGGAACCTGGGATTCCTTGTCATATCAGAAAGGAAGGCAGCTATGAGAGACTATTTTACAGAAGGATTCGGGAGCCCCCAGTGTCTAAAGAGGGATCAATCTGACCATCCATAGGATAAAAACTGCAGCAGATTGAAACCCTTCAGACACAGTAGATTTAAATCCCTGAGTTTATGGTAGTCAAAACCAACAAATGTTTTAAAGGATTCTAGAGAAACAATTTGCTCTTTTGAAAACTGAAGAAATAGAGGGAAAGAATCAAGCATCAAACTGTCTTTCCTGTTTGAACTGTACCTCAAAGTAACTAAGTAATTGAGGCAAATTTTCCCTTTACTGACAAAAACAAACAAAAAGAATGATAGGATCAGTCTATCATCGTTTCACAACCCCTAAAAGAGTAGTAGATCTAACCACTAAGTGTTGGCTAACAGCATCACAAAAAGCCTGACAACCAGATGGTCCATGAGTCCAAAGGAAATATGCCCTGACATACATGACCTGATAGTTACGTCTTGTTCTAAAGGCCAAATCTCAATATGATCAGGCCTCTAGATCTAGTGAACAGTTTACAAGAAATACAGGAGCTTGAGGAACAAGTTAATACCATAGTGATGCAGTAAAATCCAGACTCAACAGAGCAAAAACCCTGGTTTCTTCTACAGATAATTTATAAGCAAAAAGTGAAAAAAGATGGAAGGGAACCCAGAGATTTTGAGAGGCTTAGGTGATATATCAACCATCAAAGGACTTACTAACAAATAGAAATAGACTCACAGTCATAGAAAACAAACTTATGGTTACCAAAGAGGAAAGAGGCAGGGGAGGAATAAACAGGAGTTTGGAATTAACATATACACACTACTATATATAAAACAGATAACCAACAAGGACCTACTGTATAGTACAGGAAACTCTACTCAATATTTTGTAATAGCCTCTAACAGAAAAGAGTTTAAAACAGAATATGAATATACATATATATATATATATAAAATACACATATACATGCATATGTGTGTGCTAGTTGTTCAGTTGTGTCTTACCCTTCACGACCCCGTGGACTATAGCCCACCAGACTCCTCTTCCATGGAATTCTCTAGGCAAGAATACTGGAGTAGGTAGCCAATCCCTTCTCCAGGGGATCTTCCCAACCCGGGATCAAACTCGGGTCTCCTGCATTGCAGGCAGACTATTTATCATGTGAGCCACCAAGGAAGCCCATATATGCGTAAATTTATATATATATATATACATACATATTCATATATTTGTGTATATATGCATATATGTATATGCTTATACAGGCATCCCAGGTGGCGCTAATAGTAAACAGTCTGCCTGCCAATGCAGGAGACATAAAAGATGTGGGTTTGATCCCTGGGTCAGAAAGGTACCCTGGAGGAGGGCCTGGAAACCCACTCCAGGGTTCTTGCCTGGAGAATCCCATGGACAGAGGAGCCTGGCGGGCTACAGTCCATGGAGTCATGCAGTCAGAGGAGAATAAAGTGACTTAGCACAGCGCAGCTCGTATGCATGTGTATATATTTACATGTACGTGTATCTATATCTGGGTCACTTTACCATATACCGGAAACTAACACAATACTGTAAATCAACTATATTGCAATAAAAATTTTAAAATATATTTTAAAAATTTGTTTTTTACCTATGGCACTCAGCTTGCAGGATTTCAGTTCCCTATCAACCAGGGATCAAACCCAGGCCCCCAGCAGTGGAAACACAGACTCCTAACCACTGGACCACCAGGGAATTAAAAAAAATTTTTTTTAAAGAGACACAGTAAGCAATCACAATGTATAGACCATATCTGGATGTCAATTCAAGGAACAAACTGTTATAAAGGGGGGAAAAAAGATGGTCAGGGAAACAGAAATATGCTAGATATCTAGTAATTTAAAAGAGTGCTCAGTCACTTAGTCATGTCTGACTCTTTGTGACCCCAAAGAGTCGCCCGCCAGCCTCCTCTGTCCGTGAGATTCTCTAGACAAGAATGCTGGAGTGGGTTGCCATTTCCTTCTCCAAATTTAAAGGAAGGACTGTTAATCATTTAGGTGGAATAATGATATCTGGATCAGGTTTAAGTCCTCATTGTTTAGAGATACATACTGAAATACCCAGAGATGAAATACTTTCAGACCCAGGATTTGCTGCAACATACTCTGGGCAGAGGGGAAGGAACTGGGTGGGTGTGGATGAACAAGCGAGGCCAGGCCAGCTATGAGCAGATCACTTTTACAATTGGCAGCGGGGACCACAGGCTCCCAGTCTAAGTCTGCAAGAGTGTGACTCACCAAGATGGCCCCTGATCGGGCAATGCAGCAGCCATGACGGCCACGGTTAAGGAGCACCCTGGAGGAAAGCAGGGAGGAGGCCCCCACTGATCCCACACACTCTGGGCCAGGCAGTGGGTGCAGTTGTGACGTGGCAGCCCCCTTGCTGCCCAATAGCCAGATTACTGTCCCCATTCTACTGAGGCAGGGGAAGACAGTATAACTTTGCGGTTAAATGCACGGGTGCTGGTCTTCCACTCACCTGTGCTCAAATCATGACTCTGCTGCTCAGCTAATGTGGGTGACCTCTGAGGTACCTCTCTGTACCTCGGTTTCCCCATCTGTAGAGTGGGGGCCTCTTAGGGCTGTTTGAGATTTAAATGAATGAATATCTATAACCTACTTAGCATAGCCCAGTGTCTGGCATTTAATAAGTGCTCAGAAAATGGAAATTATAATTTCAGTTGTTATTATTATCATGATTATTATTACTGGAGAAGTTAAGAAACTAGCTAGCAAGGGGCAGAGACAGGATTTGAATTCTCATCTCTCTGGCTCCCCTAGACTCTTCTTGTTCACACCTGCAGGCAGGGCCCAAGCCTGACAGCTGTCCTGATTCAGGGGTGCCTGAACGCTGTGGATCAAGGCTGTGTCCAGGCTTGTCCTCTGACTTGACTCGACTCAACCTGGCCTTATGAAATCAGACAAATGCAGAGCAAAGGGCAGCTTCAGCCATCATCTTCAGACTCAGGGAGGGGAACGTTTTCAGTCCCCGAGAGGTTGGGTCCCTTAGGCCTAAACACAGAGCCAAAGGCTTACCAAGCAGTTACCGTGTTTGAGGCCCCATGCTAAGCACGATGAAAGTGTAAAGTGAAAATCACAAACACTCTGTGTGACTCCATGGACTGTAGCCCACCAGGCGCCTCTGCCCATGGGATTTTTCAGGCAAGAATACTGGAGTGGGTAGCCATTCCCTTCTCCGGGGGATCTTCCCAACTGAGGGATTGAACCCACATCTCCTGCACCTCCTGCACCGCGGGCAGATTCTTTACTGTTGGGGCCACCAGGGACTTCAAGCACCATGAAGGAAACACATAGCCCAGCTGGGTCTGGAAGCAGGAGAGCCTGGCTTCCAATCCTGCCTACCTCTTCCAGCTGTGTGGCCCTTTCCTGGGCCTCAGTTTCCCTTGACTATAAAATGGGCAGACGCCAGACCTTGGGGTGGCCGGAAGAAGGTGCAATAGGGGATGCCAGGAGATGCCAGTTGATGGTTAAGTCTGAAATTTACGATGCACATCAGGTCCCCGGGCCCCTGCTGTCACGAGCCTTGTGTTTCTTACAGACACTCACTTGTCCAGGGTCCGGGAGTCGTCCGTGTACTCAGGGAGGTCATTTAAGTCTCTGGGGGAGGCAGAGATCTGGTGCGGGTTGATGGGCAGTGCCTGGCCATCCTGGCCCACCACCTCCAGGCCGGTGAGCCCCAGGTAGTGCAGGTCACCCCAGGAGGCGGTGAAATTCAGTTGGAGGCCTGCGGCAGGAAGAGAAGTGTCCGGTGAGCACCAAAGAATCTGCAGGAGCTACCCAATCCTAAAAGAAATCAACTCTGAATATTCACTGAAAGGACTGATGCTGAAGCTGAAGCTCCAATACTTTGGCCACCTGATGTGAAGAGCTGACTCACTGGAGAAGACCCTGATGCTGGGAAAGATTGAGGGCAGGAGAAGGGGATGAAAGAGGATGAGATGGTTGGATGGCATCACTGACTCATGGACATGAGTTTGAGTCAACTCCAGGAGACAGTGAAGGACAGGGAAGCCGGGCGTGCTAGAGTCCATGGGGTCGCAAAGAGTCGGACACGACTGAGCGACTGAACAAAGACAACCCAAGACGGAGGTGGCAAGAGGACTGACTTCAGACTCCGTATTCTACCAGCTGGAAAACTCAGACTTGAATGAAAGGGCCTTCAGGGTAGGCTCTGCCTTTCTTCTCGGTAGCCCTTGGGCCTGGGTCACTGTTGATACTCAAGAAGCGTCTGCAGGATGAATGGACCATGTGGTTTAACCCTGCACACAGCCTTAGGTCCTTTCTCCACTCATCAGCCACGTTGCCCACCCCAGAATTAGCACCCTAGCATGGCTTCCCATGCTGCTTGACCAGCATCCTTGCCATCTGGATTCTGTCTACTTCTTTAACCTCATCTTGTGCCCAGGATCCCTGGGGCCACCCAGATGGTCTTTCCATCCGTCATGTTCACAATGCTCTCTCTCACCACAGGGCCTTTGCACATGCTGTTTCCTCACTCCTGAACTCCCACGGCCTAGGCTAACTTGTGCGCATTCCTCAGATCCCAGCTTACTATTTTGGGGAAGCCCTCCCAGCTTCTCTGACCACATCAAGCCTCCATTCCCAGCCTGCCATGTCACTGTGAATGTCCCCTTCCATGCCCTGGTCACCATGGTGAGCTTGGGACTGTTTGGTAAATTTCCATCTGCCCTGTCAGACGGTGAGCTCCTTGAGGGCAGAAATCCCATCAGTTTTGTTAGATCATAGTGCCCCCAGAGCCGGGCACAGTACCTGCCACACAGTAGGAGCCCAGTACAGATGGAAAGATTAAACAAGTAACTATATGGAGGTGGCTGCACCAGTAAGCCACAAGGTTGGAAATGGACACTTTATGTCACTATCACGAGGATTCACATGGATTCAAGGAAAAGGAAGTGATCCAGTGACACCCCCATTCTTTTGCCCTTGTTCCACCCCTGCTCCAACAGGGAGCATGTCTTAAAAAAAATATTTATTTATTTGGCTGCGTCGGGTCTTGGTTGGAGCACGCAGGATCCTCATTGCATCATGCGGGATCTTTCACTGCAGTGCACAGACTCTAGCTGTGGCATGTGGGCTTAGCTGTTCCATGGCACGTGGGATCAAACCCAAGTCTCCTGCATTGCAGGGCGGATTCTTAACCATTGGATCATCAGGGAGCATTTAGGAGTGAATTTATGTGGTCCCAAGGCAAAACTTCCCAGGTGAGTCATTCATTTGCCCAGAAAGCTCAAAGCGAATGAATCTCTGTCTGATATCTGGCTGGAACTTCTCTTCCCTTAATGGTCTCCCATCAGCAGGACCAAGTCCAGTGACCTCTTCCACCCTTGGAGAATTGGGGGCCTACTTTAGAGCTCTTCTGGGTGGCTGTATTCCAAAGAGTCACACTTGTTGCAACTGTTACAGAATGCCAGCATGGTAGCACTGGAAGAAGGAAGTCTGGATTCATGGCATTCCACGCACTTCAGCTCAGATGAGGAGGCAGAAGCTCAGGGAGGCTGAAGATATCTGTGTGGCCAGGAAGTGAGGCCAAAGCAGAAAACCACCCTGGAACGTGGCTTCCTCTCTTGTCATTTCCAACATACGTTTCATAACTCGGCCTCAGATCCCTCTGCTCTTCATGATGCCAAGGTAGCTCTGAGCATCTTGGGGGCAGATGAGACAGACGGGTGACCAGAGTGGTTCTGGATGCATCATAGCCCCTCACAGCATCAGTAGCCTGCAATACAGCCACAGATTCCTCCCTCTGAGTCCTTGCCTCTGTGCCACGTGATCTTATTGCTTCTCTCATACAGAAGTGGCGTCTATTTCTCCACTCTCTGAATCTGGGCCATGTGATTTGCTTTGGCCAATGGAACAGAAGCAAATGCGAAACCAGCAGAGGCTGTAAAACATGTGGGCAGGGGGCTCTGGCCCATCTTTCTACACTTGGGAGTCTTGCCACCGGAAAGAGCTAGGCTAGCCTCCCAATCACCGGCTATGTAGTTAAAGACATCCGAGGTTGTTCAGCTGCCAGTCCATCTGCCAGCTAACCAGACATAAGAGGAGGCCCCACAGAGGCCAGCTACGCTCAGATGTGACGAAACGCCCAACAAAGCTATTGAATTATGATGAATCACGATTAATGGTGATTATGATAGACCACTAAATTGGGGGCTGGTTTGTTTAGCAGCAGAAGCTAACTGATACATTCCTTTTCATGGTGAGTCTATGTTCAATTATCTCCTCAGACAAAGAGGTAGTGTTAGTTGCATCCAACTCTTCGTGACACCGCAGGACTGTAGCCTGCCAGTTTCCTCTCTTCATGGAATTCTCCAGGCAAGAATACTAGAGTGGGTGGCCATTTCCTTCTCCAGGAGGTCTTCCTGACCCAGGCATGGAGTCTGGGTCTCCTGCAGGGGAGGCAGATTCTCTACCGTCTGAGCCACCAGGGAAGCCCAGAAGCCCTGAGCTCAAATAGCACCCTCTGCCATCGCTCCCAAAACTCTTATTCTGCTTTATTTTCTGTCATCCAACGAGATGTTCTACATTGATTTGCTTATTATTTTGCTTATTGATTTTCTTATTTATTTTCATCAGTTTTTCCCACTTAGATGGAAGCTCCCTGAGGGCAGAAACTCTGTTGACAGTGTTTACTGTTTTATTCCAAGATCCTAGAACAGTACCTGAAAACAGATGGTCAGTTAAGGCTTTAAAAAAAAAATGATTGACTGATTGAAGAGTACATGTTTAGTAACCTGTAGGTAAATCAATCAAAATACAATCATTTGAGTTTCACCAAAATCACAGCCAATGGTAAACAGATATTTATTGCCACTAATGTAACAAGTGCTTTTCATACTGTTCATGGGGTTCTCACGAATATTCATTGGAAGGACGGATGCTAAATCTTAAGCTCCAATACTCTGGTCACCTGATGCAAAAAGCTGACTCTTTGGAAAAGACCCTGATGCTGGGAAGGATTGAAGGCAGGAGGAGAAGGGGACAACAGAGGGTGAGATGGTTGGATGGCATCACCAACTTGATGGACATAAGTTTGAGCAAGCTCCTGGAGTTGGTGATGGACAGGGAAGCCTGGCGTGCTGCAGTCCATGGGGTCTGTACAGCAACACAACCAAGCCCTGTTCTTGGCACTGGAGATTCAGGGGTAAATATCAATACACAGTACAATCTCTCTAGGAGCTTCCATTGCAGTGAAGACAGACAATGAACACATAACAACAACAACAACAAAAATAAGTCAGATACTTCCACAGAGTGATGAATACCATGAAGAAAAGTGAAAGGGATGGGATAGGGAGTGACTAGGCAGGGGTGGGGGTAGTCACGGAGGACTTCTTGGAGGTGGTGACATTTAAGCTGAGACCTGGGTGATGAGAAGGAGGCCGCCATCCTGTAGCATTTCTGGAAGAATGTTCTCGGCTGAGAGGACAGAAACAGTAAAGGCCCTGGAATGGGAACACATTTGATTTGTGGTTGGAACTAAGTGACCAAGGGAGAAGGTGGAGGAAAATGAGACCAGAAGGGCAGGTGGGGGGGCTAGATCACGTCAGGAGGTCTGGATTTTCTTTTCTTCAAAGAGGAGCTTGGGAAGCCTGGATTTGGGAGCAGAGAGGAGACACGATCTGACCAGTGTCTTGGAAAGCGCACTGGGGTTGGAATCCATAAGGAGGCCAGGGAGGACGCTGTTGTGATCCCTGTGGCTGGGACAGGGTGGGTAGTGGTGGAAATGGGGCAAAGTGGACAGATTCAGGGTCAGTACTGGAGACAGCAATACCAGGACTCTCAATGGCCTGGAAGGAATTGAGGGAAAGAGAAAATTTTCCTGACCCAAGGGACAGAGCGCCTGCGGGTACCACATTCGTGAGATGGAGAAGGCCTGGAGGGGGAGGAGGGAGCCAATTTAGATCAGGGGGATCCCTGTGATGAAGAAATGCCACCTCCCTCGCAAAACAAGAGGCAGCACCCCAGATTCTCCCAAGCCGCCCCTACTTTGTTTGCCTGGCAAGATGCACTGTTGTTGTTCCATTGCTAAGTCATACCCGACTCTGCAATTCCATGGACTGCAGCGCGCCGGGCTTCCCTGTCCTTCACTATCTCCCGGAGTTTGCTTAGATTCATGCCCATTGAGTCGGTGATGCTCTCTAACCGTCTCATCCTCTGCCACCCACTTCTCCTCCTGAATCAGGGTCTTTTCTGATGAGTCGGCTCCGAGATGCACTGAGATACCATCTAATCTAGGGTTGCTGCGAAAGCGATTACTCTCCTCTTTGAGCTAATATCCATGTTCCATATTCATTTTCCTCTGGTGTATCAATTAGTATTTATATAAATGGAAATTAATTTTGTTATTTCTCTCCCATGTTTCAACTCTCTCAGCTCCTTTCCTATTCATCACTGCTGATATTTGCAAAACTTCTAAAATTAGTGTCATCTGCAAATTAGCAAGTCATATATCTCCTTTCAAAACATTAATAGGATTGGCCGTATTTACCAACCCCAACGCATCCCCCCTGGGTCACTTTATCAAAGCGCTCTTCATGTGCACAGGCTGGGAGAGCACATTTAGGATTTGGGATACAGGGAGGAAAAAGGCAAAGGTTCAGAGAAGGCAGCTTTGGAAATCACAGGTCTCAAAGTGGGCAGAGGGTCCTTGTTCAAGCAGGTTCTTCTACCATCCTACACAGAGAAATAACGCTTTTCTTGCAGCAAAAAGGTCTGGGAGCTCTGCTCCGGGGCAAAACTCCCCAGGGCATTGAAATAACATTTCTGAGAAAGGTCAGAAGCTGGTTCAGCAGGAAAAACATTTACAGACAGCATCTTTGGGGGAAATCATCAGATGGAGGGGACACTGGATGCTTCCGGCCGGCCTTCCTTCCTTCTTCCTCTGGTTACGGCACTCTAGCCTTCTCTGAAGCACCATCAGGGTGGCTGACTCCCCACCCATGGCTCTAAAGATGGGCCTCTGACCCAGGCTAGGCCAATCCATGTTTTCCATCCCTTCCCTCCCTTCCCACCAAGGCGAGCGACAGTGATTAGTTAAGCTTGGGCACGTGAGCCAGGTGAGCAGACATTCCAGGAAGACTGTTGGACTTACTGGGAAAGAAAAGCTCTTTTACCTGGGATTACAGGGTAGAGCTTCAAGGAGCTCCCATGTGGACAGGGTCTGAATGGGAGACAGACTAGAGACAGAGAAACGGGGCAGAAAGACAGAGGGAGACACCAAGCCTTGATGACATCGTTTGCACACCTGGATCCGGCAGTGTGGGAAACTAGCAACCCCTGACCTTTTTAGTTACATGCACGCCTGTGTGCTCAGTTATGTCTGATTCTCTGTGACCCCGTGGACTGTAGCCCACCAGGCTCCTCTGTCCATGCGATTCTCCAGGCAAGAATACCGGAGTGGGTTGTCATTTCCTCCTCCAGGGGATCTTCCTGACCTACAGATCATCTCCCGAGCCTCCTGTACTGAAGGCAGATTCTTTATTGCTGAGCCACCAGGGAAGCCCTTTGAGCTACATAAGCTAAGAACTTTCCTTTTTTGCTTAACTCAGTTTGAACTCAATTTCCTTTATCCCCACCCCGAATCCTGACCAACCTAGGGGAGCCCAGACTAAACCAGAAATGACTGCTGTCTCCCAGTTTTGTGAGATGCTGACTCTTCCCAAAGACCTCTCTGGAGTGTGTTGAGTGGTGAGGACCTGGATGGTGAATTCAGACAGACTCGGTCCCGTCCTTGACCTCGTACTAGCTGTGTGACCCCGGGTGGCTGTCTCCATCTCTTGGAGCCTCAGTTTCCTAACCTCATCTGGAAAATGGGGAGAATAAGAGCTGGAAGTGAGATAAGGCAGGGAAAGCCTCAGCACAGGGCCTGGATGGGGGAAAGAAACCAAGTCTCAAGCCGGGCCCTGGCCTACATTGTGCTGGCTTTCAAATCACTCGGTTGTCCCCGAGTCCCAAAGTAACTGAGAGAGAAAAGTAAAGGGCTGAGGATTCAAAGGGAAGGCTTCTTCCTCTCTTCTCAGAGGTGATTTGTGCTTGTGGAATGAGGGAGGGGGAGCTGAATTCTCACTGGGCACCATGCGGATGGGAGCGGGTCACAGCGAGGCCTTAAGAAGGGGGTGTGGTGGACACTGTGGGACAACCCCCAGATCCCACCTCCCACCCCAGGGGTGACGTGCTGGGACTGGTGACACGCTGATGACCCCCCACTGTGACTGCACTTGGCGTTGCCCCTCCCCAGCCCGTATCAGGTGACCTATTAACACAGGCGTGTAAAAGCCCAGCCCCCTTACTCAAGACAACTTCAAGAGGCCTTTGCGCTCCCTGCGGGGCTAGCAGAGGCCTTGGTGTGATTGCCCCATGGCCCATTTCTCTGTGCCCAGCCCTGCTTCTTGCCCTCCCCCAAGAGCACGCCCCAGTAAACTCCATCTCAGAGGCTGCTTCTTGGGAATCCAGACAGTGGCAGTCGACATCCTTTTAAAGGGCAGAGATGGAGAGTGAGGGCACGCCAGGTGGGCATGGCCTGCACAGAAGCTTGGGGGGGGCGGGGCGGGGGCTTAGGAGATGGCGGTGGGGAGGAGCGGAGCAAAGAGGAGGCTAAACTGTGACACCTTAAGTCCATTCTGGAGATGATGGTGGGGAGGTGGGGAGGGGGCGTGACGATGGCATGGCACTTCTCTTCCTCTCAGAAGATAACTGGAGATGGATGGCGGGCACAGGGTGCAAGAAAGAGCAGGAGGGGAGGTGGCAGCAAGCAAGCTGGCAGAGCCTTGTGAACAGGGAACGGGAGGCAGAGACCACAGCCAGTGTGACCGGGGCCCAGGGGTCCCCTAGGACTCAGGCAGAGGTGGGGAACGTGTGCCAAGTCAGAGAGGACCTGGCCCGAGGGGCACACAGGCAGAGGACAGAGAACAGACACAGTGAAACCCATATGGGATCTGCCCAGAGATCACCAGCCAGCAGCCGGCTGGGCAAACACACATGTGTTATGTTTGGCTCAATGAGTGTTTTTACATTATTGTAAAATTAGTCACCAACATTTAAAAACCTGAAGATTTCACATAAAAATTCCAGATTTCTGACTTTTTAGGAGAATGGGCACCTGGGCCGGTACTCCTGATCCCCCACCCCAGCTGGAGCGGGAGGACGCAGGCTTCCTCTGCTCCAGCATCTGCTCTGCGGTCCAATCTGAAGGGGCAACTTGAACCCTGGACCAAGAGATGCCCAGGTCTCTCTGGCTCTTACGTCTTCTTGCTCTGTAACTCCAGGGCTCCCACTGCAGCCTCCGGGGTCAGGGCTGTAGCTAACACATCAGACGTCTGTGTGTGGCCCTCTGGGAGGGCACACTGCCAGGAGGACCCCTCCTCTGAAGGGCTGCAGCCCTGCTGGGGCCAATGAACCCATCACCAGCCGGTTTCAGCCCTGACTTGTCCCAGGGCCTGGTGTCTCTGAGCATGGTACAATCTCCTCCACTGTCCTGGGAAATCCTGTCCCAAGTGGCCATGACCCCCTCCCCACCCCCGACCCCCGAAGATCCTCCTTCCTGCAACACTGCCCCAGGGGAGGGTACTCACAGATGCCGTGGTAGACGCCCGGCTCTGGCGTGGTGACATCAGGGACAGGGGGACTGGGGGGCAGCTCTGGCTCCAGGCCCTGCACACAGGGTGGGGGAGAAGCAGAGGGAAGGGGTGATTCTAGTGATACCCACACAGCTGGCTGGCCATTCTTCCAGCTACTGCTGCCCACCCCGTGTCCCAGGTAAGTCCCAGCGTCTTTTCCGGTGTTTTGTTTTCTGCCTTGGTGGGAGCCCTGTGACTGGTAATACGGGCGGGCCCAGAAACCCTCCTGCATCTGATGTCTTTGCCGGAAGCTCTGACTGTTAGGGGAGGTGTTGGACACTAATCAGCTCAGGCGATCAGATTTTCTGGACCAGGGAAGGACTCTATCTAGTTCGTCCAGTGAGCTGGAGGAAGGAGGGAGTGAGAGAGAGAGATCGGGAGGGAGGGATGGAGGGAGGGAGGGACGGAAGGAAGGAGGAGAAAGAATTCAAACATAGAGAGTGGTTCTCAACCCTGGGGCCTGTGCATCTGCATTAAAAAAAAATCTTTTGGCCGCTCCGCATGGCATGTGGGATCCCAGTTCCCCAACTAGGGATAGAACTCATGCCTCCTGCATTGTCAGTGTGGAGTCTTAACCACGGGACCGCCAGGGAAGTCCCCCTGCATCTGCATTTTTTAAACCTTCCCATGATTCCCATGGGCAGGCAGATAAAGAACCCCTGGTCTACAGACAGAGTGGGCCACCACATCCTGCTCCTTGATCTGTGTAATAGTAAACTTTTCTCATTAGATCTCTGCACTGTAAATCAGGGTACAAGAGCCTGTAGTTCTTGACAGACGGGAAAGTGTTAGTTGCTCAGTCATTTCTGACTCTTTGCGACCCCACGGACTGTAGCCCACCAGGTTCCTCTGTCCATGGGATTCTCCGGGCAAGAATACTGGAGTGGGTAGCTATTCCCTTCTCCAGGAGATCTTCCTGACCTAGATAGGAAAGCTGAGATGCAAAGAGAGGTGAAGCCACTTGTCCGGATCTTAGAGCTTTAGTGGAGATAGTGTTTGGGCACCCGATGACACCCTAATGACCCCTCAGTCCAGCCCCTTCAGGCCTCTGCCCGGCTATGGGGAGGAACAGGAGGAAGGCTGTCTGCCAGAAGTTGTCCTCTGACGCTGAGCAGCCTCGGGCCACCGGGAACCCTGCTGCCCTAAAGCCCACGTGCCTCCTCTTGCCTCCCCTGACCCCCTGACCTCCCTGAGCCTCCTAGGACACCCCCTGGTGGATGGACAGACCTGGACACCTAGGTGAGCCCCCTGCTAGGGGCGTGACCCTGACATGGCCCCCATGAGCTCACTGTCCTTATTTCCGAGACATGGGAAAGCGATCCCTCTCTGCCCCTCACAGGACTCGATCAGATCAGAGTCTCTGAGCAGGAACTTCACCATGTGGAAAATGGTGGGTGAGTGAAAGGCTTCGAGGCCCTCTATCAGCTGGAGGCCCACGCAGAGAAGCCAGAACACAGACATGTTCTGTGGCCTGTAGAAGGTTTGAAAATACTATGAATTGGTGGCCAACATTTTTTTTTTTTTTTTTTTACTGGGGAGACTTTACATAACAATCCAGATTTCTGGCTTTCTTTGAAAGAATCAGGACAATCACTGGCAACAGGCTAGCTTGTCTGGTGAGGGGAGGACAGGGGTCTTTCCTCGCCCCTTCCCCATCTCACGTGGTGCTCTGCAGGCCCCTGCAGGTTGCAACCTGTGAACATGGTGGGATCCACAAGCCGTATCACTGTCCCGTCTTGGACATGACCTTCCTGTAGCTGAAATCTTTTGTCCTTGGTTCCTGGTTGGTTGTTTCCACTCTTGTCCCCACCCTCTTTAACTATGTCCTCTTTCTCCTATGGCCTCAAGAACATTCCTGGAGACCCTGGCATCTCTTCACCTTGACCACTGGTCTTTGACTTGGGCTGATCCCTGTCCTGAAGGTCATCTTTCATTTTCGATAACTAGTCCATTAAAAGCACAGACTTGGGACTTCCCTGGTGGTCCAGTGTCTAGGACTCTGCACTCCCAATGCAGGGGGTCCAGGTTCGATCCCTGGTTGGGGAACTTGATCCCGCATGCAGCAACTAAGACCTGGTATGGCCAAATAAACAAAATAAATAAATATTTGAAAAAAAGAAAAGCACAGACTTGGTAGAGTCTTGCATTCAAGTTCAAGCCTTGTTACTCCCTCATGATGTGTCCTTGGATAGGTCCCTTAGCCTGTCTGAGCCTTGGTTTCCTCAATAGGGATATTATTAATCATCTCTACTCCAAGGGCTGTGAGGAGGGTTAAACACCAAGACAAGTGCTCCACGACTGATAACGACATATGCCCAAGAAGTGACTGCCAGGATCATCATTATTTTAATTCTCAAGTCCACCTATTAAAAGCATTTGCAGCCCT
Organism: Cervus canadensis; assembly: GCF_019320065.1. NCBI lineage: Eukaryota > Metazoa > Chordata > Mammalia > Artiodactyla > Cervidae > Cervus > Cervus canadensis. Next base: position 19,141,990 of record NC_057417.1, on the reverse strand, counting down.
TCCATCAAAAAAAAAAAAAAGAAAAAGAAAAAAAACAGTGAGTGATCAAAACACAACCCAAAGCAAAAATTCCCCCGAGACTGCCAACCTCTAAATTACAGAGATGACACAGAACTGATTTTCCCAGCTTTGATTAAAATTTGAATACTTTCTTCACTTTGGTTTAAAAAAAAATAACAATTAGAGAATGAAATACGACACACAGCACAAAAAATGAAGCAGAAAAATGGGAAATGTCAAAACAGGAGCACCAGCAGCTTACGGGACATCCATCTTCATTCCTCCTGCTCTACTCTGAGTCAGGAGCAGAAATATATCTGGGGTGCCGTCCCCATTGCCCCCCACGCCGCTCCCCTCACCACCAGTCCTACCCGGTCATCAGCCCACGAGCCGGCCTGGGTGTATGGCCTCTCCTCCCCCTGGCCATCGGCCGTGCTGGGCCTCCTCAGCGCCTCCTCACTCTGCAGGCTGCACAGGCTCTCCACGTCCAGGTCAAACGTCTCATCGGAACAGAAGATGGCCTCGAGAATATCATCGTCGGTCGTGAATAAGATCGTGTCGCCAAAGTGCTCTGGAGCTGACAGGGGGACCGGGAAGACGGAAGAGTCAGCTCATCGCACATTCCAACGATGAGCAGATCGGGAACCTAAACCCATCAATCTCTGGGCTAGGAAAATCCCAACCCGCTAACAAGTCTTGATTTGAGTAACTGAGGCTTATTCTTCTTTACATCTTTGCAAATGGAATTCATGGATTGTAAGAACCATATAGATTTAACGAAGGCACCTGTTTTAATGAGGGTGGCTTCCCTGGGGGATCAGACAGTAAAGAATCTGCCTGCAATGCAGGAGACCTGGGTTCCATCCCCGGGTTGGGAAGATTCCCTGGTTGAAGTGCATGGCAACCCACTCCAGTATTCTTGCCTGGAGAATCCCATGGACAGAGGAGCCTGGCGGGCTATGGTCCAGGGGGCCCCACAGGGTAGGACACAGCTGAGTGCCTTAGCATAATCTAATGAGGATCACTGTGATCTGTCATGAAATAAGGGATGTTTCGAAGGCACCGGTGAGGCATTGAAGCTGATCCTGCTGGTGCCCTACACGGATCTTTTGCTGGTCCTTGTAGGGGGCTTTGCCTGGAAGGGTGTGGGAGCTACGTCCCCCAACCAGGGGAGCCTGGGGATTCCAAAGCCTTGCTCCTTTGCCATTACGCAGGACAGATCCTGAAATTTACACTCCCGAGCTCCCCTTGGGATCAAGCTGAGGCTGGGCTTCCCCTGAAAAAGCTTCCTTTCTAGCTTCTCCCCCGACCCTTCCACATCCTACACCCCTCCCTGCCCTACAGGTTCTCCCGAGAACACTCTCTCCATCAGCCACTTATGGAAGGATTCCCCTCGTCAGACTCAGGCCCTAGGAAGCTAAGCAAGGCTGGTACCCAGAGGAGGCATCTCAGTAAGGCTAGCTCTTGCACATCCCGCTGCAAAAGGCAAGAATAGGGCCAGGTCGAGGAAAGCAGAGGGATCTATCAGAGCCTCAGCAAGTAGCTGGTAGGGGCTTCGAGGACATTCTTACAGCCATACTGTACCTCCCGTCAGGGTTCCAGAGGCCTTGGCAATTTCTCCCTTAAAGATGCACTGCGCATCTAGCAGCATCGTGATGTCCTTCACGCCCCGGAAGGAATGGATCCGTGATTTATTGTAATTCCAGATCCTGATCAGGGCGACCTGGCAAGGCTGTGCGAAATCCATGGAGATGGAATGGGACTTGCCCGGCGTGAAGGGGGCCAGCCAGACGTGCATGTCGTCCTGGGTCCTGTTCACCCCATCGATGAGGTTGCTGACCACGCGGGGGTCTCTCCCGTAGGCCGGTAAGATATTGATGTCCGGGGGGTCGGCCTGAATGTTCTCGACTCTCACCGGCTCCCCCTTGGAACTGAATATTTCTATCCCGTTGAGGCCAACGTAGTGCCTGTCCCCCCACGTGGACTTGATGTCGATGACCAGGTGCTGTCCATAGGGCAGGACGGGGATTTTGAAGTCACCCCCGTCATCTGTCTCCGGGGAGCTGTGGTCCTGCCCTTTCACAGGCTCCGGCTTCTCCTTCCAGGGGGGCGGCTGGTCGCTCTGCCGGCTGCTTTTCTGCTGCTGTAGGAACTCGTCCAGGATGTCGCCCTGGAATTCCATGTTGGAGATGCGTCCCCGGTGGGAGCGGTCGAAGGCCGTGAGGGAGTCCCACGATTCGTGCAAGGTGTGTTCCTGCTCACTGTGCCACCGGGGCCGTGGCGGCATCTGGGTGGACCAGGTGTCTTCTGGAAGGAAGGACACAGGAGGGGCGAAACTCCATTAGTGATGCGTGAGGCAGCGGGGACCCTTAAACCTTGTCTCATCCGGCGGCTCTCAGCTGGGTGGGGGTCACCCTCAGGGGCATATTCTAGAAACCGTGGGTGTTTTTCTAAAAACTTTTTATTTCATATTGGAGCATAGCCAATTCCCAGGTGACAATAGTGGTAAAGAACCCGCCCACCCTTGCAGGAGACGTAAGAGATGAGGGTTCCATCTCTGGGTCAGGAAGACCCTCTGGAGGAGGGCATGGCAACCCACTCTAGTATTCTTGCCTAGAGAATCCCCATGGACAGAGGAGCCTGGCAGCTACAGTCCATGAGTCAGACACGACTGAATTGACTTAGCATGGACGTGTAGCCAATTAACATGGGCTCAGATTAACATGAGCCAATGGACATGTAGCCAATTAACATGGGTGGGTAAAAAACCCACCTGCAATGCAGGAGACATGGGTTTGATCCCTGAATCGGGAAGATCCCTTGGAGAAGGAAATGGCAGACCACTCCAGTACGCTTGCCTGGAAAATCCCTTGGACAGAGGAGCCTGGTGAGCTACTGTCCACAGGGTCACAAAGAGTTGGACACAACTTAGCAATTAAACAACAACACAGCTGATTAACAATGTTTGAGGGTTCCAAATCAACCCCAAAGGGACTCAGCTATACATATACATGTATCCATTCTCCCCTAAACTCCCCTCCCATCCAGGCTGCCACATAACATTGAGGAGAGTTCACTGTGCTATACAGTAGGTCCGTGTTGGTTATGCATTTTAAATATAGCAGTGTGTACTTGTTGACCCCAAATTCCCTATCTCTTCCCCCGATTCTTCACCAGTGGGTGGTGTGATGCTTTTGGCTGTCTCAGTGCCCACTGGCCCTGTTGATACTTGAAGGGTGGAGCCAGGGATACGACTAGGAATGGTCCAGGCACAGAGTCTGGTCTCCTGTCTCAGGCACCGTTCAGGTTGGTAAAAAAAACTGTTTGTGGTCACCCAAGTCTGGAAACTTATTGTTTTACAAAGAGACAAGTATTTTTTCGATATACTTTGGATTTTCTAAAAATGCGACGACCATGCAAATCAAGGGAACATTCCTCGGTTGTGGGAGAACTTTTGCCGGAAGTCATCCCCGCTTCAGAAACTCACCCGACCCAAAGCGATGCGGCTGCCTGCGGCGTCTGAGTCAGCAACCCCAGGGTCTACTCTGGAGGCTGTCACAGCCACGTGACTCTAACGGGGTTTTTCAAAGACTGCCGAATGGCAGGTGGAAGGCTTGTGAAAGAATGTTACGTGGGGGGTAAAAAAAGCCAGATATGCCATTTCATATGTGGCCTCTAGTGTGGGCAGCATGTCCCAAAGTGTTAATATCACTTCTGGGTGAGGAGTAGGAAAGACTTGAACTTTCTTCTTTGACATCTTCTCTTCTAAGTTCCCTACATGTGTTATTTTTATAATCAAGGACAAAATTCTATTAAAAAAGCCAAACGACCCAGGTATACTACAAGGTAGGGAATTTACTTCTACTTGTGATGAAGTTGATTCCAAGAGCCGAGTTTATGTCTGGAGCATGTGGAGAACAGGGGCCTGGCCCTCAGGGGGTGGCTCTGAAGGCCCTGCCCTCCTCCTTGTAGGATATTAAAGCCTGCGCGTGTGCATCCAGCAGTGGCCGGCCCCCCCAGCTAAGCCATGGCTAACTGACATCTAAGGGTGTCATTCTGGAAAAACAGCAGCTGACGACACTGGCATTCTGTTTTCTCTCCTTTCATCTCGTCCTCTGCCCTGTACTCCATTTTCTGCCTGTCTCCTAGGGGGCCTGACTCCATCAATTATCTCCTCTCTCCAGAATCTTCAATCACTCCTTCCCCACTGGCATCTCCCCTCTCTCTGCCTGCAGACATGCATAAATCTCTCCTACCTGAAAGAAAAAGGAAGCTGACCTGATCTTGTGGCTCCCTCCAACTGCCGTCCTATTTTCTCCCTCCTTTCATTGCAGACGCTGCATCCTTGTGACCACCACCCTCTCTTTACCCCCTGTAACACAGCTCCTCTGTGCAGAGCTGTGGCTTTTTGCCAGCCCAAGCTCCACTTCTCGTCAGAACAAAAATCCCGATTTTCCTTTGGGTACCCCTTACTTTTAGGCCTTGCAGCTCAGGTGAATGCTGACAGCACCTTTCCAAGCTGGGTTCATGAAAGGAGCGATGGGAAAGGAGAAGGCTCTCTTTAAACTGGTGCTGCTTCCTCAGAGGTACTAGTGGTAAAGAATGGGCCTGCCGCTGCAGGAGACGTAAGAGACCCAGGTTCCATCCCTGGGTCGGGAGGGTCCCCTGGAAGAGGGCATGGCAACCCACTCCAGTATTCTTGCTCAGAGAATGCCACAGACAGAGGAGCCTGGTGGACTCCACTCCGTGGGATTGCAAAGAGTCGGACGTGACTGAAGCAACTTAGCATGCGTGCATGCTGAGCTGGTAGGATGGAGGGGTGGAGTGGTCAGTGGCCATTGGCTACATTGTGGGGGTAGGAGAGCGTGGCTGAGAATGAAGTGGGTGCATGTGAACTGAAAGCTGGAGAGTCCTGATGACAATCATGATCCCCTGGATCCAGCCATGCCTGAAGTCAAACCCCCGGTGGTTTTCTGTACCTTGCATCCATAAGAGTCTTGTAATTCCCACCACCCCTCCACTGAAGCAACTTTATCCACGTACACAATGACGCCAAGCACACAATCTTTCTCTGTCCTCTGTCCCTCCTTGACATCCCAGGCAAGTTGGGTGCGCCCTCCACCAGCTCAGGAGACATCTCTTTCTGGTTCGCCACTCTCCCCTGCCGACAGGGCCTCTGTCACAGTGCCCTCCGCTCCTCCCGGTGTTCTAACTCGGGTTGCACCAGAATGCCTCAGCCCCCTCCTGCCCTCCCCCAGCACTCCCTTCATCCAGCTCCTGGCTCCCGTGCAGGCCCCGCTCACTGTCATAAGCCAAGTTCTGGCCTCTCTCCCTGGGGTACCAAATTTCAATCCCCATGGTCCCTTGGAACATCCAGACATGTCCACTCTGTCACTTCCAACTCCAGATATCTAAAGTGGAGTTGATCAAATCCTCTAATTGGCATTATTTCTACTATACCGGTGATTCAGATGGTAAAGAATCTGCCTGCAAAGTGGGAGACCTGGGTTAAATCTCTGGGTCAGGAAGATCCCCCAGAGAAGGGAAAGGCAACCCACTTGACTATTCTTGCCTGGAGAATTCCATGGACAGAGAAGCCTGGCGGGCTACAGTCCATGGGGTCTCATAGAGTGAGCAACTAACACTTTTCACTACGATACTGAGAATAAAGATGATCTAACCCCTCACTGTGCCCCCAGGGCCCTGAGTGTGACCCCCCGCCCCCAGCCTCAGCTGACTTCTCCAGCCTCACCTCCCACCCTTCTCTCCATGAGCATCCCACTCCTGCCACGTCAGCCTTTCATTCTACCCACACAAGTCTCTCCTGGCCTCAGAGACTCTGCCCTCACGGTGCCCTTCTGCCAGGAGCGCTCTTGCCCCAGAGACCCACTACACCGGCTCTTCTAGACACCCTCCTTCTGGGAGAGGCCTTCTCTGCCCTCTCCCCTGCTGCATCCCAGGGCCTGGCACAGAACCGGTGCCTGGACGTGCTCCTAAGTATATGTCAGTAGAGGGATGGGGGCTTGGCACCATGATCACGTCCCCCCTGTGCTCAGGGCTGGAGGCCGAGGGACTCCCCCCTCCACCTGTCAGTCCTCCTGCACCTCCTCACCACCCCCCACTTCTCATCTGTCATTAACAAGACCCCAGGAGTCCCTTCCATCCTTGCCTCCAGGCGTGAGGCTTAACATCTGGCACAAGGAACTTCCCATATGGATCGTCACCACCTCAGTTTATTGTGATTTGATTTCCACTGACTGAAATGAATGGGCCGGGCTGGTCTTCAAGGGCATGGAAGGAGAAAGAGCCGAAAGTCCTGTGTGTCAGGAACTCAGCGCGCCTTTCTCTGCTGGGGTGTGCGAGAAAGGCAGGACTTGGCTTTCATCCCGTGTCTGCTTTCTGACCCACTCTCCCGTAGAGAGGGATGACTGGGTTTTAAAAGTGGAGAGGTGTAGGCTTCGCCCTGGACCTCTCAGATGTGACAGCAGGCTGGGGCCAAGTTTCCCTCTGTTTGCGGTAGGACAGGCGACTTGTTAGTCCTTGGGAGCCGGGCAACTGCTGGGATCAGTGTTTCGTCCTGTCCGTCAACATTCCTCCCCGCAGATCTGAACGGACAACAGAAAGCTACTGCTTTCATCTGTAGTCAACACGGGTTGGGAGGGACCAATATGAGATGACGGGACTGAAGCTTCAAACCCATTCCTTGGCGGAGGTTAACATGAACGGCAACGTTCTGAACTTCACTTTATAAAAACCACTGGCACCACCATGGAGTGTTAGTTGCTCAGTCACGTCCGACTCTTTGCGACTGCATGAAGTGGGGCCCTCCCGTGTCCTCTGTCCGAGGGATTTTCCAGGCAAGAATACTGGAATGGGTAGCCTTTCCCTTCTCCAGGGGATCTTCCCAACCCAGGGATCGAACCCAGGTCTCCCGCATTGCAGGTGGATTCTTCACCATCTGAGCCACCGAGGAAACCCTGAGGTCGGCACTAATTGCTACTAAAAGGGGAAGTGAAAAAGCACATAGTGAGATGCAACAGAGCCACGTTTCTTCTAGGTGAAGAGCCACAGCTGATAGGACAAGAAGGGGCCATCTGACCCAAGCCAACCAATCAGCTTCTGTCTTTGGAATTGGGGTTTCCCTGGTGGCTCAGCTGGTAAAGAATCCACCTGCAATGCGGGAGACCTGGGTTCGATCCCTGGGTTGGGAAGATCCCCTGGAGAAGGGAAAGGCTACCCATTCCTGTATTCTGGCCTGGTGAGTTCCATGGACTGGATAGTCCATGCGGTTGCAAATCGGACATGACTGAGCAAATTTCACTTCACTTCACTCATGTCAGAGAGAGAGACTGCAAGGCCACTTCCTGCTATTTGCACAGAGTTGAGAAAACTGATCTCAGGAGGAACAGTGAGGGAAAACGGACCTGCAGAGAAGCCGAGGGAGGGCCCAGCAGTCCTGGAGAGTTTAGGAGAAGCATCCTTGGTGCCTGCTGGCTTTCTGGCTCCTCCTTTCAATCCCATGTGATGCTTCCTGTCTTTGAAGGGCCAGAGGCTTCTCAAATAACACCCCCTTACTGCTCAGACTGGACTGATGAGATTTCATTCACCTGTAGCTAACTGAGCCCCGATAATGACATTTCCAAAATGCAGATGTCCTTACAATGAGATACTCCATTGGACAAAAGGATTTCCAGGCTCTGTCTGATGATGACAGCAAGATTCCAGCCCCAGGGAGGAACTTGGGCAGTCATTCATTCTACAAGCACTGTTGGAGGGCTTGACCCAAACCTTTCCTGAAGGGCATGGCTGTGGGATTTGGCTCTATGTAATGAGTAATTTAAAATTTCTAAGCAACTCTCCTTTTTAGCACGACCAGCTTAACAAGCATGAAATCTCAAGAGCTCAGTTCTTAATGTGTGTTGAGCCAAGCAGTGAAATGCCTGGAAGGAAATTAAAGAGAGACAAAGTCTTCTGATCGTGGACAAGTTAGAAAAATGCCCATCACCTCGTAACTCCCAGCGGTTCTCTAGGTCTGTTACCAGGAAGGCCTGGAATTGCCTAAGCCTTCTGGGGGCAGGTGGCTGATAACAGCAGGGCAAGCAGGGCACTGTGGGTAGCAGCATGAAGCATGGATGTTGGAGCCGGGCTGTGTGTGACGTTCGATCGCTTCAGTCATGTCTGACTCTGTGCCCCATGGACTGTAGCCCACCAGGCTCCTCTGTCCACGGAATTTTTCCACCAAGGATACTGGAGTGGGTTGCCATGCCCTCCTCCAGGGGATCTTCCTGACCCCGGGATTGAACCCGAGTGTCCTGCGTCTCCTGCATTGCAGGCAGGTTCTTTATCACTGAGCCACTGCGGAAGCCAGCAGGGCTGCCCGGCCTTAAATCCTGCTCCAGCCTTTATTGGTTGTGTGATCTGGGGAAAATTACTTAAACCTCACGTCTTCTTTTCTTTTTATAATCATATCAGTTTCAGGTGTATAGCATAGTGGTTCAATATCTGTATACACTAAAAATAAATCTAGCTCCCATCCGTTAACATAAAATTGACCTCTGTCATCCATTTCACCCACACTTCAATCATCTTGCACTCTGGTGACCACTAGTCTTTCCATATCTGTGAATTTGTTTTTATTTTATTCTGTTTATTAGAGTCTACATATGAGTGAAGTCATCAGTATTTGTCTTCCTCTGTCTGACTTCTTTCACTTAGCATAATACCCTCAAGGTCCTCTCATGTACATTACATCGTACATATATTACTCCATGTATATATGTACCATATCACATCTTTATTCATTCATCAACAGACACTTAGGGTTTTTTTTTTTCCATATCTTGTCTCTTGTAAGTAATGTTGCAATGAACATGGGGGTGCGTATAGCTTTTCAAATAGTGTTTTCATGTTCTTCAGATAAGTACCCAGAAGTGGCATACCTGGGTCATTTAGCAGTCTATTCTTAGTATTTTAAGGAATCTCCATGCTGTTTGCCATAGTGACTGTACCAATTTACAATCTCACCAACAGTGTACAAGAATTCCCTTCTCTCCCCATCCTCTCCAACATTAGTTATCCCTTGTCTTATTGATAGTAGCCATCCTAACAGGTATGAGGAGGTTTTGATTTGCAGTTTTGTGGTTTTGATTTGCAGTTCCTTGATAATTAGTGATACTGAGCATCTTTTCATGTACTTGTTGGTTATCTGTATGTCTTCTTTGGAAAAATGTCTATTTAGGTCCTCTTCCCACTTTTAAATCCTTTTTTATGTTGTTGTTGTTGTTAAGTTGTACGAGTCCTTTATATATTCTGGATATTAACCCCTTAAAACATATGATTTGCAAATATCACCTCCTATTCAATAGGTTGCCTTTTCATTCTGATGATGGTTTCCTTTATTGTACGTAAGCTTTGTTGATTGATGTAGTCCCATTTACTTATTTTTGCCTTTGTTTCTCTTATCTTTGGAGTCAGAGCCACAAAAACATCTCTAAGGCTTGTGTCATTGAGATTACTGCCTGTATTTTCTTCTAGGAATTTTATGGTTTCAGGTCTTATAATCAGGTCTTTAATCCATTTTGAGTTAATTTTTGTGTATGGTGTAATACAGTGCTCTAGTTCTATCCTTTTGCATGTGGCTGTCCAGTTTTCCCAACATTATTTATTGGAGAGACCGTCCTTTCTTCATTCTATATCTTTACTCCTTTGTCATTGATTAACAGTCCATATATGCATGGGTGTATTTCTGGGCTTTCAATTCTATTCCATTAATTTATGTGGCTCTTTTTGTATCAGTATCATACTGTTTTGATTATTATAGCTTTGTAGTATAACTTAAAACTAGGGAGCATGATACTTCCAGCTTTGTTCTTCTTTCTCAAGATGATTTTGACTATTTGGAATCTTTTGTGGTTCCATACACATTTTAGAATTATTTCTTCTAGTTCTTGAAATATGCCATTGGAATTTTGATAAGGATTGCATTAAATCTATAGATTGCTTTGAGTAGTGTGGACATTTTAAGAATACTAGTTCTTCAAACCCATGAGCAAGGAATGTCTTCCTTTTGTGTGTCTGCGTCTTCTTTAATTTCTTCCATCAGTGTTGTGTAGTTTTCAGTGTCTTTCACCTCCTTCATTAAATTTATTCTTAGGTATTTTGTCTTTTTTGATGCCATTGTAAATGAGATTATTTTCTTTATTTCTCTTTCTGATAGTTTGTTATTAGTGTATAGAAATGTCACATATTTCTGTATATTAGACTTTGTATCCTGCAATTTTACTGAATTCATTTACTAGTTATAGCAATTTTTTGATAGAGTCTTTAGGGTTTTCTATTTCAATATGTAGTATCATGTCATCTGCAAATAGTGACAGTTTTTATTTCTTCTGTTCTGATTTGAATGATTTTTTTCTTTTCCTTGCCTAATTGCTATGGCTAGGGCTTCCAATGTTGAATGAAAGCAGTGAGAATGTGCATCCTTGTCTTGTTCCTGATCTCTTAGAGGAAATGCTTTCAGCTTTTCACCATTGAGTTTAATGCTAGCTGTGAGCTTTTCGTATATGGTCTTTATTGTGTTTGAGGTATGTTCCCTCTATACCAATCTTGTTGAGAATTTTTATCATAATAAATGCTGAATTTTGTCAAAAGCAATTTTTTTACATCAACTGAGATAATCATATGATTTTTATCCTTCATTCTGTTGTATCACATTGATTAATTTGTGGATATTGAATCATCTTTGCATCCCTGAATTCAGTTCAGTTCAGTTCAGTCACTCAGTAGTGTCTGATTCTTTGTAACCCCACGGACTGAGGCACACCAGGCTTCCCTGTTCATCACCAACTCCTGGAGATGCTCAAATTTACGTCCATTGAGTCGGTGATGCCATCCAACTGTTTCATCCTCTGTCACCACCTTCTCCTGCCTTCAATCTTACCCAGAATCAGGGTCTTTTCTAATGAATCACTTCTTTTAATCAAGGGGCCAAAGTATTGGAGTTTCAGCTTGAGCATCAGTCCTTCCAATGAACACCCAGGACTGATTTCCTTTAGGATGGACTGGTTGGATCTCCTTGCAGTCCAAGGGACTGTCAAGAGTCTTCTCCAACACCACAGTTCAAAAGCATCAATTCTTCGGTGCTCAGCTTTGTCTTTTCTTTATCTCTCACATCCATACATGACTCCTGAAAAAGCCATAGCTTTGACTAGACAGATCTTTGTTGGCAAAGTAATGTCTCTGCTTTTTAATATGCTGTCTAGGTTGGTTATAGCTTTTCTTCCAAGCAGCAAGTGATTTTAATTTCATGGCTGCAGTCACTATCTGCAGTGATTTTGGAGCCCCCCAAAATAAAGTCTCTCACTGTTTCCACTGTTTCCCCATCTATTTGCCATGAAGTGATGGGACCAGATGCCATGATCTTCATTTTCTGAATGTTGAGTTTTAAGCCAACTTTTTCACTCTCCTCTTTCACTTTCATCAAGAGGCTCTTTAGTTCTTCTTTGTGCTCTGCCATAAGGGTGGTGTCATCTGCATATCTGAGGTTATTGATATTTCTCCTGGCAATCTTGATTCCACCTTGTGCTTCATCCAGCCTGGCATTTTGCATGATATACTTTGCATATAAGTTAAACAAGCAGGGTGACAATATACAACCTTGACATACTCCTTTCCCTATTTGAAACCAGTCTGTTGTTCTATGTCCAGTTCTAACTGTTGCCTCTTGACCTGCATACAGATTACTCAGGAGGCAGGTAAGGTGGTCTGGTATTCCCATCTCTTTAAGAATTTTCCACAGTTTGCTGTGATCCATAAAACCCTACTTAGTCATGGTGTGTGATCCTTTTAATGTACTGTTGGATTAGGTTTGCTAATATTTTGTTGAGAATTTTGGCATCTATATTCATCAGTGATACTGGGCTGTAATTTTCTTTCTTCCTTCCTTCCGTTCTTTCTTTTGTGGTGTACTTGTCTAGTTTTGCTATCAGGATAATACTAACTTCATAAAATGTTTGGAAGTTTTCCTTCCTCTTTAGTTTTTTGAAAGTGTTTGAAAAGATTAGATATTAAATCTTCTTTGAATGTTTTATAGACTTCACCAGTGAAGTTATCTGGTCCTGGGATTTTGTTTGTTGAAAGATTTTTGATTACTGTTTCAATCTCCTTACTAGTAATTGGTCTATTTAACTCTTCTATTTCTTCATGATTCAGTCTAAGAAGATTGTTTGTTTCTAGTAATTTGTTCATTTCTTCTAGGTTGTCCAATTTATGTGTACAATTGTTCATAGTAGTCTCTTATGATCTTTTGTATCTCTGTGGTATTAGTTGTAACTTCTCTTTCATTTCTGATTTTATTTATTTGAGCTCTTTCTCTTTTTTTTTCTCGGTTAGTCTAGCTAAAGGCTTCCCAACTTCATTTGTCTTTTCAAAGAATCAGCTCTTACTTTCACTGATTTTTTTCCTGTTTTATTTTAGTCTCTACTTCATTTATTTCTGCTCTGGTCTTTATTATTTCCTTCATCTACTAATTTTGGGCTTCATTTGTTCTTCTTTTTCTAGTTCCTTTAGGTGCAACATTAGGTTGTTTACTGGGGATTTTTCTTATTTCTTGAGGCAAACTTGTAGTGCCATGAACTTCCCTCCTGGAACCACTTTTGCTATGTCGCACAGATTTTGGTATGTCATCTTTCTTTCTTGCTTTTTTAAAATTCTATGTATTTATGCTGCTGTGCACAGGTTTTCTCCAGTTGCAGTGTATGGACTTCTCCTGCAGCAGGTCTCTTGTGGCCAGGCATAGGCTCTAGGGTACATGGGCTCAGTGGTTGTGGCTCAAGGGCACTAGAGTGCAGGCTCAGTAGTTGCGGGGCACAGGCTGGTATGTGTCTGTTTGGGTTCATCGTATTCAGAGTTCTCTGGGCTTCCTGGATCTGGATGTCTGTTTCCTTCCCCAGGGAAGTTTCCAGCCACTTTTCCTGCAAATAATTTTTCATGCCCTTTCTCTTCCTCTGGGAGCCTATGATATGAATGTTATTCTTCTTGATGTTCCAAAGCGCCCTTAAAATATCTTTATTTTTTAATATTCTTTTTTTCTTATGCTGCTCTGTGCCTGGGTGAGTTCTATTGCTTTGTCTTCCAGCCTGCTGATTTATTCTTCTATCTCATCCAATATGCTATTGAACCCCTCAAGTGTATTTCTCGGTTCAGTTATACTTTCTGTTTGATAATTTCTTAAATTTTCTATCTCTTTGTTGAAGTTCTCACTGGGTTTATCTATTCTTCCAATTTCTATGAGCATCGTCTGACCATTTTTTTGAACTTTTTACCAGGTAGATTATTATCTTTGTTTTGTTTAGTTCTTTTTTGGTAGTTTTGTCTTGTTCTTTCGATAGGAATATATTCCTGTTTCCTCATTTTGCCTAATTCTCAGTGTTTGTTTCTATATGTTAAGTAAATCAGCTCTCTTGGTCTTGAAGGAGTGGCCTTATGTAAGAGATATCCTTCAGGGTTCAGAAATGCAATTCTGCCTGGCAACCAGAGCCAGGTGCTCAAGGCATGTCCCCTTATGGGTTGCAGGCATGCTCTTGCTGTGGCGGGGTCATGGGTGCTGCTATGTATTGGGGGCAGGGCTAACCCCTGAAAAGACAGCAATGCTGACCCGGATGGCTGCTGGGTTCTAGTGGGCAGGGTTTACCACCTATTCAGCTGTGAGGTCTGGCTGAGGTGCAGGGGTGGGTAGGGTTCTAAGTGGGGTGTGCCAGCTGGTGCTCAGACCAGAGGGAGAATTCCAAAATGACACCCACAGGCACTGGGATCAGCAAAGTAGCCTGAAATTGCAAAAATGGCTCCCTCCAGTTTCTCAGTTCCCAGGGAGCATCCAAAATTGTTCCAGCAGATGCTTTGAGATTAGTACTTGGGTCCCATTCACCTATGGTCCATGCACTTTTTAACCCAGCATTTTTGTGCTGGTTTTCAGGTTGAGTGAATATGTGAGTGAGCCCTTTAAAAGCTAGCTTTCCATTCTCTGCAGTTCTACAGTTTGGGGTGTATCCTTCATTGGTTTTCAAAGCCAGATGTTGTGGGGGCTCATCTCTCATGTGCAGGATCCAAGAATTGGGGTGCCTAATGCTCAAATTCCTTAATCCCCAGAGATAGTAACGGTACCTGTGTAATCCTCCCATCTGTAGACTGTCATGGTTGGGGTGTGGCTTTCTTCCTTAATGAGATCATCTCTCTGCCTCCCATACCCACCTTGATGTTGTCCTTTTACCCTTTCCTGTGGAGACTTTGTTCATCCAGCTTTCAGGTCCTTTTCAGGGGGGAATATTTCACATGCAATTGTAGTTTTGTTGCGTCCGTGGGAGGAAGTGAGTGGGATCTTCTTATGCCACCATTTTGAACCTTCCATCTTATCCTGCTTTCTTACCTCACATTTTCTTTTTTTAATTCATTAATTTATTTTTGGCTGCACTGCGTCTTCACTGCTGTGCATGGGCTTTCTCTAGTTAACGGCGAATGAGGGATACTCTCTGATTGCAGTGCACAGGCTGCTCACTGCAGTGACTTCTCTTGTTGCGACTCGCAGGCTCTAGTAGTTTTGGCGCACAGGCTTAGTTGCCCTGCGACACGTGGAATCTTCCCAGAGCAGGGATCGAACCCATGTCCTCTGCATTGGCGAGTAGATTCTTAACCACTGGACCACCAGGGAAATCCCCACATTTTCTTTATCTGTAAAATGGGGCTGGTAGGAGAATTAAATGAGCCTGTTTGAGTAACATGCCCAGATGACAGCCTGGTTTACTGCAAACATGCCATGCATCCAGCCATTGCAATTCTTTCTTTTCATCATTCTTCCCACACACTGCAGGAGACCCACCATGAGTCAGGCACCTGGGGCCTGGGGTGTGTGTGTGTGCTAAGTCGTTTCAGTTGTGTCCAACTCTTTGTGACACCCTGGAGTACAGCCCACCAAGCTCCTCTGTCCATGCGATTCTCCAGGCAAGAATACCAGAGTGGATTGCCATGCTCTCCTCCAGGGGATCTTCTCGACCCAGGGATTGAACCCGTGTCTCATTATGCCTCCTGCCTTGGCAGGTGCGTTCTTTACCATTAGTGCTACCTAGGAAGCCCGAGGTCCTGGGGATCCCAACACAAATAAGACCGGCCCCTGTCCCCAAAGAGCTTCTTGGTCCTTTTCTTCCACTCTGCCCTCCTCCCTGATACACAGTCTCAGGGTGAAGTCTTGGCGGGGTGGGCAGCACAATCTGTAAGGCTGAGGAGTCAGAAACAGAAGCTCTGCCTGGGAGAAGGGAGCCACCTCTCACCATGGAAAGGCACTCAAGAGTCTGCGGGGACTGCTCTGCCCTAAGTGACATCGAGGGTCTGAAAGAGACCACAAACTCTCCACATTTCTAAGTGTAACTCTGGCAAAATCCAGACCTTTGGAGTCTGTCCACTAGACAAGAATAGTGCAGGTGCTAATGTAATTCACTAAAAATATATACATGGGCTTTGCATATAGCTATACCATCATCCCATGATGCTGCCACTGCATCACAGAGTGGGGATGCTGCTGCTGCTGCTGACAACAATAGTAATAAACAGCAGCAGCGAACATCTGTTGGGTGTTCTTATGTGCCAGACTCAGTGCCAAATGCTGCCCGTGTATGATCTCATTTGAGCCTCCCAGCTTGTAGCCCACCATGAGTTGGGTATTATCTGCCTCCTTCCAAATGAGGAAATGGAGGCTCCGAGGGATTTCAGAACTTGCCCACAGTTTGGGTTGGCAGTGGGGAATCAAGATAAATGTTTGATTTCAGGGCTTGTGCTTCTGTGTGGTACAGGGTGGGGATAAACCCAGAGGATCTCGAGGTGAGCCCTGCCTTGGTAGGCCCAGGAGCTTTGTGGACAATAAAAGACATAGAAGCTAGTGTTGAAATAATGGCGCCCACTTCTGGAGCACATTCCACATGCCAGGCTCTGGTCACTATTTTGAAGCCATTATCTCATTCATTTCTTATAACACTTTGGGAAGGGGGCAGTTGTGGGAGTTCATCCCCATTTCACAGATGAAGATGCTGAGGCTCAGAAAGTGGAAGTGTCCAGCTCTCCAGGACCCAGGCTAGAAGTCTCAGGTCTACTAGTAGCAGAGTCTGAATTCAAGTGGTTTGACTCATGTTGTTCTGCTACATTCTGTCCTGGTAGCCAAATCTGAGTGCAAATATTCAGAAATCCAGACACTGGCATCTCCTTTCAGATCTCTTAGAGATAATCTACTGCAAAGTTCACAAAGCAGGTGAATCCTGCTAGCAGATGTGTATTTTTTTTTTTTTTTTTTTTTACCCACACAGGGTTTAAAAATAATCTCCATCAGTGGCCAATGTTGAAAAATAAGAATATTCTACAATTTTGATTTCTCTTGATAAAAGGAAAAGGGAGATCTGGCCCAAGGGCCTTGTATTCTTTTTTTTTTTTTAAATATTTATTTATTTGGCTGCCTTCAGTCTTAGTTGCATTATGTGGGATCTTTTGTTGCAGCGCATGGGCTTACTTGCTCTGTGTCATGTGGGATCTTAGTCCCCTGACTAGGAATCGAACCCATGTCCCTTGCATGGCAAGGCAGATTCTCAACCACTTGACCACCAAGGAAGCCCTGGGCTTGTATTTCTGAATGCCAAAAAGCCCCTTTTAGATGGGTCTGTGCTCTCCAGTTTGCCACAGTCCTCACCATTCCCTACAGTACTTCCAACTCCCAGGCAAGAATCAGTTGCTACTTATCATCACACTTGCATTATTCTCATAACAGTACGGTTAAGAATAAAGTGAAGTAATTAGAGACCAAAAGTCTCTATCAGAGGTTAGATAACAGACTAGATTGGAAAAGCCATGGTCGGCAAGAAAAATGGACAAAGGAACGTATCTTGGAGCCAGTGACAAATATGCCTGTGGGTTTCACAGGCAAAGTGTGCCTTGCCCACTTCGCTCACTGCTACTACCCCTGTGGCCCCTGAGACAGGGAATCTGGGACCCTTGGTTGAGAAGAACCTTCTTGTTTTGCAGGTGGGGAAACTGAGGTCCAGGGAGCAATACAGCTTCATGCTAGTTAGCAGCCCTGGCTCCACTGAGATAGACCCAGTGAGTCAGATGGATTCTGGAACTTACCTCTGCTGGCTGGCTGGCCGTCACCCTGACTGAGGCTGAGGGCGTCCCTCCTCAGTCCCCTCCTCCCACTAGCAGGCTGCTCCCTGTGGGGGGGCTGGTTAAAGATGTCAAAGTCATCACCGTGGACTTTGGGGGTCGTCCTCTGAGCTCTCTCACTGGCGATGACATTCCAGCTGCTCAGCCGCCCTTGCTCACGTCGGGGGCCTTTATCCCTGGCCTCGGACACTCCAGGCCCCTCACCGATGACGTCGTCTGATGGAAGCCCGTCTCTCCCGTCCAGCGGCTTCTCTGGACTCAGCCAGAGGGGTTTCAACTTCGGGCCTCCCGGCTTCCTGCCTTTCCCCGCGGGAGAAGGTTGTAACCAGGATGGGGTCTTCCCTGGCGGCTCAGAGACTTTTCTGCCTGTGAGGTTTCCCAGCTGTCGGAGCAGCGAGAGCTCCTGGTCAGGAGGAGGGCACTCCACAGGGGGCGAGTGGGAAGGACCACTGGGCTCGCCACCCGCCGAGGACGGGGCGGCTGAAACGCTGAGCTCCTCCTTTGACCGGGACAAACTGTCTTTCACACCATCAGGAGAACTCATCCTTCCACCAAATAAATTTCCTTGTGAAGAAACCTTCGCATCCTCTGCTGCTCCAGCTGGCTGCGAGTGACTGGTGCAGAGCTCCTCGTCTCCCTCGGTGCCAGGCGTCTTGCGGACACCTCTGCTTTCTTCCGAGAGGGCAGCATCGCTCTTTTCCATCCTCTCATCTTGCAGCCCCACCAGGATGCTGTGCGGGGCCTCGCCACCCCCTTTGTCTAACTTGCCATCAAAGATGAGTTTTTTGTTGACATAAAGCTTCACGTTCTTAGCCCCGATGTCAAAGTCCTAAAAATACAAAATTTCACAAAATGAAGGTGCGCGGCATTGCACCGGTGTATCAAGTTTTGAAAGCAGCCGATAAGGGACTTCCCTGGTGGTCCACTGTTTAAGAAGCTGCCTGCCAGGGCCAGGGTCATGGGTTTGATCCCCGATCTGGGAAGATTCCACATATGGTGGGGCAACTAAGTCCATGTGGACAACGACTGAAGCCTGCCTGCCTGGAGCCTGTGCTCTGCATCAAGGGAAGCCACTGCAATGAGAAGCCCATGCACCACAACTAGAGAGTCACGCCCTCTTGCCACAACTAGAGAAAGTCCACTGTGCATCAGTGAAAACCCAGAGCAACCCTCCCCCACAAAAAAAGTAGCAGATGAAAAAGAGAAATGTGGGATGCTAAAAACATGAGCTTTCTGAGACCACAGCACTGGGGCTGTTAAATCAGGCTCTGTCTCATTGTGGCGTAAAGGGTTCCGTATGCTATAAATCAAAGGCCTTTCACAAAGAGGCGCCTCGGTCGCCATCTTCGTCATCATTACCTCCTGCTGGGACACGGGTAACAGCCTGCTAATTGGTCTGCCTGCTTCCTGTCTCTTGCTCCTTCATCCTCAGCTTCACATTGCCACCAGAGTTAATTTCTTACAAGAGCGGATCTGGCTCCATCACATCCCTTTGTGAAATCCTTCATGTGTTTTTGCCACCTATAGTTCCTTAAAGCATGGGTCCTGGGCCTCCTGCGTCAGAAAAGCTGGGCAGGCACATAAAATGCAGATGTCCTAGGTCCCAGGGGGGCCATATGGTGGGGGCTCTGAAAGCAGAGCCTGAGACAAGGATTTGAGTGCAGGTAGCTTATGGACAAGTGCTTCTTTGAGGGAGAGTCAGGTAGGGCAGGTGATAATGCAAACAGCTTTTCGGGCTGATCACTGCTGTGGGCAACTGGGGCCCCCTCCAGCTAGGACACTGTGAGGGACCTGCAGAAAGAATCTCAGAAATGTCCCTCCAAAGGTAGAGGGTTGGACGTTTATCCACTGATCCCCTTCCCTGCGGTTGACGGCTGCCCCAGGGGGCACTGATGTCCCACCACGTCCACAGGCTGAGCCCTCGGGTGGCTTTGGGAAAAGCACCCAAGCAGCAAGGCTGACAGCCTGGAGGCACTGGGGGTGGTGCCCAGCTGGCACGCCCAGGAACTGTCTCAACTCACTGTGGCCGCAATCAGAGGGGAGCCCAGAGGATGCAGTGTGGGATCCACAGAGGATGCACTTGTGAAGGATAGTCTGGATGGTTTCTTTGCACACGGAAGCTGAAGGATGCCAGGCAGGTGAGATGAACTCTGAACCCCTGGTCAAGAACCCACCTGCAGTGCAGGAGACCTGGGTTCAATCCTGGGTTGGGAGGATCCCCTGGAGAAGGGAAAGGCTACCCACTCCAGTATTCTGGCCTGGAGAATTCCATGGACTGTATAGTCCATGCGGTCGCAAAGAGTCGGACACGACTGAGCGACTTTCACTTTCAGCATGACACAAAGTGACTTTCACAAGCGGGTCGCTGCCTGGCCTTCTCTCTCCCCACCTCCTAGCACGTGTGCCCCGCATTGGGCAACAATGCTTCACACTTAAAATCGAATCACACCTTCTACTACTGCCCTATTGGGTCATTCTTTTTTACACAAAAACAGTTTTAATAAACAGCTTTCTCGAGGAATGTAATACCTACCTCATACAGTAAACTGGACATATTTAAAGTGTACAATTTAATGGATAAAGAAGATGTGCTAGAAGTATATATATATAATGGAATATTAGTCATAAAAAAGAATGAAGTCATGCCATTTGCAGCAACATGGATGGACCTAGAGAATATTATACTAAGTGAAGTAAGACAGAGAAAGACAAATATCATATGATATCACTTACACGTGGAATCGAAAAAAAAGACACACATGAACTTATTTGCAAAACAGAAACAGACCCACAGACACAGAAAACAAACTTACATTTACCAAATGGGAAAGGAACGAAGGAAGGATAAGTTAGGAGCTTGAGACTAGCAGATACACACAACTATATATAAAATAGATAACCAACAAGGATTCACTTAAAGCACAGAGGACCACATTCAATATTTTGTAATAGCCTGTAAGTGAAAAGAATCTGAAAAAGGGTATAAACATATATAATCTTTTATATATATATATATATATATATATATATATCTGAACCACTGTGCTTTACACCTGAAACTAAAACAACACTGTAAATTAACTGTACTTCAATTAAAAAGAAATAGTAAAGCATACAACTTAGACAGCAAGGAGATCAAACCAGTCAATCCTAAAGGAAACCAACCCTGAATATTCATTGGAAGGACTGATGCTGAAGCTGAAGCTCCAATACTTTGGCCACCTGATGTGAAAAGCTGACTCACTGGAAAAGACCCTGATGCCGGGAAAGACGGAGGGCAGGAGGAGAAGGGGGCAACAGAGGATGAGATGGTTGGATGGCTTCATCGACTCAATGCACATGAGTTTGGGCAAGATCCGGGAGATAGTGAAGGACAGGGAAGCTTGGAGTGCTGCAG
This sequence comes from Cervus canadensis, assembly GCF_019320065.1. Lineage (NCBI taxonomy): Eukaryota > Metazoa > Chordata > Mammalia > Artiodactyla > Cervidae > Cervus > Cervus canadensis. The sequence continues at coordinate 19,121,400 of NC_057417.1, read as the reverse complement.
TCCATGGGGTTGCAGAGAGTCAGACACAACTGATCAACTGAACAACAAATACAAAACTTGTTAAGTTTTAACATATGATCATTACCCGAAGGCTTCCTCATACCCCTTGGTAGTCCCTCCCACCCCACCCCTAAGCAACCACCCACCAGCCTTCTGTCACTACAGATTAGTTTGCATTTTCTAGACTATTTATACAAAAGGAGTCAGCACTATGAACTCTATGGGGCCTGGGGGCCTGGCTTCTTTGCCCCAGCATAATACCTCCGAGATTCATCCATGTTGCTGACATGAAGAGTTTTATGCCTTCTTATTGCTGAGGAGCAGTCCATTCTGGGGTGCCCCACAATCTGTCTGTCCATCCACCTTCACAACAAACTGTGGGAGGCTGCAGCTCCCTCCAGCTGGCCTTTGCCTCCTCTCCTCTGCATGAACCTACCCTGCCAAGGGTGCCAGTAACTGGGATGATAACAATCATCCTTGTTGTCTGGATGATTCCGATGGATTCTTGTCTTGGTCTGTCACTCGTAGGGCCCTCCTCTCACTCTCAAGGGTGCCATAGTTTGGACAACCAGTTTTAGGGTCCAGCAGGTGACCAGACACACTGGGAAGTTCTCAGTCCTCAGGCAGGTTATCCCCCTGCTTCCTGTTCTCACAGCAGCCCAGGCTCCCCGCTGCTCCTTGACTGGCTGGTGGGTCCCGAGCCTCCTGACTTTCCTGTGTTCTCTCTCTAGGTGGTCCCACTCAGGCCCAAGGTCCTAAATTTCATCCTTGCGTTGGTGACTCCCAACTATTTATTTTACTGGAGTTTAGTTGATTTACAACATTGCATTAGTTTCGGGTGTATAGCAAAGTGATTCAGTCATATATATATGTATTTTCCAGATTCTTTTGCATTGTGTTTTACTGTAAGATATTAAATATAGTTCTCTGTGCCACACAGTAGATCCTTGTTGTTTATCTGTTTTATATATAGTAGTTTGTACCTGTTAATCAAAAACTCCTAATTCATCCTTTCCCACTCCCTTTCCCCTTCGATAGCCACAAGTTTGTTTTCTGTGTTCATGAGTCTGTTTCTGTTTGGTGAATGAGTGCATTTGTATCACTTTTTAGAGTCCACGTAAGTGATACCGTATATTTGTCTTTCTCTTGACTTTTACTTCAGGCTTCCCCAGTGACTCAGCAATAAGGAATCCGCCTGCACTACAGGAGACGTGGAGACATGGGTTTGATCCCTGGGTTGGGAAGACCCCTTGGAGGAGGAAATGGTAATCCACTCCAGTATTCTTGCCCAGAAAATCCCAAGGACAGAGAAGCCTGGGGGCTATAGCCCATAGGATCGAAAGAGAGTCAGACAGACTGAGTGAGTGAATCACAACAAAGGCTTTACTTCACTTAGTATGATAATCTCTAAGTCCATCCATATTGCTGCAAATAGCGTTATTTCATTCTTTTTTATGGCTGAGTAGTATTCCCTACCACTCAGTGCTGTGGGTTTAGTTTGCTAAGTTGTGTCAGACTCCTACAACCCCATGGACTGTAGCCTGTCGGGCCCCTCTGTCCATGGAATTCTTCAGGCAAGAATACTGGAGTGGGTTGCCATTTTTGTGTGTGTGTGTGTGTATCACATTGTCTTTATCCAGTCCTCTGTCAATGGACATTTAGGTTGCTTCCACGTCTTGGCTAATGTAAATAGTGCTGTTTGGACACTGGACTCCTGACGGTTCTCATCTCCAATCCTGGCCTCTCCATTCAGCCCTGGTGACCACGTGACTCCTCCTCTTGCATATCTAACAAGCATCTCAACCTTAACGTGCCCCAAACAGAATGATCAGTTCACTTTTCCCAAACCTCATCTTCATCCATCTTAAAAATGATTCCTTCATTCAACCAGCTGCCCCAAACCTAGGAGTCCTTGAGCCCTCTTGCTCTTTCACACACATGTCCAATCTGTCAGAGTCCCCCGTGGCTCCACCTCCCAAACCCCTCCCTAATCTGACCTCTTCTTCCTGAATGGCTGTCTTCCTAGCCTGGGCCACCACCAACTCTCCCAGAGACAAAAACTGTAGCCTCCTAAGTGGTCTCTGCGTTTCCCCTCTGCATTGTCATGCACCCACCCCCAACCCACCCCAGCACACACATTTCACTTTCAGCAGCCAGTCTTTCTTAAAAAGCAACTTAAATCGATAGGGGATTCCCTAGTGGTCCAGTGGTTAGGACTCTGCACTCCCACTGCAGGGGGTCTGGGTTCAATTCCTGGTCAGGGATCTAGGATTCCACACGCTGCGTGGTGTGTCCGGAAAAAAACAAAACAGCAACGACAAAAACAAATCAGCAGCCGCTGCTTAAAACCACCCCATAATTTCCTATCACTCTGAGAATAAATGCCAGCTCCCTTCAGGAGTCAACATAGCCTGTGTGATCTGGTCCCGTGATGACCTCTCTCTCCCCTTCCTTTCCCGCTCCCAACACACCACTGCAATTGCTGCTCTGTGATTCTGTGGCGCTCAAGGCCACCTCGGGACCTGGGCCGCTGCCTGGCACACTCTGCCCCAGAAACCCGCAAGGCTGGCTCCTCCTTGTCTTCAAAGAGATGTTGCTGCTCTCCCTAAAGCAGTCCTTGACCCATCCAATCCCCTTTCTAGCCCATGGTCCTCTTTTATTTTCTTCCTTTCTCTGACATGGTCTTGTTCATTAGCTTTCTAATTTATTTATTGTCTCCCTCACTCAAAGTTAGGGCTGCCCTGATGGCTCAAGTGGTAAAAAACCTGCCCGCAAGCCTGGAGACCCGGGTTCGATCCCTCGGTCAGGAAGATCCTTGCAGGAGGAAATGGCAACCCACCCCAGTATTCTTGCCTGGGAAATCCCATGGACAGAGGAGCCTGGTGGGAAACAGTCCATGGGGTTGCAAAGAGTTGGCCATGACTGAGCGTGCCGCCCCCCACCCCCCCCACCCCCGCTCAAACTTAAACTCCAGCAGCTTCCCTGGAGGCTCAGTGGTAAAGAATCTGCCTGCCAATGCAGGAGACCCGGTTTAATCCCTGACCCAGGAAGACCCCATATATCATGGAGCAACTAAGCCCGTAGGCCACAACTACTGAGTCTGTGCTTTAGAGCCTGAGAGCCGCAACTACTGAAGCCCACGCACCCTAGAGCCCACTGTCCACAATGACAAAAACCACTGCAACTAGAGAGGAGCCCCTGCTTGCCACAACTGGAGAAAATCCCCTGCTGCAATGAAGACCCACCACAGCCACAATTAAAAAATAAATAAACAAGCTCTGAGACAGCAGAGGCGCTCCCAATCTCATCCAAGGGCCCAGCAAGTACCTGGCATACAGTTTTTGCTCAGCGATCTTTTTGGAATTACAAATGAATCAACACAACCACTTTTCTCCCCGGGTAGCACTGCTCTCTAACAATCCTCAGAGAACAAACCTGATCAGAAAAACGGCAGCCTGTTGGTTTCAACCCCAGACCGTGTTCTGTCTTGCTTTGGCTTCTGATCTACTCTTGGGATACGAGGTCGGAGACTCCCAGATGTGTCCATGTAGGCTCATATCCCCCCTTTTGCCTTCCTGAAAGCCAGGTGGGGAAGCTCTAACTAAATTCCTAGCTCACTGAGCTATTGCCCCGAAGGTTTCCGGGGCAATTTGGGATGAGAACCGTCAAGCCCGTGTTAGACGACAGGAACCCGGCTTCAATCGTCCAATTGCGGGATGGCAGGCTGCTATTTGCTGCCTGTCAGAAAAGTCGATTCTCAGAGCACCCTTTTACATGTTTATATGGATGTGTTCTCTGTTTAGTGGAGGCGCAGAGCAAGCACGTGCTGTGAATTAATCAGGAAATAGCTATTGGAAAAGGACAGCCTGGGCAGCTTCCAGTGACTAGTTCCGCAAAATTACCTCCGTGGAAACATCTGGAGAGGCAGACACACTCTCACTGAAAGAGGTGGGAGGGAGGCACGGTGGGGAGCACGCTTTTCAGTCCCATAGTCACGAGGTGGGTATCCTGGATCCCGTTGGGAGATGCCTGGTCTCCACAATGGGCTCACTGACCATCCACGAACCGTCTAGAGCCCCCCCTGATCTCAGCTCTCTCCAATAAGCCTGGCCGAGGGACTTCCTTGGTGGTCCAAGGGTTAGGCATCTGCCTTGCAATGCAGGGGACGTGGGTTCAATCCCTGGTAGGGGAGCTAAGCTCTTGCATGCCAAAACTAAGCTTGTGTGCTGCAACTACTGAGCCCCAGGGCCGCAACTAGGGAGCTTGTGGGCCATGATGAAAGATTCCACGGGAGGCAGTGAAGATCCTGCATGTCACAGCTAAGACCCAAGGCAGCCAAATAAATAAATAAAATAAGAAGAAGCCTGGCTGAGTAGGGATAGAGAGGGGGGAGCAGGCTGAGGCAGGGTGTGACCGCCAGTGCTCACAGGACTGGACTGGTAGGAGTGAGAAGAAGGTTTGAAGCCAGAGGGAGGGGTGGGGGTCCTGGGGAACTGAGAGGTTCATGCCCCCTGCCTGATGGTGCTTAAATCTGCCAAAGTTCCAACACTCTCCAGACCAAACAAGCCATATCTGTAGGTGGATCTGACCCAAGCAACACCAGGGTGGGATCCTGGGTGGGGAACAGCATCTGGGGATGCTAAGTGTGAAACATGAAAGGCCACATGCATTGTCCCATGCTGTCCTTCAAACAACTCCCCAGGGTGGGCATTAGGGCCCATCTGACAGATGAAGAAACTGAGGCTTAGCCTTCCCTGAGGTCACACAGCTGGTGCACAGAGAGCCCCTCTTGCTGGCACCCCGATCTCCTACTGCCATCTCTCTCTGGGCCAAGCCAGATCTGGAGAAGGCTTCAGTCTCAGCTGTGCCTGCCTGGTCACTGGCAGAATCACCTGCTTTGGGTGCACTCTGAGCTCCTACTTCTACTTTTCAATTAGTCCTCATGGACCAAGTGTCTCACACTTCCATCCTGACTCCTCCTCTCTCCCCAGAGGCAATCGACGTGGGTGCTGGCAGGGGTGGGGGGCATGCCCACGCTCCTGTCCTTGCAGACGTTTCCTATGTATTTACGTACATATCTATGCAACCGTCACAGATCAAGTATGTGGTCGGAAGCCATCTGAAATACACTTCTGAGTCATGAGGAAGATGGGGTTGAGATTTTGCAGGTCTGTACTTGTCAGCATCCCCTCAGTGAAGCTCTGGATGAAGGGTGCCTTTGGGAATAAATCCAGGGGAAAATTCTCTTGCTGCTAAAGAACGAGCCAGCTTCCTCCTTCCGACCAGAGGGCTCTAGTCCTATTTCCTCCTTTGCCTCGGCTTCCAAGAATTCCAGGTGAAATTCCATCTTGCGGATGACCTTACCCTTGAGAATCATTTGTGTGCGTGTGTACTTGTTCCCTTGGTGCTCATATTTTCTTCCTCGTTTAACTAGAGTTACTGCTATGCCCTTTGTTGACGCTGCCTCAAACCCCTTTTACAATGCATTTTCAAAAGGACACTGAAACTCTGTGGCTGGCACGTGGTGGAGGGGAGCACTGTTCCTTGTCCAAAAAAGGGCTTTATCCTTCTTTCCAGCTGCCCAGAACCAATCATGTTGGGACTGTAATGCATTTGAACCCAACAATATTAATATCATTTTGATCTAAGTGATTGAATTGACTCAGTAAGGCCACGTTCCTCCTTGGCCCTGGGGTCGGATGACATGTCTCTTCCAATGAGCACACGAATTGCTCAGGGAAGATGGATGGCGGATCGGTTTCATCATGACAACAACCTGGGCAGAGGCGGGGGCTCTTGTGCTCACAACACACTTTGCCTAGAGACTAATACCTGGCCCTGGGCACAGGCAACAAAGCCTGAAGGAAATCATTTGGAGCAGAGCATTGGCTGGGCCCACCTGCTGGAGGCCAGGGAGGGTGCACTGCCAGGGTCCCCAACCTCTGGGATCTAACGTCTGATGATCTGAGGTGGAGCTGATGTTAATAATAATAGAAATAAAGTGCACAATAAATGTAATGTGTTTGAATCATCCTGAAACCTACCCCCACCCCCTGACCCCCGGTCCGTGGAAAAATTGTCTTCCAGGAGACTGGTCCCTGGTGCCAAAAAGGTTGGGAACTGCAGATTTAAAGCAAAACCTTCATTGGTATGGGTGACCGACTGGAGTCAAACTAGCTGTGTGCCGCTGGACCCCACCCGTGCACAGCCCGGGCAGCCCCCCAGCCTAGCTGTTCTGCCTCCTGCTGGGCGCCCGCATTGGCCCTGATGCGCGGGGAGAAGACGCACTTCCATCCTTCACTGCTCTCTTTGTCCCGGAGTGCTGGGTCCCGAATAGGAGGGGCCGAGGGGCTCTGGGCTGATTGGGAGGCTTTCTGGGGACGGGGGCCCCTGGGGAGTGAGCTGCTGCCGCCCAGAGAGCCATCGTGCAGGCTTCAGGACCCGGCTCAGGAGCTGACCCCTCTGGGAAGCCCCCGGCCCTCCCCATCTGCCCTGCCCACCTCCTCAGGTTGAGTCGAGGGTCCTCCTCTGGGCTCTCAGAGCTGAGTGTGCATGGGACCCCCATGCCAACTACCTTGTTGCCCCATGTGCACACCTGTCCTTGCCCAGATGGAGGCCTTCAAGGATGGGGCAAGGGCCTATTGCTATCTACCTTAAGATCAGGCTCTGAGAACTAAATCTGCTCCCTCTTGGAGCACCTGAACTCAAATGCTTTATTGGGGATGAGACCTCAATGACCTTTCGTATGTCCCTCGGGAGGAAGGAGTGACTTGATGAAGATGGTGGGGCATGTAACATTTTACAAGCTACATATAACCTACTACATGCCAGGCTGGGAGCCAATGACTGACCCCCCAACATCACAGATGAGGAAGGACGGGGATGGGATGTGACAGACGGGGTCACTAACTGGAGTCCCAGTGCTGATCCTGGGCTGGTTCGGCCCATAGAGGAGTTGAATGTTCAGAACCAGCTGATGCTGTCCAAAAACTGAGAGCGTTCACATAACAATGTGCTTTTTGGCTTCTCTTAAAAATTTAGGCCATCTGGCAGGACGGGACCAGGGCAGGGATGGCTGCCCTAGGCAGGGCCTGGCTCACCAGGGACCACAGTGCCCCTGGATTGAAAGGCAGGGCCAGGTAGTGGGCACCAGACTGCCTGGGAGTCATGTGACCACCAGGAAGTTGTTCTGCGCCTCAGTTTCTCCGTCTGTGGGATAGAGCTGACCACCACAGTACCCATCTCACCGCAGTTGGGAATAAGTGAGCTGATATATGTAAAGTCCTTTGAATGCTGCCTGACACATAATACACGCTCGGAAGCTGCCATCACTGTCTTGTACCCAACCTACTGCCTGGGCCTCTATGCCCGCTGACACTCGTTGCTCAGGGTGGCTAGAGAGCCCTGCCCCCTAAGGCCAGGTGCAGTGACCCCCTGTTCCTGGTCCAGGTCGGCAGCAGGCAGGAGAACCCCACTCACTCCAGGGCGGGGCCTAGAATCACTCCCGCTAACTTAGGTCGATACTCCTTGAGTTGGGATTAATAGACACATATTACTATACAAGGGCTTCCCTGATAGCTCAGTTGGTAAAAGAATCTGCCTGCAATGCAGGAGACCCTGGTTCGATTCCTGGGTTGGGAAGATCTGCTGAAGAAGTGATAGGTTACCCACTCCAGTATTTTTGGGCTTCCCCTGTGGCTCAGCTGGAAAAGAATCCGCTTGCAAGGTGGGAGACCTGGGTTCGATCCCTGGGTTGGGAAGATCCCCTGGAGAAGGGAAACGCTACCCACTCCAGTATTCTGGCCTGGAGAATTCCATGGACTGTATAGCGCAGGGGGTCCCAAAGAGTCAAGACATGCCTTTCACTTTCACATAAAATAGATAACCAACAAGGACCTTCTGTTGGTTATGGGGAACGATACTCAATATTTTGTAATAACCTTTAAGGGGAAAGAATGTGAAAAGGAATCTATCTATCTATCTATCTATCTGTGTGTGTATGCGCACATATGTTTATATCCATATACATGTGTGTGTATTCAGTCACTCAGTCGTGTCCGACTCTTTGCAAACCCATGGACTCTAGCCCACCAGGCTCCTCTGTACATGAAAATTTCCAGGCTAGAATACTGGAGCGGATTGCCATTTCCTACTCCAGGGGATCTTCCGGAGCCAGCAACCAAACCCGTGTCTCTTGTGTCTCCTGCATTGGCAGGCAGATTCTTTACCACTAGTGCCACTTGGGAAGCCCATCTATATATACCCATACATACACACACACACACACACATATATGTTAATATATAACTGAATCACTTCGCTGTACACCTGAAATGAACACAATATTGTAAATCAACTATATTTTAATTAAAAAAAAAAGATTCCCCTTGATCTGGTCTTAGGCCCCAGCTGGCAATTCTTGCAATTTTATCCAACCCAGCATGTACCACACGGGGGCCTTTCAGGATCCTGGCCTGTATGACACATAAAAGATGAAAGCGGGGCTCCTCTCCTTGAGGAGTTCACAAAAGCCTGAATAATTAGGGGTCACAGACTCAAATGCTTACCGTACCGCCAATGTGGGAGGGACGGGAACTGGGAACGCCCACCTACAAGTCTAGAGGCTTCAGGAGTCACTGGGCTCCAGCCGGCGGACACTACAGAGGTAATACTGCCAGTTCATCAGAAGCCAACTTTTCAATGTTGTCAAATGTTTCACAAGCTGTGCAACATCGTGAGGGCCAAATGGGACATGCCTGCAGGATAGATGTGGCCTGGGGCACCTATTTGTTTGGGACATGGAAGGCTCAGGAAACTGACAGATACCCTAGGGAAGCGTGAAATCTGGTGCCCAGAAGGGGCGGCTGAGACCACCGGCAGGGGTCTGGGGCAGGCTAGGGGTGTGCAGGAGGCTGGAGGGTGAAGACAGACTAAAGCAGAACTTTGAGGTTTCCAAAGACAGGGTTTGTTATAAGACTGGCTACGCATTCCAGGTGCTGGGCTGGGCAGGAGCAAAGTCACAGAGGAGAGAACAGTTCCCCGGGGACCAGAGGGGATGGAAGCTCCGTAAGGATGGAAGCACCAGAGAGCCCGTTTTGGGGTCTGAGAGTGGAGGACGCACATGTGTGCAGGGCCCACAGAAGCATGGCAAGTGGGAGAGGTGGTGTGGTGTCAGGACCACGGGGCCACTGTGTCAGGGACACACGTGAGAGTGATGGCGGCTGCGGCATCCTGACTCAGCTCCACCAAAGCTCCCGGGAGTGGATGTGACCTGATGCCACCAGATCATCTAGTTAAAAGTCCCTATTTTTCATGGAAACTCACCAATTTTTAAATGTTAGTAAAAAAAAAAAAAAGCAGAGACATTACTTTACCAACAAAGGTCCATCCAGTCAAAGCTATGGTTTTTCCAGTCGTCAACTACAGATGTGAGAGTTGGACCATAAAGAAGGCTGAGCACCAAAGAATTGATGCTTTTGAGCTGTGGTGTTGGAGAAGGCTCTTGAGAGTCCCTTGGACAGCAAGGAGATCAAACCAGTCAATCCTAAAGGAAATCAATCCTGAAGATCCATTGGAAGGACTGATGCTGAAGCTGAAGCTCCAATCCTTTGACCACCTGATGCAAAGAACTGACTCATTGGAAAAGACCCTGATAATGGGAAAGATTGAAAACAGGAGGAGAAGGGGATGACAAGAGGATGAGCTGGTTGGATGGCATGACCAACTCGATGGACATGAGTTTCAAGCAAGCGCTGGGAGTTGGTGATGGACAGGGAAGCCTGACATGCTGCAGTCCATGGGGTTGCAGAGAGTCAGAGATGACTGAGCAACTGAACTGAACTGAATTGATTCAAAGAACTTTGGGGACTTCCCTGGTGGTCCTGTGGGCTTCTCTGATAGCTCAGTTGGTAAAGAATCAACCTGCAATGCAAGAGACCCCAGTTTGATTCCTAGGTTGGGAAGATCTCCTGGAGAAGGGAAAGGCTACCCACTCCAGTATTGTGGCCTGGAGAATTCCGTGGACTGTCCATGGGGTCACAAAGAATCAGATATGACTGAGGGACTTTCACTTTCACTGATGGTCCTGTGGTTGAGAGTCTGCCTTCCAATGCAGGGTATGTGGGTTCAATCCCTGGTTGGGGAACTAAGATCCCACATGCTGCAGGGCAACTAAGCCTGCACACTACAACTGGAGAGAAGCCCGAGCGCCTAAACTCAGACTCAGTGCATCTAAATAAATAAATAATTTAACACACACACACACACACACACACACACACACACAAAACCCCAAAGAACTTTGAAAACACAGTGTGAGCCAGCTTCAGTCTGTGAGCTGCCTTCGGTCCACTGGGGCACAGCCTCTTCCCAGCATGTCCGGGGCAGCACCTGCTGGCCAGGGACTGTGGTCACTCCCCTGAGGCGTTCTGCAGCGGCGAGGCCCTTAGCTCATCCCCCACCACTGTCCTGGCCCCACTGAACTGTGGTTTGCAGGGGTCCCCCTGGGCCCACCTGCCTGGACAAGAGCTCACGGGGGCAGACAGCATGTCTGATTCCTGGCCCCAGCACAACGTCTGAGTGTGGGGCGATCGATATGGCTCTGCTGATGAGTCAGAGGGACTGAGCATATGAGTGAGCTGAGCAGGAGATGGAGGAGACAGCAGGCAGCAGGGGAAGCAGGAGCTGGACTTGGAAGGAGGCAGGTTCGGGCGGTGGAAACGGTAGGATCTAGAGATGACTGGCAGGGAGAGGCAAGAGGGGAGTGGAGGATTCAAAGGTGGGAGTCAAGTGCTGCTGCAGACAGCAAAAGGAAGCAGAGCGTGGAGTGGGGCTGAGGGGTCTGGGGTTGGGGTACCAAAGCTAGGACTTCGGTACGTGGCCAGGCAGAAATGCCAAAGAAAAGCATCCGGCAGCCAGGAGAGAAGCTTAGTTCAGAAATGAAGCCTTGGGGTAGGTTTAGATTTGGGAGCTGATGAATACATTCACCAGCAGGTGACTTCCACGTTCTTAGAGGAAAAGAAAAGGACCTAGTCTGGGTCTCATTTTCTACTTTCCCTGGTGATTTTTCCCTTCTTGGCCAGCACCCCAATTTTTCATTGGGAATCCACCCTTCCCTTGACCTTACTTCATGTGGATAATGTGGGCCTCGCTCCAAGACGTAGCCCATGCCTGGCCAGTGGGCCCTAGACCTGGGGCTTTCTGCAAGGACTGCTGAAATCAAGAGCGACATCAATGGGGACCACCACGTGGAACCCGAGAATGATGCCAACACAGAGGGAGGAGATTCCTGATGGCATCATGTGAACTCCTGGATCCTGCCATGCCCGAAGGCAGCCAACTCATATTTTCCTGTAACATGGGCCAAAGAACACTTTTTCTGTCCTTAAGCTGGATTTAATTGGGTTTTCTTGTCCTTTGTTACCAAAAGAATCCTGGCTGACAACAGTAGTGTTGGGACTGAGAATTTTAATCAACAGATTCAGCTACTAACTCAGTCTTGGCCAAGGCAGGCAGGAGTGGGGAGAGGAGACATCTACCCTCTAGGGGGTCTGGGATTTGTCTTGCTGTCCTAGGCTGGCCCCTGCACATGGGTGAGCAGCCCTCCCTGCTTAGACATCTGTCTGGTCCCAGAAGCAGCTCATCCCCTGGTCTATGCAGTGCAGAGATACAGGCCTCAGCTTCTACCCTTGTTCTGATCTGTGTTCTCATTCCTGCTGGGAGTACAATTTGCCTCTGAATTCCAACCTTCTGGTTGGAGCCTGAACACCTTGTGGGGCCCCCTCTCTCAAGGTGGAATTCTCTGCTCACTTCTCTGTCCTCTGCTGGCTGGGGGCTTGCTTCAAACCTGAGCCTCCTGGACCTCTCAAGGTGACCATGCCTTACCTTCCCAAGCATGGACTCTGCACACAGACTTCAGAGGCTGCAGCCCACCCACCAGACAGCACCCTCTAGCAACTGACAGTGGCCCAGAACAAGGCCAAGGTCAACACCTAAGGAAGGCTTTTGTGCATCTGGGTCAGTGCCCTTCCTTCCAGCCACCCTACTAAGATGCCATCATGGTACCCAAGGGCTTCCCAGGTGGCACTAGTGGTAAAGAACCCGCCTGCCAATGCAGGAGACTTAAGAGATGCAGGTTCAATCCCTGGGTTAGGAAGATTCCCTGGAGAAGGGCATGGCAACCCGCTCCCGTATTCTTGCCTGAAGAATCCCATGGGCAGAGGAGTCTGGTGGGTTACAGTCCATGGGGTGGCAAAGAGTCAGACATGATGAAGTGACTTAGTACGCATACCCACACATGCTCGCCAGGCCCGAGGGTGCTCCTCAGGCCAGAGGTTCCCAGACTCTATCATGTGGTGGAGCCATCAGGCTACATTGACTTAGTTGCCCAAATGAAGGTCACATCTTTGACTTCAAAGCCATTGCCATGTTTGGCCTTGGTTTGTATCCTGACCCAAACAAATCAACTGCAGGGACTTCCTTGGTGTCCAGTGGTTAAGACTCCACTCTTCTACTGCCCTGGTGGCTCAGATGGTAAAGAATCCGCCTGCAATGCAGGAGATCTGGGTTCGATACCTGAGTTAGGAAGATCCCCTAGAGAAGAGAACGGCTACCAACTCCAGTATTCTTCCCTGGAGAATACCATGGACAGAGGAACCTGACAGGCTATAGTCCTTGAGGTTGAAAAGGGTCAGACACACCTGAGCAACTAAGACTCTTCCACTGCAGGGGCTGAGGGTTTGATCCCTGGTCACGGAACTAAGATCCTGCATGCCACATGGTGTGGCCAAACAAATTAACTATTAAAATTTAGGCAATTAGGGATATTTGAATGTGGACTGGGTACTGAAGCATAATAATGAATGATTGTCAGGTATGATAGCAGCATCGGGATGATATAAAAACAAACTTCCTATCTGTTAGAGATGCATGCAAAAAATTATAAGTGAAACGATATGATACCTACAATTTCTTTTTAAATGTTAGGGGAAGAGATGAAACAAAAATGGCAGAATGTAGATAACTATTGAAGCTGGAGAAGGGTACATAGGTCATTATTGAACTAATCTCTTCACCTGCATTCATTTGAAAATCCATCCCTACCCCACCATATTGCCCTGGGATGAATTGAGTCTACCCATGGTGCATTCCAGAAGCACTGGGGCCCTCATCCAAGCCACCAAGATAGACTGTGGAGACCCCAAAGAGCCTCTTCTTGGGGCTCCCCCTTCCCTCAGACCCCTTCTCCAAAAAGCAGCCAGAGTGACCTTTTAAATTCCTCAATCAGATTGTGTCACCCTTTGCCCCAAACCCTCCCATAATGATACCAAGAGCTGATCTTTGTAGAGTTCACAAAGGCCAGGAATCATTATGAGCACTTCATATGTATTAACTGAACAATAATCATCCCCATTTTACAGATGAGGAAACTGAGTCAGAGGGTCACAGAGTAACACTCCCAAGGTCACACAGCTAGGAAGAGGAGGAGCCAGGGTTTGCCCCAGCTGAGCTGGCTCTGACCATCTCCCTATTCTGCCTTCAAACCAGTGAGGTCCACATGACCTGGTTCCCACCCACCGCTGGGACCTCCCCTTACACTCTCCTTTGTTCACCAGCTCAGCCCCTGCCTAAACGGGATGCTCCTTCCTCAGAGCCTTTATTCTTGCTATGCCCCCGCCAAGAATTCTCTTCCCACTTACGTCCCCACGGCTACTCCTTCTCAACATTCAGGTCAGGGATGCCTTTGATCACCTGTCCAGGGCAGCCCTGCTTCATTCTCCCCTGGTCCCTCTCCGGTTGCCAGATGTTATCATCTTCAGAACACTTAGCATTACCGGAAATGACACTAGTCATCTGTGCCCTTGTTTTTTGTTCCCTTCCTCATGAGAAGGGAGAGGACTGTATGAACAGGGCCTTGTCTATTTGTTCAACATGGCTCCCTGAGCACCAGGACTTGTGTGGTCCAAAACATGGTCACCAGCCACATGTGGACAATTACATTAATATTAAAATGAAATATATTGTAAAATGTTGGTCTGTCAGTTATAGGAGCCACAATTCAAGGTCTCAGTGGCCACCTGGGGCTGAGAACTTGAATTGTTCTCACTGGACAGGGCAGAGAGAACACGTTAATATCATCGCAGAAAGTTCTATTGGGCAGTACTGGCCTGGTTGACCATGACGAGTCACAAAAATATACCACTGGGTAAATCTAACATTCACTCACTCATTCATTCATTCAAAAGCTATTTCATTAGCACCATTTCCACATATAACATATACCACTGGGTCCTGCTTCACTTGCTGATGTGACCAGGCTGGAGGGAGAACCTGTGTAGTGATGCTGTTGGCAAAAATGGTGATGACTTGCCTGTTTTTACTCAAGGGTGGTACCACGTAGCAGATTAATATGCTTGTTATTAATATAAAAGAAAACAGATGGACTGTGGGGAACGGCTGAAAGTCCACTTTTTGGATGAGTTATAACATCCTAGGAGAGACTATTGATTCTTTTCTCCTAGCAGATGTTGCTCTGCAGGGGAAGCCGTGCTGAGAAAAACCACAGGAAAACCCACAGACCCCATCTTCCTGTCCCACCTCGGCCCCTTACTCCTCACTAGCGGGGCCAGTCATTTAATCTCGGGAAGCATCACAAAATGTGACAAACCTATTATCACATTCTCTTCCTGAGCCCAAGACAAACATCACTGATCAATCACATGCACTAATCAATCCTGGATGCACCAGGAGGAAGGTTCCAGATCCTTCTCAAGACAGCACTCCAGGCAGCCACTTCCAAGCAGAGCTGGCAAAAGAAATGCCAGTCTATCTGCTCCCTGGGATCTCTTTATTCTAAGTCCCAGCTTCTTCATCTACAAGGTGGGGCCTGACAACATCCACTTGTAGGATGGGTAGGAGGTTAATTGAGATGATGCATTTCATCATCAGGCATCAAATGTTTACGGAGCAGGCTTCCCTGGTGGCTCAGTGGTAAAGAATCCACATGTCAATACAGGAGACATGGGTTCGATCTCTGATCCAGGAAGATGTGACATGCTGTGGAGAAACTAAGCCCCGAGCACCACAACTACTGAGCCTGTGCTCTAAGAACCCGGGAGCCACAACTACTGAAACCCAGGAGCCTCAGGGCCCGTGCTCCGCATCAAGAGAAGCCACTGCACTGAGAAGCCCGTGCACCCCAACTAGAGAGGAGCCCCCGCTCGCCGCAACTAGAGAAAACCTGCGCAGCAACGAGGACCCAGCAGAGTCAAAAATCAATCAATCAATCAATCAATCAAATCATTTAAGAAAAAAATGTTCATGGAGCCCCTACTCGGGGCCTCACGCCTGCCCGATGCGCGCTGTGCTGGCTAAAACGGCAGCCGTGATGAACACCCACATCTGCCGGCCGCCCTGTGCGGCTGCGTGAACTGATGCTGACTTCCGAGTCCTTACCCCGCCCGGAAGTCCTCTCCTCCGGGCCGGCTCCGAATCCCCGCATTACCTAACGAGGGTGAAGGAGCCCATCCAAGTTGGCCCGAGGATTTAAACAGGCAGCAGATCTCCCAATAAGAGACTCCCATTCTTCCAGCACCTTCTTTTCTTATGCTCTAAATAAGCCTCGGTTGGATTAGTGCCTCACATTGAACTTTGCTTCCTCAGATTCCCAGACACAAAACACCCGTCTTAACAAGCCGTGTCTACCGGGTTGAGCTATATTTCCTATAAACTCTCATTTTATCTCCTCTAAAACACACAGTAATAGCATTCTCTGGAGAATATTAAATCAAACCAACCTGCAGCTGCATTTGTTTGCGCTTTTTGCCCCTGGAAAATGCTGGCAACAGATGGGTGTGCGTTATGTAAGTGGTGGCCCTGCCGGGGCCTGCGGTCCTGCACGCGCTCCTCTGTGTCGGAACACCCGGAGTCTCTGATCCCCGCAGCCGCCGCCCCCCGGAGCGCCCGCCACAAGGCCCTGACGTCCTGGCCCTCTTTTCTATTCTCGGCACACAGGGAAGGCCGAGTGCAGGTTAAAGAAGAAAGGCAGGCTGCGGCCAAAAGAGATGAAGCTTATCTCCTTTGTAATCCAGCACAGAAAAATCCGCTTTTCTTGGCCTGAGCTGTATGGTCAATGACAGGGCCAGGCTACAGGGCCCTGGCTTGGGCAGTCAGTGCTGTTTCATTACTCATTCCAGAAGATGCTGATGACCGCCTGCCAGGAAGGGCTGGGTGGACTGGAGGACCCGGCCTGAGATGCTGGGAGCCCACTACTTGGGGCTGGGGCTCCATCCCGGGCCTGGAGGACAGCCCCCTACACATCCTGGGTCAAAGCTGGCCAAGGAGGTGGGGAGGGGAGCCTGATATGCCCACAGGAACCTCCTCACTTATCCAGTGGTTTGGACTGTTTCTCAAATTTAAACTTTAGGCATTTGTTTTTTTTAAAAAACCATAAATCAGAGAAAACTTTTTGTTACTTCACTGAGGGGGTGTCGTGTGTCAACAGAGCTGGCTGGGACACTGTCTGCCACATTAGCATCTAGATCCCCAGAGCCTAGCAGATGTTTATCTGGGAGCTGGAGGGATGGCTCAAGGGAGATGCGGGTTCCAGCCCTGGATCGAAAAGATCGCCTGGAGGATGAAATGGCAACCCACTCCAGTATTCTTGCCTGGAAAATCCCATAGACAGAGGAGCCTGGTGGGGCTAGTCCATGGGGTCACAAAGAGTCAGACACAACTGAAGTGACAGCACACGTCACTGTGGCTGGGTGAGGGGTGGGTGGAGAACCAGCAGGAAGGGGTGCAGGAGGGGAGGAGAGGACGGGAAGGAGGGATGGGGCACGGGGTCTCCTGGTTGGCTTCTAACCTGCAGTACGACCTGGGGAAGGCATCCTAACCTCTTCTGCTCTAGGTCACTCGTCTGGATCTCAAGGAGGATGAGACAACTGCTTACGGGCTCTTAGGGGAATGAACTCATTCCATGTTTTTCTACTTGGAATAGAACAGGCCCTGCTCCCAAGAGGCCCATGGAGTGATGGGGGAGGCAGGTGTGTATCCTGATCTAAGAGTGGTGGAACTAGTTCATGTGGTACAGAAGTGCACGAGAGTTGGGGGTCAGGTGAGCACCCTGGAGAAAGCGATGCCTGGGTCTTCCAGGAATATGAGGCATAGACAGCATCTGGAGTTGAGTGAGACAGGAGGGCCGGGGACTAAATTTGTACCTACAAGGGTGGAGAGCTCTGAGAGCAGCTGGCACTCTGGAGGGGGGCGTGAGCAAGGGGCGGGTAATGAGAGAGAGGCAGGCCTGACACACAGGGATTAGGGGGCCCTGATGTCACACTCAGAGGTCTGACCTGGATTCTATGGATCAAGGGAAGCCTTTGAAGTTTGAGCATTGGGAGGACTGATGCTGAATCCTTTGGCCACCTGATGCAAAGAACTGACTCCTTGGAAAAGACCCTGATGCTGGGAAAGATCAAAGGCAGGAGGAGAAGGGGACGACAGAGGATGACATGGTTGGATGTCATCACTGACTCGATAGACATGAGTTTGAGCAAGCTCCAGGAATTGGTGATGGACAGGGAAGGTTGATGTGCTACAGTTCATGGGGTCGCAAAGAGTCGGACACTACTGAGCAACTGAACTGACTGACCTTGAGGGTTTGAAACCATAGTCATGATCAGACCTCCCAGGGGCTACTGGAGACAAACCAGAGGCCTGGGCCTGGGATCAGGGGGAGCAGTTAGGAGGTCATACTTTTCCACACCTCTTTTCGCCCAAGCATCTCCCTCCACCTGCAGATGCTTTCCCTTTTCTGCCTGGCTCAGGGCTTCTCTTCCCACTAGAACTCAGGTGTGCTCTCCCTTCATACCTTCCCTGACCTCTTCCAGCTCGAGGTGGACACTTTCCTCCAGGCTCCAGAGGGTGCAATCAGGGAACAGCCAGCTCTGGCTCAAAGATGAATTTGGTTTGAACTGTATGGTGGTTTGGTCTTCCCAGGTAGCACAGTAGTAGAGAATCTGCCTGCCAATGCAGGAGACTCAGATTTGATCCCTGGGTCGGGAAGATCTCCTGGAGAAGGAAATGCAACCCACTCCAGTATTCTTGTCTGGAAAATCCCATGGACAGAGGAGCCCAGTGGTCGCAAAGAGCTGGACACGACTGAGCACGCACAGATATGGTGGTTTCAGAAATTAAGTTAGCTACTGACATTTGCAAAACAAACTAGCTCAACTCAGATTTCCAGCTCCCCGGGAATGTTCAGAAGATCTAGCAGCACTGGCTGGCATTGCTCCATAGCAAACACTAGTTAAAACTGAAAAACGGCCTGCCGTTTAACTGGGCCATGCGTTGGCCAGTCTGCTGCACTCCCCACCAGGCCCCAGTGTCTCCCTAACAAGACTGAGGCTGAGAATTGGTTCCCATTTATCATCTTGCTTGTTCTATCGATTCCCTTATAGCCACTTATAAAGGAAAGTAGAATAGTTCATGCCCCCTTTTCTAGCAAAAGAAGGGAAACCAAGTCCTGTCCCTCCTCACTGACTGAGTTCCCTGCAGAGTCCCTGAGGTTTCTGTTTGAAACCCATGGCACTCTGGGTTCAGCTTGATCAAGGTCTTCATCACACTGTCTCATTCATCTGCATCACTTGTCTGCCAGCTCTCAGACAACGGATACCCCAAGGCGTAGATTGTATCTTTATATCAGTGTCTTCAGAATCGATCATGAAACCTGATGGTACCTAGGATGTGCTCAAGAACCAGTATTCAGTGAAGGAATAAATGCAAATGAATACGTGGAAGATAGCTTAGAGAAAGCAAGAATGAGGACCTGGGTGTGAGTAGTGGTGTGACGGTAGGAAGAAGGGGAGGGGTTCTGAAATCAGAGAGGCCAAAGGGCACAGACATTAAGAGCCTGGCTGTTTGGAGTGGGGTGCACACACCAGGAGCACTGTACACCTCAGAACTGGCTGCACACACAGAATCCTGGGCCCGCCCTGGACTCGCTGGATTGTTGTTTTTCAGTCACTAAGTCGTGTCCGACTCTTTGTGACCCCGTGGGCTGTAGCACACCAGGCCTCCCTTTCCCTCCCCGTCTCTCGGACTTCGCCCAAGTTCATGTCCACTGAATCAGTGATGCCATCCAACCCTCTCATTAGGACCTGTATTTAATCAAGATCCCAAGCGAGTCATTGTGGATTATGGTTTGAGAAGCGCTGGCAAAGCAAATGGGCCTGGAGTCCAGTTGCAGGGGTCCAGATTCTCACTGTGACACTCACTGGCTGTGTGACTTGGGCCACGTGACACAATCTCTCTATATGTCTGTTTCGGTATCTGTTAAATCGGAGCCTCAGTTCATGTTTCTCCAGTTCCCCCAGAGGGTGACCTGGTTCCACTTCCCCAGCCTTCAGCAGAGGCTCTGCTCCTGGGGGGCTCTGACAGTGCGAAGTGAAAATCCCCAGCAGGTGCCGGCTACACCAGGGAGGAAGGGCAGTGGGGCTACTTGATCCTCATTTTGCAGCTTGGGGAATGAATCCCGTTATGGAAAACACTACGTGCTGCCACCAGTCAAATGCTCGGTGAGGAACCGGAGCCTGTTACTTACGCCGTCAGCCGTCCAGTAATTCCAAACCTTGATCTTGGTTAGACCAAAGTCACGCAGCTGTCCTGTGTTGCGGATGACAAAAAAGAGCTGGAGCGGCGGGTGGAAGGGGCACATCCACAGGGAAGGGTCTTTCTTGCCCTGAAATGGCAGCAAGAGAAGGACATTGTTATGGTTAGCACATTTCTGCCTTACCCCACAGTAATCTTCCCAGTTTTGGCTCAGTCTGTAAAGAATCTGCCTGCGATGCAGGAGACGTGGGTTCAATCAGGAAGATCCCCTGAAGAAGGAAATGGCAACCCACTCCAGTATTCTTGCCTGGGAAATCCCCTGGATACAGGAGCCTGGCGGGCTACAGTTCATGGGGTCGAAAAAGAGTCCGGGACGCTCTGAGCAACTAAACCACCACCACCACCCACAGTAAATGAGCAGTGACTATGGAAACCAGGGAAGGATAAGGGTGGGAAGCCAGCCGCCTCCTGGACATCATCCCAGGTGGGGTCTTAGATCTCACCCCATCTGGATCGCTCTTGGGAGCAGGCTACTGACCCTCAACCCCGTCCCCGGTACAAAGCCACCACAGGGGCCCCTCGGCCCTGCCAACCAGACTGAATTTAAATTGCAGCGGGCTTTATTTTAATCAACCTAATCGGCTTTGCGGGGAGAGAGACCGGAGGGAGAAGGACGGGAAAAGAGCCACGACTTGCGCTTGTTTGATTAACCTGGCAAACAGAGCCTTTGATTTTCTTTTGTAAAACCCTGTAGAATTTTAAAAATGTAAAAATAGAAAAGAAAGGACCTGGCTCAGGCGTCTGTTGGGACGGGGCCATGGCACTGAGCCTTGGGATTTATTCTGTTCCCTTCAGGGTTTCCAAGCCTCGGGACCCCTGTGTGCAGTTTCCGCCTGCCGGAGAAGCTGCCAAGGCCACTCTCAAGGCCAAAGAGGCAGAGGAGCAGGGCAGTCTTGCTGGCATTTTCATTCACACCAACAAGATTTCGTATCATGAGCGCTTGAGACGGAGATGGAAAAGGAGAAACGGGGGTGGGGAGGGGACTTCTCTCAGCTCTGGCTGCCTCCCCTCGTCTCTTTGGGCACCTCTTCTGCTCTCTGTCTGGACAAAACTCACAGCTGCTCCCCAACATCTCCACACTGGCTCGGCCTCTGCGCCTTCGTACAGGCTGGGCTTCGGCGTGCAATACTCTCCTGGCCTGGGACTTCCCTGGTGGTCCAGTGGTTGAGAATCCGCCCGCCAATGCAGCGGACACGGGTTCTATCCCTGGTCCGGGAAGATCCCACGTGCTGCAGAGCAACTAAGCCTGTGTGCCACAATACAGAGTTGCATCTGCTGGTTGCAACTAGAGAAAGCCGGTGCACAGCAACATTAAGACTCAGGGCAGCCAAAAATAAACATAGATTAAAACACACACACACACACACACTCTTCTGTCCTTCTCACCCTGGGAAATTCAGCTCAAGTGTGTTGTCGCCCCCACGGTCACCTTTTCCCTTGACACAATCACTCCCCCATCTAGGTGCCCACGGCTCCTCAATGTGCCTGTGGGTGTCATTTACTCAGTGCCCCATGATTCCCTGTCTTCATGTCTGTGTCACACCCCCCTAACACACACACACACACACACACACTCACACTCAGCTTCAAGCTTCATTCCAAAACCTTCAGCATTCAGCACAGTTCCTTGGCACCTGGGAAATGACAACAAAAATCTTTGAATCGAACTTTTGGAACAACAGTTGAATAAAGAAATGACTGAATACATAAAATTCACCTGCTAATATCTGTCCTCTCATGGAAACTTTATTTTTCTTTCTTTGGATGTGCCGCAGGGCCTGTGGGAACTTAGTTCCCCAACCAAGGACTGAAGCCACACCCCCTGCATTGGAAGCTCAGAGTCCTAACCCCTGGACCACCAGAGAAGCCCCTCACTGAAACTTTCAAGAAGAGACTAAAACGATCTGGCCGGCAGAGCTGTTTTGTTTAGCTCACTAAGTGCTGTTGTTGTTGTCGCTTTCTGAAAAAGGCAATTTGTTGCCAAAACTTAAAGATGGAAAATATCTCCTGCCCCTCAGAGATAGATGTCGAGCTTGTCTATAGACTTAGAAGATGTGGCAACACAGGGTCCCTGACAGCTGCAGCTGAGTACCCTGCCCTGGTGGCCAGGCCCCCAGTCCCCAGCACTTTCTACTGTTCCACACTCACTTCACCTCCCTGGTTATGCTTTTGCCTGGCCCCTTAAATGCAGACATTCAAGTTTAGGGTCCCTGCTTAGGGGCTGAACAACCACAAATCCCAATAAGCTACATGCATCTCTGACACTGGCTGAAGTTGCCCCTTTTGTCTAGAAGGAGCAATGCCCTGTATCTGAGGACATCTCCATGGGCTTCTGTCCCCAGGACCGCGCCTGCTACTTGACAGAGCGGAGAAGGGGGGACGCTGGCTGCCTTGGGGGGTCCGCTGGTCCCCAGGAGACACGAGGCGCAGCCTCCAGCTGCGCGGAGGACAGAGGTGGCTTGTCCCAGCGACAATGGTGCCTTTCAGGAGTCAGGACGCTGCTGAGATGAGTTCAAGGGCTTCTGACTTATCCTGGCAAGTTTCTCGAGCTCTGCGGGAACTTCTAGTGCTCTGGGCAGCTGCGAGGGGTCAGGACAGCACATCTCCAAACCCAGCGGAGATGTCTCATCCCGTCTCTGAGCTGGAGCCTGGAGTGGGTCGCTGAGGCTGCCTGACAATGGCAGAGGCTGAAGGCTGACCCTTAGACGCCAGCGTGGAGACTGTAATTGATTTCCCATCACATTTCTGTCAGCGGGAGGGCTAATCGTGCTGTTCAGAGTTGGAGAACATTAATCTGCAGGTAACTCTGAACCTCATTAGCCACCGGGCCTTCTGACTCTTCCTTTCCACTGACAGAGTGCCCGGGAGGAAGGCTGCTGGAAGCCGCCGAGGGCTGACCCAAGGCTCACTGGGCAAAGCTCCAGGTGCCAGCCCAGCAGGCAGGGTGTCGGCTGCACCTGCCCATCGCAGGTGGTAATCAAGAGGGTCGAACAAGAATCAGCACCTGGGCGCTGCTGCTGTTACTCCACTGGGTTCCCTCCAAGCCCTGGGAGCAGGGGGACGGATGGTGAGTCACTGAAGGAAGATCAGAGACCATCAAAGATGTGGTTTGCGCATGCGATGGAGTGAGAATTTTTTAAAAGATAGATTTATTTGTCTGTGCCGGGTCTTAGTTGAGGCAATCAGAATCTTTAGTTGAGGCATGTGGGGTCTAGTTCTCTGACCAGGGATCGAACCTGGGACCCCTGCACTGGGAGTGTGGAGTCTTACCCAATGGCCCACCAGGGAAGTCCTTGGAGTGAGGATTCAAACTTAGGTTTTTCATTTATTCATTCAATCATTCTGTCTGGGTTTGGGTTCCCGCAGGAGCAGACCCTGAGGCAAGAATTCCAGTAAAGGAGTTGATTTAGACAGGGAAGGACGAAGGAGCCGGTGTGTATCCACACTCCAGTTCCCATCTGCGCAGGTTCAGGGCTGCTCCTGGGGGCTCCATTCCCCACCAGTTTGGACCTGGTGCAGGGGAAGTAAAGTGGGTCCTGGAGACGAGAAAACAAACCTGCCACAGGAGAGAGGTGTTTGCTGGCAGGTGGAAGAGCGGCCAGCAGGGACCACAGTGGGAGGGTGAAGGACCAGGGGAGGCACCAGCAGCATCTGCTACCCACTTGCTCAACAAATCCTGAGTGCGGGGGATCCCGGCCCAGACGGTCCCGGCTCTGGGCGGGCAGAGGAGCCAACAAGTCACACTGCCAAGGGGGAAAAAAAAATCAAGCAGGGGGGATACATTTGATGAAGCAAATATAAGAGAATTATTAATGGCCACCGGAAGGACAATTTTAGAATCGATGGTCAGAGAAGGCCTCTCTCAGGAGGTCTCTTTCTAACTCCTAAGGAAGGTGCTGCGGTCTCTAACATTAACCTGACACGGATCCACACACCCTCAGAGTGATGCTGGACGGCCCTCAGAAGTAGCCTCGCTTTAATAAGTTAGCATCTTAAAAGGAAACAAACTGGACTTCCCTGGTGGGGAACCTAGAGCCTATTATACAGAGTGAAGTAAGTCAGAAAGAGAAAGAGAAATACTGTATACTAACGCACATAAACAGAATCTAAAAAGATGGTACCGAGGAATTTGTTTGCAGGGCAGTAATGGACAAACAGACATAGAGAACAGACTTACGGACACGGGGAGAGGGGCGGCGAGGGTGAGACGTATGGAGAGAACAACATGGAAACTTACATGACCATATGTAACGTAGATAGTCAACGGGAATTTGCTGTATGTCTCAGGAAACTCAAACAGGGGCTCTGTATCCACCTACAGGGCTGGGATGGGGAGGGAGTTTCAAAAGGGGGGGGGATCTATGTGTACCTATGGCTGATTCATGTTGGGGTTTGACAGAAAACAACAAAATTCTGTAAAGCAATTATCCTTCAATTAAAAAATAAATAAATTTAAAAAATACTACCCAGAAGACGCAAAATAAAATAAACAGGTTATTTGAAGAAAAAAAAAGAATCCATCTGCCAATTCAGGGGATACAGGTTCAATCCCTGGTCCGGGAAGAGCCCCCATGTGTGGGTCAACTAAGCCCACGTGT
This sequence comes from Cervus canadensis, assembly GCF_019320065.1. Classification (NCBI taxonomy): domain Eukaryota; kingdom Metazoa; phylum Chordata; class Mammalia; order Artiodactyla; family Cervidae; genus Cervus; species Cervus canadensis. The sequence goes on along the minus strand of NC_057417.1, from coordinate 19,097,137 downwards.
CTTAGAGCCCATGATCTGCCACAAGAGATGCCACCGCAAGGAGGAGCCTGAGCGCCACAATCAGAGAGTAACCCCCGCCTGCCACAACTGGGGCAAGCCCGTGCAGCAGCAAAGACCCAGCACAGCCAAAAATGAACCAGTCTTTTAAAGAAGGGAACGAACTATTGATGCAACAATTTGGATGGGTGTCAATGGCATTATGTTGTTGTTAGTTGCTCAGTTGTATCCGACTCTTTGTGGCCCCATGGACTGCAGCCTGCCAGGCTCCTCTGTCCGTGGGATTCTCCAGGCAAGAATACTGGAGTGGGCAGCCATGCCCTTCTCCAGGGGATCTTCCTGACCCAGGGATTGAACCCAGGTCTCCTGAATTGCAGGCAGATTCTTTACCATCTGAGCCACCAGGGAAGCCCCAAGGGCATTACCATGAGTGGGAAAAAGTCAATCTCAGAAAGGTTACATACAGTAGGATCCCATGTATATGGCATTTGGGGGGGTGGTGCTGTGCAGCATGGCATGTGGGATCTTAGTTCCCCAACCAGGGATTGAACCCACATCCCCTGCACTGGAAGCGTGGAATCTTAACCACTGGACTGCCAGGGAGGTCCCTACAACATTCTTGAAATGAAAAAAATTATAGAGAACAAATTGATGGCGGCCATGTTAGGGACAGGAAGGGGGTGGGGTGGTTAGAAAGGGTCTCAGGAGGGAATTCCTTTGAGGTGATGGAACTCTTCCGTATCTTGCCGTGGTGGTGGTTATATGAATCTACAAGTGACAGAATTGAAAAGAATGTATACACACACACAGGCACAAACAAGTGTATGAAGTGCTGCTCGTTATACTCATGTCAGTTTCCCAGTTTTGATGATGTACTGTGGTCACATAGGATGTTACCATTGGGGAGGCAAGACGAAGGCACATGGAACCTCACTATACTTTATTAAAAATTGAGGGATTGCTCTGGCGGCCCACAGGTTGACTCCACGCTTCTACTGCAGGGGGCACAGGGTCCATCCTTGATGGAGGAACTGAGATCCCACATGCTGCAGAGAGTGGCCAAAAAAAAGGGAGATAAAATTCACATATATCAAACCACCCCTTTAAAGTGTACAAGTCAGTGGTTTTTTAGTGTATTCACGAGGTTGTCCAACCATCACCATTATCTTTTTTCAGCACACTTTTATTGCCCCTCAAAGAAGCCCCATACCCTTAAACAGTCACTCCCCATTCCTACATCTCCCCTGTCCCTGGTACCCACTAGTCTACCTTCTGTCTCTATGGATTTGCCTATTCTGGACATTTCATATAAATGCTGTCATACAATATATATGGTCTTTTATGTCCAACTTTCATCATTCAGCACGATGCTGTCTAGTGAATCAGCATGATGCTTTCTAGTTTATCCAAGTTTATTCAGGACTTTGCTCCTTTTTATGACCGAATAATATCCCATTGTATGGACAGACCACATGTTGTTTATCTGTGCATCATTTGATGGCCATCTGGGTTGTTTCCACCTTTTGGGCATTATGAATAACACTGCTATGAACATTTGTGTACAAGTTTTTGTGTGAATATATGTTTTTAATTTTCTTGGGTATATACCTAGAAGTGGAAATGCTTGGTCACATGGTAACTGTACATTTAATTTTTTAAAAATTATTTATTTATTTGGCTGTGTTGGCTCTTAGTTACAGCATGTAGGATCTAGTTCTCCTGACCAGGGATGGAACCCTAGCCCCTGCGCTGGGAGTGCAGAGTCTCAGCCACTGGACCACCAGGGAAGTCCCTACATTTAATGTTTTGAGGAACTGCCAAACTGTTTTGCACAATGGCTGTGCCATTTTCCTTTTACATTCCCACCGGCAAGGTATGATGATTCCAATTTTTCCATATGCTCACCAATACTTGTTATTTCTGTTTTTTTTGTTTTTTTTTTAAGTATAGCATCCAATGGGTATGAAGTATGTCTTTGTGGTTTTGCTTTGCATTTCCCTAATAACTATTGAGGGAAAAATTGAAGGCAGGAGGAGAAGGGGATGGCAGAGGATGAGATGGTTGGATGGCATCACCGACTCGATGGACATGAGTTTAAGCAAGCTCTGGGAGTTGGTGATGGACAGGAGTCTGGTGTGCTGTAGTCCATGGGGTCGCAAAGAGTCGGACATGACTGAGTGACTGAACTGAACTGAATGACTAATGATATTGAGTATCTTTTCATGTGTGCTTGTTGGCTATTTGTAAATCTTTCAAGAAATATCTATTCAAAGTATTTTGGCCTTTTTTCATTGGGCTGTTTGTCTCTTTGCTGTTGAGTCTGAGTTCTTTATATATTCTGGACACATGGCTCTTCTCAGATATATGATCTGCAAACAGTTTCTCCATTTTCTGTAGGTTGTCTTTCACTTTCTTGATAATGTTCTTCAAAGCAAAAATGTTTTAAAATTTTGATGAGGTCTAATCTATTTTTTTCTTTTGTTGTTTATGCTTTGGGTGTTGACCCTAAAACTCCATTGAAAAATTCCAAGCTACGAAGATTTGTACCTATGTTTTTCATCAAAGAGTTTTATAGCCTTAAAACTATAAAGTTTCAAGGTCTTTGATCCATTGAGTTAGCTTTTGTAGATGGTGTGAAGGAAGAGTCCAACTAAATTCTTCTGCATGCGGAAATCCAGTTGTCCTGATGCCATTTGTTGAAACAAAACGATTCTTTCCTCATCGAATGGGATTGGCATCCTTGTTAAAGAACAATTGACAATAGATGTATGAACCTATTTCTGCAGTCTCAGTTGTATTCCATTGATCTATATGTCTATACTTAAGCCAGAACCACAAAGTCTCAATTACTGTGACTTGGCAGTAAGTTTTGAAATTGGGAAGTGTGAGTCTTCCAACTTTGTTTTTTCCCCAACACTTTTGAGGGCTATTCTATATTCTTTGAACTTCCATAAACATTTTACATGCTTGTCAATTTCCACCAAAAAAAAAAGGCAGTTGGAATTTTGATAGGATTACATTGAATCTATAGATTATTTGGGAGCATTGCCATGGCAATAGTATTAAGTCTTCCAATCCGTGAACACAGGTATATTTTCATTTTTCATTATTTGGGTTGTCTTTAAATTTTGTCAACAATATTTGATACTTTTCAATGTACAAGTCTTTCATTTCTTAGATGAAATTTATCCTTAAGTATTTTATTTTTTTGATGCTATTATACATAGAATTTTCTTAACTCACTTTTTGGATAGTTCATCACTAGTGTATAGAAATACAACTGACTTTTTTATATTGACCTTTTATCCTTTAAACTTGCTGAACTTGATTTTAGTTTTATCAGTAATTTTTGCAGATTCTTTAAGACTTTTAATAAGATCATATCACCTGCAAATATGGTCTATTTCATTGTTTCCAACCTTTTCTAGCTTAACTATCTTGAGTAGAATCTCCAGTACAGTGTTGAATAGACATGGTGAAAGTAGGCAATCTTGACCCATTCCCGATCTTAGGGGTGAGCTTTTAGTCTTTCACCATTCAGTATGATATTAGTCATGGATTTTCACAGATACCCTTTATCAGGTTGAGGATCTTTCCTTCTGTTCTTGGTTTGTTGATGGTTTTATCATGAAAGAATGTTGAATTTTATCAAATGCCTCTTCTGGGTCTATTAAGATGCCATGTGATTATTTCCCCCTTCATTGTATTAATATGTCATATTCAACCGACTTATTTTCATATGCTGAAACCTTTGCATTTTTGGAATAAATTCCACTAGGTCTTGATACATAAATCTTTTTATACACTACTAGATTTGATTTGCTAATGTTTTATTGAGGATTTTTACATTTATATTCATAAGGGCTAAGACAGGTCTGTAGTTTTCTTCTGAAGGCTTTGTCTGGTTTTGGTTTCAGGTTAATACTGGCCTTGGAAAATGAGTTGGGAAGCGGTCCCTCCTCTTTCGTATTTTAGGACAGTGTGTGAAGGACTGGTATTAATTCTTTAAATATTTGGTAAGATTCACCCGTGAAGCCATTTGGTCCTGGGCTTTTCTTCTTTCTTTTTTAATTGATTACTAATTCAGTCTCTTTTCTTGCTATAGGTCTAATCAGATTGTTTCTTCCTTCTTGAGTCAGTTTTGGTAATTCATGTTTTTTTAGGAATCTGTCCATTTCATCTGATATCTAACTTGCTGGCATAAAATTGTTCATAATATTCCCACAATAAAAGGGAATAAAAAATTCCCTTCTATTTCTGTAAGTTTGGTAGTAATGGCCCCCTTTTCATTTCTGATTTTAGTAGTTTGAGTATTTCCCCCCTTTGCTCAATCGAGGTTTATTCATTTTATTGATTCTTTCAAAAAAAACAACTTTTGGCTTTGTAGTTCTCTTTTCTGCACTTTTTTTTTTTTTTTTACAATTTTCTGTGAGACTATAATTATTTTTAAAAATAAAACTTCAAAAATGTATTGCTTTATGTGCTGGGAATATAGTGTGAATAGGACAGACAAGAACTTGCAGGTTGATGGGAGGAGTCAGATCAGAAACAAGTGAACAGGATCATTTTTTAGAGCTAGAAGTGCTCTGCAGAAAATGAGAAAGGCTGATGTGATAGAGACTGCGGTGGGGAGGAAACAGAACTCCTCCAGTTTGTAGGGTCAGGGAAGGTCTCATTGAGAAAGTGATAGCTGGGCTGAAATCTCAGTGAGGAGAGAGGAAGGAGCCACTTGAACATCTGGAGGAGGCATGCTCTGGGCAGAGGAGGCAGCAAGGGCTGAACCCAGAGGTGAGAATGAGCTTGGCAGATCAGAGGAGCAGAAGGGAGCCCTGTGGCTTCTGCAGCCTGGTGGGTGCAGCAAGCAGAGAGGAGCTGGAGGCGTGCTTACAGACAGCCTCCCAGGTCACAGGGAGGCATCCCATTTCTCCCAGAAAGTCACGGCAGAGGCTCTAATCAGGGGAGGTGACATTTGTAAAAGCTCCCTTTGAGTACAGACTGGAAAATGTAGTGGATGGAGCAAGAATGGAAGAAAGGAAGGAGAGAGGTGGCCGTTTAATGTTTCAATGAGAGGGGCTTGGGAGGAACCAAAGGAAATGGAGAGAAGGGGCCAAGTCCAGGCTCCGTGTTGGAGGCAGAATCAACAGGAGGGGTTGATGTGCTTGAATGGGAGGGGGGCGTGGGGCAATCAAGCAAGTGGTGAGCCTGGCGAGAATGCCATTTTCTGAGCAAAGGGCTGCTGGAGGAGGAAGAGATGTGGCTCTGGGCAGGGGAACTGAAACTTAGGTTTTAGATCTCTGAGGTCTGAGACATGGAGTGGAAGCTGACATTCGAGTCAGGAATTCAGAGAAACAGGCAGGGCTGGGTGTATAAATTTGGAGTCATCTTGAAGCCATGAGCCTGGGGGGAGGCCGATGAGAGAGATGGGGCAGGCAGGGCAGGGAGGAGGGTTTGCACCAAATACGGGGCACTCACACCCCCAACGTGTCCCACAATCACATCTATGGAAGTAACTTCTCTTTCAAACCCAGACTCTGCTTTTAGGTGCAATCTGTTCAGCTTCCAGCTGAGCCCCGCCACTCCACAGCAGTGTGGCCTGGGGGAGTCACTCGTCTTCCCGGAGACTTGGTTTTCTCGTTTACCAAATGGGGAGAGCCACCCCAAAGTTCGCGTGAGATTCCGTAAGGGACGTCCGAGGCCCAGTGAAATGGGATGGTTCTGAGAGGCGGTGTGCTCTGGTGGCCCTGAACCTGGCATACAGGATGACTATGAGAGAGACCCCAGACCGGAATGGCAGGAGGAATCCAGCCCACCCACAGCTGGGCCTGGAGATCCAGCAGCTTAGGGTAAGACAGCTGTCTCATGTCCCAGCCTCAAGGCCCAAAATTAAAAAAAACCAACACAAAAAAAACCCACCAAAACCCTGGGCTGAAGTCCTCACTGCTATGACAAGGCAAAGCTCGTCAGCCTCTGCTAAGCAGAGGAAAGGGGAGAGTAATCATCAGAATTGGTCCCCATCAAATCCAATGATGCTTTTTATCACCCCTGGTATGTTCTGTTCTATACAGCAGACTTCCAAAATGCCACTCACCGCCTTGTGCACAAGGGGGACCGGAGAGGTTTGGCAAGGGCCAGTCCAAGCCCCGCGGGAGTCCACAGATTTGAAGCAGGAAGAGCAGGGAATGCAAGGCCAGAGCATCCAAGTGGCCGTGACCCATGGGAGAACCTGTTTCCTTCAAGGTCACATAGCTGACCTTTAAGAGGGCTCAGACATCACTCTGTCGAGCCCTGTGGACAGGCGGTGTTTCCTGGCTATCTCACATCTACACTGCCTTTCTTTCAGTAATAGCCATGAATTTCTTCAGGGAGGATTCACTCCCTGCCCCACTGGGGCATCTTGGGAACTGGTACCAAGGTGCCTGGGCCTCCTAGTCAGGTTGGTCCATCAGCCTTCCTCTCCTGGGACTGGATATCCCCAGCAGAAAGACAAAATGACAAACCATTTAAGCAACCAATCAACCAACAAACAGGGAAGCCTGCCACCAAAAAAATGAACAAACTTCCGGTGCTCAGGCATCCCTGGATGTTACCCAGAATCCCCAGGTTTCCCACAGGGCCTGTCCGATTCTGGCCTGAGTCTCAGTGAGTACACCAGCGACTCAAAAGGCTTGCAACACATTTTCTTTTCAAAAATTTGCTAAAGCGAGCCAGACTCAGCTTCTCTTGCTGGCAAAATAAGAATCACACGGGTTATCCAGGCCTCCCACTCCCATTTTACAGGAGGAGGGAAAAAACTGACTCTCAGAGAAGGCAGGTAAGATGCCCAAGGCCACAGAGTCGAGACCAGAACCTGGATATATAGAACTGGGGATTTCACAGCCCTCCTTCCTGGCTTCTTTTTCTTTAAATGGGAATAATATTTGCTTCACAGAGGTGGCATTAGTGGTAAAGAACCCGCCTGCCAATGCAGGAGACAAAAGAGATATGGGTTCGATTCATGGGATGGGAATATCCCCTGGAGGAAGGCATGGCAACCCACTCCAGTATTCTTGCCTGGGAAATCCCATGGACAGAGGAGCCTGGTGGGCTACAGTCCATGGCATCGCAGAGAGTTAGACACGACTGAAGTGACTTAGCACTCACTGTATTACTACTACTACGACTGGTAACCATGAAAACAGCAATAGCTGGTGTTTCAGAGCTCTTTCAGAGGCGTGGTAAGTTCTTTTTATTTACATTGATCCTTACTATTGTATCAAGCTAAGTGCTACTGTGATCTCCGTTTCACAGATGAGAAAACCAAAGTTGATGTTAGGTGAGCTACTGGTGGTCATGACGAAGTAAGTGATTAAGCTTGGAGCCAGGCCTTTCTGCTTCTCGGGTCTGTGCACTGTTATGTTTAAATAAGATTACACGTATGACATACTTAGCACTGTGCCTGGCACAAGGCAAGAACTACAACTGTGGCAACCGTTTTCCTTTTCAATTCTTTTTTAAAAATTAATAATTTGGACTTCCCTGGTGGTGCAGTTGGATAAGAATTTGCCTGCTGATGCAGCGGACATGGGTTTGGTTCCTGGTCTGGGAAGATCCCACATCCCACGGGGCTGAGTAACCCCATGCATCACAACTACTGAGCCCGCACTCTGGAGCCCGGGCGCCGCAACTACTGAAGCCCAAGTGCCTAGAGCCTGCACTCTGCAACAAGGGAAGCCACCGCAGTGAGAAGTCCGCGCACCGCAACGAAGAGTAGCCTCGCTGGCTGCAAATGGAGAAAGCCTGAGCTCAGCAACGAGACTCAGCACAGTCAAAAATAAACAAATACACAAAATGTTTGAAAAAAACTAATAATTTGTTCTTTGGAATAGGAAATATGTATACAGGGCAGGAAATTTAAAAGGTACCAAAAAAGCATCCAAGAGAAAGCCTTCCTATTGCCCCTGTCCCTTGTTCAATCTGTTCCATGACCCAGAGGCAACCTCTGGTCCTGTGTCCCAGGCCCCTCCCAGAGGTCAAGGTGATGGACCCTATAGCACACGTACAGTACGGACGTCGGTGCTGGGCAGTCTGCTCACCTTAGCTCAGTCTCCTGTGTCCAGCTTGCAAGTGGCAGGAAGAGAAAATGCCAGAACCTCTCTTTCTTTAACTTTTAGATATTTGAAAGAAAGCAACGTACCATGTTTTCGAGGTGTGCTCTCTGTGTCCCAGGGAAGCCGGGCCCGGAGGGGGTACATGGGCCCGGGGCCAGGCTGCAGGGTATGTGTCTGCCCCTCCCGCACCTTCCAGCTCTGTGACCTTGACCAAGTCAATGCCCTTGTCCAAGTCTCAATTTTTCGTCTACAAAACAAGGGCCTCGATGACACTCCCCTCCCCAGGTCCCGTGTTTGGTGGTGAGGACTGTGGTAAACCGCAAAGGTAGATAAAGGGGGTGATTGGCTCCTCTTTGTCCCCCAAACCCCCAAAGAAACTCCCACTGAGCAGGGATCTGGAACAGCGCTCAGGGCGAGGGGGGTACCATTTGGAGGCTCTGCCTCTACCTTGTTCCCGGGCTCCTCCCCACTTTGCCCAAATGAATGGCTGAGACAGTCACAACAGCCATCCCCTCCCTGCACCCACACCCTCGCTTATCCTGGACAGAAAAAAATGCATTAAAGCACGAGGCCAAGGTTCACTCAGGACCGCCTCCACTTACAGCTAAGTTCCTGTTGACCAAGTGGCCCAGGTCCCCGGGCATGTCTGTGTTCCGGATATCCACGTCATGGGGCGACACGTAGAGCTTTCTGTTGTTCAGGTCAAAGAACTCGACTTCCGTGAGGCCCACCCACGACGCGCTGCCCCAGTTGGACAGGATCTCCATGGTCACGTAGATGGCGTCTTTGATCTCCTCCGCTTTCCGTCCCGATTTGTCCTTAACAAGAAGAAAGGTAATGCCACAGGATGAAAACAGCACAGGTGGAATCCAGCTCGACCACGAAATGACAAGGTATTTAGGCTCTCAGTGCCTTGGTTTCCCCATCTGTACAATGAGGATAAGAGAAGCACCCATTACAGATGGTTACCACGGAGATTTAAAGAGTTCATATTTGTAAGGTATTTAAAACATAGTCACTGCGGGGATTCCCTGGTGGTCCAGTGGTTAGGACTCTACTCTTTCCCTGCTGGGGCCTGGGTTCCATCCCTGGTAAAGAACTAAGATCCCGCAAGCCACTCGGTGCGGCCAAGAAGAAAAAGTTATCAGTGAAACCTGGCACTTAGTATTTTCTGTGAATCCACAAATAACAAAAAATGTTTAAAGGGATGTCCCTTATGGTCCAGTGGTTAAGAATCCACCTGCCAATGCAGGGGACATGGGTTTGATCACTGGTCTAGGAGGATCCCACATACGGAGCAACCAAACCTGTGCGCCCCCAACTACTGAGCCCATGCTCTGCAACAAGAGAAATCACCACACACCACAACTGGAGAGCAGCCCCCACTCACCGCAGTTAGTGAAAGCCTGGGCAGCAAGGAAGACTCAGCGCAGCCAAAAATAAATAAAATAAATAAAAATGAAATAAAAATTTTAAAATGTTTAAAGGCATCAGATTCTCCCTGAATATGCACTTTCCTGACCCACGACCAAGGGTTCATATCCTGTAGGCACGTCACAACTTCTGCTGAATTGGGCAGAAATTTGGCCTGGAGAATTCCATGGACTGTATAGTCCACGGGGTCGCAAAGAGTCAGACACCACTGAGCAACTTTCACTTCACTAGGGACTAGATTGTGTCACCCCCACCCTCCTGCAAACTCAGATACTGAAGCCCAAACCCTAATTGCTCAGAAGGGGATAGGGCCTAGAAAGAGGTAATTAAGACACAATGGAATACATGTAAATCCATGGCTGATTCATGTCAATGTATGACAAAAACCACTACAATATTGTAAAGTAATTAGCCTCCAACTAATAAAAATAAATGGAAAAGAAAGAAAGGAAAAAAAAAAGACACAATGAGGCTGTTAGGGTGGGCCTAATCCATTCTGACTGATGTCCTTTCAAGAATAGGACATCTGGATACCAAGAGAAACACCAGGGATGGGCAGGCACAGAGAAAAGGCCATGCAGGGACACAATGAGAAGGTGGCCATGTGCAAGCCAAGGACGGGCCTCAGAAGAAACCCTGCCTGCCAACACCTTGATCTTGGATTGGTGAGAAAAAAAGTCTCCATTGTTTAAGCCCCCCAGACTATGGCACATGGTTGTGGCAGCCTAGTAGACAGCCTGTGTAATACAGTAGATCAGGGGTCCCCAACCTCTGGGACGAGGACCGGTACCACCTGTCAGATCAGCAGCAGCATTATAGATTAGAAGAAAAAAAAAAAGCACATAATAAATGTAATATGCTTGAATCATCCCGAAACCATCCCCTCACCCCTGGTCTCTGGTAAAACTGTCTTTCACGAAATTGATCCCGGTGCCAAAAAGGCTGGGACCACTGCAGTAGATAACACAGGACGCTGGACAGGTCAGTTGACATCCCTCGGCCTGAATGGGGACCAGGAGATGACACCATCAATCTGACAATCCTATCCCGGAGATTAAGCGGGATACATGCGTGGCTCAGCAGGTAAAGAATCAGCCTGCAATGCAGGAGACACAGGAGATCCGGGTTCGATCCCTGGGTTGGGAAGATCCCCTAGAGGGGGGCATGGCAACCCACTCCAGTATTCTTGCCTGAAAAATCCCATGGACAGAGGAGCCTGGCAGGCTACAGTCCAAAGAGTCGCAAAGAATCAGACACGACTGAATGACTAAGCACATGTGTACGCCCTGAGAAGGCCCTGTCAGCAGTTCCGGCCCGCGTGAACTCTGTAAGTGGCCGTTTCCGCCCATCTCTCTCCTCCAGTGATTTTAATGCCCACCTCCTTCACGGGCAGGCTGTCTGGTCTGGGAGGGCATGAACACCATCAATCAATGGCCACACCGCGGAACGGCTTCCTGAGGCCCCATGTCGCCCCAACTGCAGGGCTGGTCGCTACGGATCAGCCGCTCAGAAAATGGTGCCTTCCCCGCACACACATGCCCTCTCTTAATTAGCACTGTAATCTGCGACGGTCCTGTGAGCAGGAAGCTGAGCAAATGAACAGCAACTGTTCTCTACTTATTTTTTTAATTAATAGCCAGCGAGACGTGCTAGCGCTCTCAGCGTGCGTTTGGATGAGCCTTGATTGCCAGGCAATGGGCTGGGGATGCGGAGGGAGGGAGGTCAGCTCCCTGCTCCCGGAGGGAACGTAGGGCCTGTTTTTATTAGCAGACCCCATGGCTTCTTCCTTCTCTGCCACGGGCCCATGTGGAGCCAGGGCCAAGCCCTCTGTTGTCTTGGGCCTGAGTCCCAGGCTGGCAGGAAGGTGATAAAACTCCACTGGCCCGGCTCAAGGCGTGAGGATCAGGAGGTTAATGAACTCGTGCTTGGGAGGCGCGTTCCGCTGCCAGGTGAGTCCCGTGGGAGGTGTGAAGAAGTAGCCCTGGTCACTGCGGCTGTTGGCTGTCGGGAGGAAGCCAGATGGGAGGCGAGTTGCCCCCGGGAGGGGCTGCTGGATCTCACGCCCGGTGCAGTCTAAAATGTGTGAATTCCCTCAGCAGTGATTCTAAATGAAGAAGCTGAAGGGTCTGTTAACTAAGGCAGTGTCAGAAGTTGTCAGTGCTGCAACCTGATGGCTAGTCCTGCTCAATTTAGGAGGGAGGGGTGTGAGGCAAACACTGGCCAGGAAGCTTCTGGACCCTGGTATCACTGCCCCCCTTTCACCAAGACCACCTGCTTTTCTTTTGTCAAAGTTGCCCCTTCTCTTTTCTGAGCCGTGAGATAACAAAGAGATGGACGCTTTCCTACCCCGAGGAGGAGCTGAACTGGTCCAGTCCATTAGCGTGTCCTGACGCCTGGGAGTGGTTCAGTGATGGGCATGTGACCTAGTCTCAGGTCTGTGTGTAGAGAAACGGCTCAGTTCTCCTGACTGTGGGGTCTTAGGGTATAACGGGGAGAAGAGGGAATCACTGGCCATTGAGAGATCACAGAGAAGGAGCAGAGCTGGGACTGGGTACTGAGGTGGGGATGGGGCTCAGAGAGATTCAGCTGACATGGTGGAGACACAGTGTAAGCTTCTGGATCAAGCCCTACCTGGTCCCAATGATGGCATTCACTACAAAGAAATCTCTCATTTTTTTTCTCTTTGTTGTGTAAGTCAGTTTGCCCTGGGTTTCTTGTCTCCTATAATATAAGGAGACTTGATCCATCCAGCCTCTTTTTTTTTTTTAATTAATTATTTTTTGGCTGTCCTAGCTCTTCGTTGCTGGGTGCAGGCTTTCTCTAGTTGCAATGAGCAGGAGCTACTCTTTATTACATTGCATGGGCTTCTCACTGAGGTGGCTTCTCTCATTTGGGAGCCAGGCTTTGGGCACAAGGGCTTCAGTAGTTGCAGCACTCGGATTCAGTAGTTGTGGCTCTCAGGCTCTAGATCACTGGCTCCGTATTTTTGGCACTTGGGCTTTGTTGCTCCTCAGCATGCAGAATCTTCCCTGACTGGGGATCGAATCCATGTCCCCTGCATTGGTAGGTGGATTCTTATCCAATGTATCACCAGGGAAGACCCATCTAGGTTCTTTTTAATGTGACTGAGATTTCACCCCACTTAGGATCTTTACAGCTAAGAAAGTAACTATGCTTTGCTTTCCGTAGATTTTTCTAGAAGGCATATATCTTGGTTTCTCCCTTGTCTTGGTGACAGGCACCAAGCCACTTGCCCTCAGAGACCTTTCCTGTTGCAGCCACACAGCGGCCCCTGGGGCTGTGAATTATTTACCCAGTTTGACAGCCATCCACTCCCAGGACCAGACAGCTTAAGAGGCTTGTCTAGGGTCACACGACCTCTAAATGATGGTAAAGACTCCAAGCCAGAACTCCAGTCTAGGTTGCAGCAGGGCTCCTTCTGCTGTCATGTGAGCTCCACGTGTGCCTTCGGGAGGACCTCCTGTTAAGTCTCCATCAGCCAATCACAAGGTGAGTGACTCCTACACCAAACAGTTGTAAGAAAGGCTTGGGCATAGGAAGTGGGCAGAGGATGTGTTGGACACAAACCATTTGACCAGAAAGAGAAAAGTATCACCTGTTATTCCTCCATCCTGATGCCATCTTGCCCTTTCACTCTTCATGTCTCAGCTCCATCGAACCGCTCAGACAGCCATATCTTTGCTCACTTGCTATAATAATATTGGACTCCATGAAGATGAACATTACCTTTTGCAGTTAATTTTATGTCCTTAACATTTTCTATCTGCATAACCTCCATAAATGTCCATTCTTTTACACAACTGTATATTGCCCATATATCATACTTTCCTGATTAACTATTATTGTGAGACATGTATGTTATTTCTGTGTTTTTTTCCTCTCACTTTCTCCTACTTTCAATACTTTTGAAACAGACATTTTTGTGCCTATATATTTTTCAATTTCTGTTGTGTGATTTCTTTAGGGTAAAGAAGTAGGATTGTCAGGCTGGAAGACATAAATATTTCTAGGGCTCTTCCTAAGTCTGTCCTTTCTGCTTTTCAAAAGCTTTCCACCCATATTTCTATTGCTGCCAGCAGAGTAAGATGGTCAGTTTTACTGTAACCTTGCCAGTGCTAGAGGTTATCATCAAAAATAATTTAACTCAGATATCAATGGAATGTTAAGGTTGCCCTAATTTTTATTTCTTGATTATCAGTGATGTTGAATATTTTTCTATAGACAGGCTACTTATATTTCCTCCTGGGTTGTCAGACTTCTGTCCACTGAAACTCTGTGCTTCATTACATGCATGGTCTGAGTGCTAGGGGATGACAGGAGGGGGGATGGAGACCAGGGCAGAAAGATGCTAAGTTTACTGCTGTCAGAGCAGTTCCCACCAAATAGAGATGATCGTCCTGAGGGGCCCTTCTTCCCTCAGCCTTCAGGCAAGCTGAGAATGCCCTGGGAAAGCCTCGTAAGTCAAGGTTCTCACCTCTGGGTCCAGCACTTGCTCCTCTGTGGGTGAAACAACCCGGCTGAGATGGGCAGAGTCATTTTCAATGGCCTGGAGGACTTTCAGAAGCTTCTGCTGCTGTCTGAAACGTGATTTTTGTTTTAGCAAACAAGTAGTAATAAACGATACACAATAAACAGCATTCCCATCAAGGGTGCCACGCTTCCTTTTCCATCTCAGAGACAAGTAACAATTCGAGAAGAAAAGACTCACACCCAGCAGAGAGACTGAAGGTGCACATGGGCTGGTTTTCTCCCTTTATAAATAACTGTACAATTAGCCCTGAAAGAAGGGCCAAGTAAGAGAAACTGCTTGGTGCCAGGGACAGCTGATCTCCTTAAGCAGACTTTTAACCTGTACAAGTCGAGATGGGGAGATGTGCGAGGTCATCCAGTGGTTAAGCATCCACCTTCCAATGCAGGGGACTCCAGTTCGATCCCTGGTCAGGAAACTAAGATCCCACTAAGATGCCCTTAGCAGGGCAACTAAGCCCATGTTCCGTAACTAGAGAAACACCATGTGCCACAACAAAGACGCAGTCCAGCCCCAGGAGTCTAGAGCAGGGGTCCACACAGTACAGCCTGCAGATCAGATGCAGCCCACAGCCTGTTTCTATGTGACCTGAAAGCTAAGAATGGTTTTATGGTGTTAAACAGTTATTAAAACAAAACAAAAAGTGGAAAGCATAAAGTATTTGTTATCTGGCCCTTTACTGAAAGGCGGCTTCCCTGGTAGCTCAGATGGTAAAGAATCTGCCTGCAATGCAGGAGATCCAGGTTCAGTCCCTGGGTCGGGAAGATCCCCTGGAGAAGGGAATGGCTACCCCCTGCAGTATTCTTGCCTGGAGAATTCTATAGACAGAGGAGCCTTGTGGGCTACAGTCCATGGGGTCTCCAAGAGTCAGACATGACTGAGTGACTAACACTTTCATGACTTCTTGTCTAGGCAACTCTGGTTCCCTCAGCCCAACTTGCCCTCCCCTCCTTTACTGAAAAAGTTTGCCAATTCCTAACCTGCTCAGCACCTCTAGTTTCTGAGGACACAGCATTTCAAACCCAGAAGAGGGTCGTCTGCAAACATACCCCACTTGTGCTGTTTAAGGCTGAGAATCCCCAAGACCCTGAAGCACAGAGGATCTTGAGGACACAGAAAGAAGCATTTGGTGATGTGTGTGCTGCTTGTAAATAAAACTGTGTCTGATGTGATACATCCTTATGGCTCAGCCCTTTCACTCCTGCAGGAAACCTCAAGTTCTGATTTATGGTCAAAGGGGTACGCAGCGTGGTTTCCACTCTGGGGTCTGCAGACTCCTGGAGGAATGGCTATCAGTGCCTTTAGCCTACTCAGAATTTTTCTAGAAATTATCAAAGGCAAACTCCCTCTGGGTGGACACAGATCTGGAGAATACGCAGCTTGGCCAGGAAACTCCTCCTTCATGCAGAGGAAATGCTCCCCGTTTTTCAGGGCTGATGCTGTCCCAGGCCGGAGCCTCAGCTTAGTGACCACCGTGCAGGCTGGATTCCAGCTGCTCTCGCCCCTCAGCACCAGCACTGCACGGCCTACCAGGCGCCCACTCTCCACGGCGGCCCGGGGAGTGTGGCAGGGTATGAGTGCATGCTTGAAACTATTGGCTTGGGCTGGTGCATCTTTCTGAAGATCGATGTTGCCTGAAGACTAGAGGAAAGCCTTTATTTTGATAACAGAACCTGACGGTGCCAATCACTGAAGCTACGTGTGAAGGGAATAGAAAGCGGAGTTTGAACGAACTCCGAATAGAGAAAAGAAGGTTCAAAGGGCACTGCTTTGGGTCACTTCCTGACGTGTGGGCCGCTTCCCTGGAAACCTCCGAGGAGATTGAAGTTTTACACTGGCTGAACCAAACCGAACAAGCCAAGAGACGGGTCTGAAAGCAATCAAGTCAATTTCATGCTTCTGGGCTGAAGCGGGGTGGGGGGGAGGAGGGAATGCCAGTCTAAGCGACCAGCTTTAAAAATGGTCTGGAATCATATAGGAAAGGCAAAGGAAAACCTCGGTTAATAAGATTCTCATGGGTGCATGACTATGGGCTGCTTGTTTTCGTTTTTAAGCTGCTTAGATAAGTACCTGCTCCCCAAAAGGCCGATTCTGTCGATGGCTTCACTGACGGCTCTGGCTCCCCCTGCTGCCCTGGCTGGCTCCTCTGTGCTGGTCGCCGTGGTGATGGGAGGCAGCTGGGGGAGGATGCAGAAGCTCATGAGACAGATGTCTGAGGCGACCCTCCTGGCCCAAGCCACAGCAGAGTCATGGTCAAAAGGACACGCTTCAAGGATCATCAGTCCCGTTGCAGGCAAGTGGGAGCTGGAATGAGGGTGACAGCAACTGCCCGGGGCTGATTAGATTTCTAGAAAACCCTCACATGATCTTTGGCAAAAGACGGGGTCTCCATTTCTTATGATCTGGGAAGTCCCAGGGAACGATCAGCTTCAATGAGCTATTGAAAAATTTCTCTCTCATCAAAACCTTTGCCCACCTCCAGTGAACCTCTGTGCTGTTTGCAACAAAGTAATGGGACTCTGTGGAGAATTCCAGTAACATTAGACCCTTTGATTTTCAATCCTCCAAGCCTTTCCCCCTTCTTTTTCATTTATCATCTGCACTAAAAATGTGCTCTGGTCTCTATCTGCAAGTAATTGTAGTCATTGGAAGCTCTGTGAATCAGGGGTCAGGTCATCCAGAAATCCTGGACCACAGGGTAGGCAGTGTGGCAAACCTGTCAGAAATATTGACTGGCAATGGTTTCAGAGGACTGGGAAATAATAGAAAAAGCAGGAGGGTTGCAAAAAGAAAACCATAGTGTGGCTCTGGGGTGCTGCCCTGCCTAGCACTCTATTTCATGAGCTCTCTCTCCAATTCCCCACTGCCCACCCCCTACTTCCCTGCCCTCTTCTCCATGAGTTCCTCCCCTCCTGGATTAGGCTAGGCTCATTTCCACTTCAAAGCTTTCCCCCTGTTCCTTCCACATGGAATGCTATTCCTTTGCTGCCTGACTCCTTAACAGACAGGGCTCAGCCTAGAGGGGATGCCCTCCAAGGGGCCTCCTCGGACCACCCTGTGGGAGGCAGCCACCATCCCATAGTCTGTCACTCTCACCATTAGCACCTTTTATTGTCATCTCTTTCTGAAGTCACCTGGTTATGGATGGCTTAATTGGAATGTTGTCTGCAAGCTCCCTGAGGCCAGGGGCTAATCTGGTCTGACTCGGCCACCTCTGTATTCTGAGGACATGGCATAGCCTTGGGCACACTCTAGCAAAGACATTCCCAGCTGTTTTATTAACTCACATCCATATTTCCTGGGGCCATCTTTGCTGAGATTGGCCTAATCCCACTAGGTAGATATAGATATATATTTATCTAGGATACTAAGATCTGTTTTTGTATTATTTTGTGAAGAAGCAGAAACCTAGCAAGGCACTGGGAGTCAGCAGGCCTGGGTGAGTTCTGGCTTCCACTCATAATCATGGGCAAAGCGCTCCAGCCTGGGTCTCCCGAGCTGGGAGATGGGCAGAATGCCGGCACGCTCAGGAAGCACAGTGAGGGTCTGCTGGGACCGGGGCGGGGAGGCCCTCTCGAGGCTGTCGGCAGCGGTTGGACACGGTACTCTGTTGCTCCTCTCAGGACTTCACTGACCTCAGGGGTCCCCTCCTTGAGCAGACTGGTCCATGACTTTGCTCGTGGTCCCTCTGTGTCCTGGAATGATGGAATTGCATGATCTGAGGTCAGAATAAAGCCATCCACTGCACCCCCTTCACCAACAGAGACAAAGACTGTCTTGTGATCACAGACACGAATGTCAGGGGCATAGGGCTGAGCACCAGGAAAACAGACAACAGATGATGCTTGATGATCGCCCCAAAGAGTAGCCCGAGACAGGGCCTGGGGAGAAACTGGTGGTGTGAATGGGGCTCTAAGCTTGTAGAGAGACAGACCTTAGCCACTTGCACAGATAGCCATGCCACGAGAAAGCCCCTCTGATTCCTGGGTGCCATCAGCCATATCTAGAAAACAGGTTCATGACACCAGTCCTGCCTGTCTCAGGACTACTTTGAGCATCAAGCGGGACAAGTTAAGGCAAAGGGTTTCAACAGGTGAGTCGGGGAACACGCTTCTGAGAAAGGATGTGGACACCAAGGGATGCCCGAGGTGCCCCCACTCCACCCCATCATCCATCTTCCTGTTTGCTGCGCAAATGCCAAGGCTGCGGGCACCAACTTAAACTCCTGTAGGGCCGAGTGTGGGGGGTGGGGTTTCCTGAGCAGGTGAAGCAGGCCAGGCGCGGGGCTTTAGGGAGCGGTAAGGACTGCTGAGGCTGGAAGGGCTCATGCTCTGGTGAAGGGGGTCTTTCCAGAGAAGCCAGAGATGGCTGTTGTCTCCATTCTTGCTCTGACCCACCAGTCTGCAGCCCTGGCTTAAGGTGTTCAGGGTTTGCAGGGAAATCAGCAAGGACTGGAGGCACATTAGCATCCAGTTTAGGCTTAGGACACAAAAGATGGAAAGGAGGTGGAGGAAATGGGGAGACACTGGCAGTGGATGCGCTGATTGGTCTGAGGTCAGGGGCGCCCCCACGGCTCTCTCTCCTCACCACGTGCTCTTGGCAAGCAGGGCTCAGACACCGCCTGGTCCCTGGGTAGCCGGAGTCCTCCATCCTTCCCCACTGCAGGGAACGCACCTGGGGTGGGCTGGCGGGGGGCTCGGCCTTTCTGCTGAGGATCGCCCTCTGCAGGGCCTCGTTCTCCACCTGGATGGCCCTGAGCACGGCCGAGGCATCTTCCTCTCGGTCCTCAGCCTCTCGCACAGGTTTCCGGGTTGCGGATAGGGGTCTCTCTCGGCGGCTTCCAGGTCCTGGGGGCGGAAAGCAGAGGGTTCTGCTTTAGACTGCATACTGTGAGGGTTGCTCCAAATCGATTAGACTCAAATTGAGGAATATTCTATAAAACAACTGGCCTGTACTCTCCAAAACTATCAAGGTCAAGAAAGACAAAGATAGCCTGGAGAGATGCTCCGGATGAAAGGGGATGGGGCAGACATGGCAGCTGAATGCAATAGCAACCCCGAGGGTAGATCCCGGGGGGGCAGACATCGCACTAAGGAACATAATTGTAGCGAGTGGAGAAATCCGAGTAGAGTCTGTGGCTTGGATAACAGTATTGTATTAATGCTAAATATCCTGAATGTCACATGTAAGTGCACTGTAGCAGTGGAAGATGAATGCCCCTGTTCTTAGGAGATACATACTGCAGTGCTCAGGGTAAAGGGGGATGCTGTCTACAATTAAATCTCAAATGATTTAAAAATACACAGAGAGCAAATATAAAGCAACTGCAACAAAATGCTAGCAAGTGGTGAACCTGGGGGAATGGGGGTGTTGGTTGTACTGTCCTTGCAGTTTGCTTTTGCATCTAAAATCAAAATAAAAAGTTAAAAAATTAGACTTCTAGCAAAGTGCCTATAAAGAATAATCCCTAATATTGTGGAGAAGAATGGGTGTTTCGGAATCATTGTGCTTTATTTTATTTTGTTTTTGTGTGGGTAACAAGAATTACAAAGAAATTACTCTTCAGTTGTAGAAAAAAAAGTATTGCAAAAGTGAAGTTGATGGTAGAAGTTCTAATGAGTGGAACATTGACTTTATAAAGTGATATGCAAAAAGTACCCAATAAGGCTGGTTGAAAAAAAAATACGTTATTGTATGTTCTGTTGTTGTTCTTGTTTAGTCACTAAGTTGTGTCTGACTCTTTTGCGACCCCATGGACTGTAGCCTTCCAGGCTCCTTCTGTCCATGGGATTTCCCAGGCAAGAATACTGGAGTGGGTTGCCATTTCCTCCTCAAGGGGGTCTTCCTGACCCAGGGATCAAACCCAAGTTTCCTGCTAAGCGGGTTCTTTACCACTGAGCCACCAGGGAAGCCCCAACACATAGGTACTATCCCTGGGTGATTTGTTCACCCAGTGGAATACTATGCAGCTGTAAAAAAACAAAGGCATTCTAAAATATCTACAGATAAATATGACGACTTAAATTTGCTTCATAATCAGGTGAGGAGAGGGTGGGGTCACAGATGAAATTGGCCATCAACTATTGTCTAGGTCAGGCAATGAACATGGGGGATGTCTTATGATAACATCTCAATTACTCATATTTGGATTCTTTCTCTGTTTTTTTTTTTTAAATCTCTATTTAAAAATAGAACTGCTCAAAATGTTGCCATTGGGATGTTTAAAGAGGCTTTAACCTACTGAATTTCATCCTCTAGGCAAATATATATTGAGTACCATTCTGCCAGGCTCTGTTGTTAGTACTGGGGACACAGCAGTGACCAGACAGACCAAGATTCTCACCCTTGTGGAGAGAGGCAATAGCTGGAGAAACGATAAATAGTCTAGGGTGTTCTATGTCAGGAAGATGATATTGAAACACAATAAGAGCAGAGCACAGTAACAGAGATGGAAAGTATGGGATGGCAAGATGGGCCTCACTGAGCACTGGGGAAGTGTGGTCCACACACCAGCGTGAAGTGAGAGGCCTGAAAAGGGGTGGGGAGGACAGGTCACACAGGGCCTTGGAGGACGCTGTAAGGTCATAACTCTGAGAGAACTGAGGAGACACGGAAGGCTCTAGATCAGGGGACCTGATCTGACTTAGGTGCTGAGTGGAGACAAGGATGAAGGAAGGTGAAGGGGAAAGCAGAGGGGCCGGGCTCCCGCAGCTGTCCAGTGGGGGTGGGACACAGCGTATGGTCAGTTTCTGCATGTATGTTACAGATGGAGCCAACAGGATTTCTGGCCAGAGTAGATGTGGTGGGTACAGAAAGAGAGGAGTCAAGGATGACTCCAAGACTTTGGTCTGAGGGAGTGGATGATGGGCTTGCTCTTGGTTGAGCTGGGGAAGGCTGTGGGAGGAGCAGGTTTGGAAGAGAAGAGCAACGGCAGCTTGGAACCAAGAGATGTGATTGGCATCAGGGTGGAGCTGTCCCGTTGGCCTGTACACACACATGAGTGTGAAGTTTGGGAGAGTGGTCTGGGCTGGAGATGTGAATTCAACATAGGCAACTGGATGGCACCACTTAACAATAGTCTCCAGACCTCCCTGGTAGCCTAGTGGTTAAGACTCCACCTGCCAATGCAGGGAACATGGGTTTGACCCCTGATCTGGGAAGATCCCACACACCAAGGAGTAACTAAGCCCGTGTTCCACAACTACTGAGCCTGCGTGCCCTAGAGCCCTCTCTGCAACAGGAGACGCCACTGCAGTGAGTGAAGCCTGTGCACTGCAATGAAGAGTAGCCCCTGCTTCCTAAGACTCGTGGGCAGAAATGAAGACTCAGTGCAGCCACACAAAAAAAAAAAAAAAAAAAAAAATCCACAAAAAAACAGTAGTATCAAGGGTTGACTTTAACGTTGGCTTAAAACCAAATAACTGGGAATTAACATGTATGAATTCTCTGGGGTTTTGTTGTTGTTCGGTCGCTAAGTCGTGTCTGACTCTGCGACCCCATGAACTGCAGCACATCAAGCTTCCTGGTCCTTCAACATCTCCCAGAGTTTGCTCAAACTCAGGTGCATTGAGTCGGTGATGCCATCCAACCATCTCATCCTCTGTCGTCCCCTTTTCCTCCTGCCTTCCATCTTCCCCAGCATCAAGGTCTTTTCCAATGAGTGAGCTCTTTGCATCAGGTGGCCAAAGTACTGGAGCTTCACCTTCAGCATCAGTCTTTCTTATGAATATTCAGGGTTGATTTCCTTTAGGATTGACTGCTTTGATCTCTTTGCTGTTGAAGGGACTCTCAAGAGTCCTCTCCAGCACCACAGTTCAAAAGCATCAATTCTTTGGCGCTCAGTCTTCTTTATGGTCCAACTCTCACATCAGTACATGACTACTGGAAAAACCCCTACTTTGACTAAATGGACTATATATATATATATGGCCTGGTGCAAAGACTTGTTAAAAACCAGCAGCCTTCAATCCCCATGACCTCAGTAAACAGGCACCCATGATTACCAAAGATTCAGCTGGAGCCCTTTACCCTCCTGCTATATTCTGTTAGATTTTGCATCTAAATGAGAGTTCAAGTAGCAACATCAAGAATGGCTTTGACCGGAGAGGGAAAGAGTCACACAGCAGCTCTACTGGGGTGGCTTCCAGGAGAGTCAGATACTGGGCTGATGGAAAGGGTGTGGCACATGCGTGCTTGTCCAGTCAGGCCTGACTCTTTTGTGACCCCATGGACTGCAGCCCACCAGGTTCCTCTGTCCATGGGATTCTCCAGGAAGAATACTGGAGTGGGTTGCCATTGGGCTGATGGAAAAGCTCAGCTAAGAGGAGGGGACACCAATGTCTACCAGGCATCCAGTAGAGGGGCTTTGAATGTGAATGTCTGGGGAACTGAAGCAGGTACTCTGAGTGATTGAGACTGAATTTGGGGGGTGAGGGAAGAAGGAGGGAGTGGGGGAGATGGGGGAGGAAGAGCTGAGCCACCACCAAGCTCCAGCCAACACCTGCCAGATAGATAGTGCTGTGCTTCTAGTGTTGCCAACTTTTTTTTCCCAAAGAAAAGCTAGAATCAGAAATTTATATGCAATGACAGAGGATGAGATGGTTGGATGGCATCTCCAACTTGATGGACATGAGTTTGAGCAAGCTCTGGGAGTTAGTGATGGACAGGGAAGCCTGGTGTGCTGCAGTCCATGGGGTTGCAAAGAGTCAGACACAACTGAGCAACTGAACTGAACCCTAAATTGTATTTGTTCATACTCCAGTTTTTAGGAAACATGAAAGCCAACAGAACTCAAGGGCTGGTCTGATACAGGTCATGGCAAGTCCAAGCTACTCCCCCAGGAAAGTCAAGGGCACCCAAAGGAACCTTTGTGGGCTTTCGGGTGGCAGGCTGGCCTGGGCGATAGCGGCGGTGGGTCATTCTCTGACTCTGATGGACTCCTGCCGTGGCTCCAGTGCTGTTCCTGGGGACAGACGGTAAGCACTGCTGGCAACGTGACCGGGGATTCCAGTCTCTCTGGTCAAGGCTGCTTTAACTGTTTTCCTTTCTTATCGGCTACTCGGCCTGCTCTGCTCCTCGAGGGATGAGCAGGTGAGAGCTGCTGATTTAACAAGCTGATGAAGGCGGGGACCCTCATTGCTATGGAAACACGGTGGGTCCAGGGGTTGTGCTGAGGCCACTGGGATCTTCCTCACACAGATCCCTGAAGCAGCTGGGGGATGGAAAAGAGGGTGAAAGGAAGGCACAGCTGTGGGCTCCTCTGGAACTGGAACTGAGGAATCCTGAAGCATCAATGCACCCTCACCCCACAGGGAGCTGAAGCAGAAATGGGTTCCCCGAAAGGCATTAATGCCACAGGCTCTCAACTGTCACTTCACTGTGAGATGAGATGTTGGTCTGAGTGGGGGGGGGGGGGGGTGGGTACAGACGTGGGTGAACAGGCACATCCCATCCTCACAGACCTCCCAGTCACGGGGCAGAGACAGACATGGATCAGTACACAGGACATGCCGGCAGTAGGTAACGTGTGCTGGGAGGAAAATCAAGCGGGGTCAAGGCTGGAGATGACAGGAGGGGAAGGAAACCATTTCAGACCCTCAGTCAGGGAAGGTGACATCTGAGCGGAGACCTGAAAGTGGTGAGCCTTGTGAATATCCAGATGGGGAGGCTCTTCCAGGTCAAGGGGGCAGCAGGTGCCAAGGCCCTGTGGTGAGCGGGGTTTGGCACACTGCAGAATGGCACGGGGGCTGGGCTGGGGGAGTGAGGGGAAGTCTGGTGGGCAGCAGGGGTGGAGAGGTCTCAGCTGGGCTCTCATGGGACCCCGAGGCCACCTAAGCCTTAGAGGCCTCCTGCTACTCCAAGAGGCCACGCCTACCTGTTTAATGCTACACCCTGGTTCCCGGCGCTATGGATGGATGGAAAATGATTTCAACTCTGAACCTTGTCAATCTCAGTATCTGCAAATGTCATTAAAACATATTATTCCCTCCATCATCTGCAATAAAGCAGAGCTGAGAAATTCAAGGTCCCTTCAGATCCTAGAGAAGACCCCATAAATAAGGGCTGAAGAGCTTGTGTACAGTTAAACAAACACATCAACACTTTGATCTAGGGGTACAAACCCCAGTGTCAGTGGGAGATTCTGGCAGGATAAGGATAAGGAGAACCTAGGAGACTCATAAGTTCCTTCTTCTTTTTTTTTTTGATGTTGGTGACTTTTCCTTATTAAACCTTTTATTTCGTATTGAAGTATAGCCAATGATGGAATAGAAAATGGCAGCCTACTCCAGTATTCTTGCCTGGAAAATTCCATGGGCAGAAGAACCTGCCAGGCTACAGTCCACGGGGCTGCAAAGAGTCAGACATGACTGAGCGACTGAATACACATACACATAGCCAATGAACAGTATGAACAGTGTTGTGATACTTCCGGGTGGACATCAAAGGGACTGAGCCATACATAACACAAGTATCCATTCTCCCAGAAGTTCCTCCTCCATTTCCTGCTTAGAACACTTACAAAGTCAGTCAAAAAAGAGCCACTACCTGGTGGCCCATGCCTTTTTACTGTCACTACATGGGGCTTCCCGGGTGGTTCAGAAGGTGAAGAATCTGCCTACACTGTGGGTGACCCGGGTTTGATCCCTGGGTTGGGAAGATCCCCTGGAGAAGGAAATGGCAACCCGCTCCAGTGTTCTTGCCTGGGAAATCCCACGGACAGAGGAGCCTGGCGGGCTGCAGTCTAAGAGGTGGCAAGAGTTGGATACAACTGAGTGAGTGTCCAGCACCACGTGGGCAAAAGCCTCCTCCTCTTACATCTCAGTGACCTGGGGCTGGGGTGGAACTGCGCATCTAAGATAACTATCTGTAACCTTACACTTGCCTCTTCTTGGAAAAGGATAATCAGGAAGGCATTTTCTTCATGTAGGGTCCTGTTTTTATCTGCACAAACCCTTCTGCCCTGAGTGTCTTGGGGAATGCTCCTGCAACAACATGGTTGTTGGGTTCTGCCTGCACCCTTTGAGTCATATTATGCTAAGAACATGCTTTTAAAAATTAAATCAGCCTTTCTCCCAGTGAAGGTCAATGCCGCAGCTCCACTACCTGAGTTCTCCCCACCCGTAGCTGCCCAGAAACGTGTACACAGTGCCCGCGTCCTCCTGATTCACACCCCCACTGCCGGGCTGTGTAGACTGCATTTCCTCATTACACAGGAGGGTGCTGCCTTTTGACTCCATTGGAAGTTCCCCTTGCTCGCTTGGGTGAGCTGTTTCTGCACCGGCCTGAGCCCCACATGAGGGTGGATTTATTCTCATCACAGCTGTGGAGAACAGTGGATTTATTCACACAATAGATCAGTGCCACCAGCGAAAGCCAAATGGTACATTTAAATTTATCCCAAAGCTGCTCTTTTCTGCTTGAAAACTACCCCTCTTCTGTGAACTGCACTTTCTCCTCGCTTCGCTAGAACTTGGCTTTCATCTCTGGAAACAAAAGAGCGTTATCAACTCAGGAGATTTACCGTGAATGCAGCACATGTCACAAAGAAGATGTGAGGACACGGGCTGTCCGGTCAGCTTTCCAGCCAGGCGGCTTTTCCCCACCCGCCGGCTATGACTCAACGATTCAGAGTCTTAGCAAAATGACCCCTTCCCACAGGCAAGGGGTCTTTGAGGTCAGCTGGGAATCCGATGAAATGGCAAATATTATATCTGAGAATCACAGAGGTCTAGTGTAGAGCTCATAGACTCGAAGCCCAATGGCTGAGGCAAGCCTGTAGATTGTGTTGGGTGTCTTTTGTAATTGGAAACAGATGTTAAGTTAAAATAAATTAAAAAAAAAAAGAAAAGAGGAAATCCACGTGAAAATCGGGATTCTTGGCCTCTCTTGAAAAGTCATGTGATCTGACAGCCCTTGCTGGCATACCTACGTGGCAGCTATGAGGTGGGGAGTGGCGCCCCCTGTAGGCAGGGCATTGGACCTCCAGCTTCCACAGTGGTGGTCACGTGCCCGTCAGCCTGGCAACTGCGTGATGTGTATGGTGAAAGGTCCAGGGAAATGGCTGACTTAGACCCGTTCTGTCTTGAGCTGCCCACACTCCCTCTGAAACCCAACCTGGAGGGGAATGGGGGCTGCCTGCTGGGAGGATCGCTGACATCTGAATGCTCCAGAGCGTCTATGCGTTTTAACCTGACTCACTGAGCATGCACACACAGCCTCATCCAGTTACCTGCTTCCCATTCCCATAGTGCAGGAGACCGGGACAGATGACCACAAATGACTCCCACATGCAACTTGCCACGTTGCGCTGTGACACTGCCAACACCCTCCATCAAGAGGTGAGCGCTTGCTCAGTTGCTCAGTCATGTCCGACTCTGCAACCCCATGGACTGCAGCCTGCCAGCCTCCTCTGTCCCTGGGGATTCTCCAGGCAAGAATCCTGGAGTGGGCTGCCATATCCTCCTCCAGGGGATCTTCCTGACTCAGGGATCAAACCTGGGTCTCTTAGGTCTCCTGCATTGGCAGGCGGGTTCTTTACCACTAGCACCACTTGGCAAGCCCCCCATCAAGAGGTAGCCGGAGCCTATTTCTCTAGCTGGGCTTGGCCTGGTGACTTCCTTTGGCCAACAGGTCCTTCGCAGTCATGACTGAGCAGATCCTTTAAAAAGCACTTACACGCTGAGGCGTGTCCTCTCTGGCTGCCTAGAGACCCCCAGGTGCTGGATAATGAGACCACATGGAGCAGGGACAAATTGTCCCAGCTGAGGTCCTCGGGCCAGGGGGCCTGCCAGACACTGTGAGTGAGGCCACGTGAGACCACCCAGCCCACTAGCTCACTATGGAGCCAGCCAGTCCACCCGCAGCAATAATAAAAAGCATTGTTGCTTGCAGCCACGACAGCATGCAGGGGATTGTCAGGCAGCAGGAGATAGCTGATACACCTGGCTTGTCAAAGCCTGTGCTCGTCTCATCTCTAAAGCTTGTTTGGAGGCCTCTAGGGGCAGATGCTCTCTGCAGCCCTTGACACTCATCTTTCCGCTGCTGTCTCTTCGTGAGCTCAGGAATGCACATGATTTTTAATGATGTTCAAGGAAGGTGTCAGCCCCCATCTCCTCATCACCGACCAAGCAACTTCTGCTCTTTCCTCTTGCATATTACAGTCTTTTGCTCCATACCTGGCCTCTGAAGAATTTGTAGCAAAATGTCCTGTGTGGTTAATTTTTATATGAAATGAGCAGCCGTTGCTTTCAGGCTCCAGAGACAGTGGCCTTCATGGCATCCATGTTTTCCTTCAGGGAACCACCTCTTCCCCAGCCTCTCGGTCCACACGGTTTGGAGGCAACCACATCTACCCCCACTCCTGGCCCTGCCTGGGCCCACAAGGAAACAGGTGCCTCTCCCTGACTGTGGAGTTTAGAGATCAGTTCAGGGGAGAGCTGGTTCTTGGACTCTGCTGGGACTATTAGCAGAGGAGACACCAGGGACCGTCTCTGGGCCATGCCTGAGACTACAGATGTGGTTCCCAAAGTGTGGTCCCTGGAGCAGTAAAATCAGTATCACCTGGAACTTACTAAGAATGAAAACATTTATGTTCCACCCTAGATGCACTGAATTAGAAACTGGGGTGTTAGTTTGCTTATTTAGCAAATAATTCTGATACATGTTCAAGTCTGAGATGCACTGGATTAGAGGAGAGTAGAGTAAGTGATGAAGAAACACCTTCCTGGTGATGGAATCATCTGAACACCTGGATCCCACCATGCCTGAAGCCAAACCATAGTCCCAGACCTTTCAGATCTGTGAGCAATACATTTTCCTTTGTTGCTTCAGCCGGTTTGGATTTCTGACCCTTGCTGTTAATAGTGAACACTGACACGTGTTATGAGACGCTGGACTTTGGCAGAATGGTCTTTCTGCAGCAGGTCTTCTTGACAGCAGTGCTAACGGCAGGGCCGTCAGGGTCTTCTAATTCACTCGTGTTGAGGGGTGTTACTTTATTTCTACGTTGGCAGCTTGTCTGGGAAAAGTGGTTCAGATATATCACTTCCCTAAAGCACTCTGACACCTTGGACAGTAAACTTTCTACATTAAAGACTAATGTTCTCTCACCCGCAACAAGACAACAGGTCCTTTCCTGGAAGGCTATTTGATTGAGACCAAAGTAATCCAAGACATGAGACCC